>NC_133366.1:32062712-32223920 GCF_049309525.1 Garra rufa | reverse complement strand
TTTTAAATGATCCCATATGAGTTGATATCAATCAGACTTTATCAGTCAGTTTATCTGTAATAGTGGATTTTCTGTAATAGTTGCATATAAGTCCCTTTGTTGTCCTCAGTGTGAAAAGATCTCAAAATCAAACAGTCATTGTTGGAAAGGGTTCAAATACACAAAAATGCTGAAAAACTAAAGAATTTGTGTGACCTGAAGAATTTTTCTGAAGAACACCAGGCAGTTAACTGTTCAGGACAAACAAGGGACTCATGAACAACTATCACTATCACTATCACATTAAAAAAAGTGAATTCAGGTAACAACACAGTACTAAGAATCAAGTGTATGTAAACTTTTGAACAGGGTAATTTTTCATAAATCAATTCAATAGTTCAATAGTTGTAATCAATTCAACTATTATTTTTTTGTTTATTTAGTTTTTTTTTTCTTGTGGACAATATGTACAAATGTGGCTACGCGAGACTACACATTACATGACTAGGCACAAGCTGATTCATGGTTCCTGTTGCATACGCAGCCAATGAGTGCACCTTTACCTTTAAATGATTGGTTAGCATTTTGCAGCATGCTTTCAGAGTTCCTCTGAAACCCTCCACCTTTCCCAGCTCCACCTGTATAGATGTGTTTACGAGAATACTACGTGGAACAGTACAGTGAAGGGGATTACCTTATTCGGCTGAAACCACATCTCTATTTTACTCATTACATTTGGTTCAGAGTTTATTATGAAAGTCATGTTTAGTGGTAATTTAAAGATAATGAATCATGAATTCATTTAAAATATAAAAATACCACTACTAATAATAAATCAGTTCAGATTAGTAACCAATGCACAATGCAGCATAATAGTAGGACACATTTAAACTTAGAATTTACTTATTTGTTTATTTAGCTGAGCTTACAGTAATTATTATTTTGCTAATATAGCAGCGGTAGTAGAATGTACTTTAGTCGCATGAAATTTCAACGATTGTGCATGGATGGTAAATGAACTGCTGCTTTTTAGCCAGAATTATTTCTGGTCACATGACACTATGACTACAGGGTGTACAGCGATTTATGCTTTCGCAAAATACTTTTGTTAGCCTATTAATAGATTAAAAGTGAATATTTCCATTCCAAAAAAAATTATTTGCTCAGGCCACCATGCCTGAGTCAGGTGGTTGCTGGGGGTTACTTCATTTGTCAGCCCACAACATGATTCCTGTTTGTTAATGAAACACATAGTGCGTGTTTCTACCTAGGTAAATTTGAGCCATTGGCTTAGACACACATAGCTATTTAGATCATTAGTTAAATAAACCTAAGAGTGCAGCAGCCAGGTTCACATTGCAAAGCCACTAGTTTAATTTATCTGGGCTTCACTAGTCCAGAAATACATTTAACTTAAGTCACCAGTTTAAGCTATCTGGTCAAACGATCAGGTACACCCAGCAATAGTCCACTAGCGTTAAGCCATTCGGCAAAGCTGGCCCATGGCTCGCAGTCTCATGGCTCTTTGGAGCAGCAGCAGTACATATGTCTTGGCAACAGATCTGTTTATTCTGAGAGGGTTTATCTTCTCTTTTCTCTTTTGCCTTTATAGGGATGATTACAAGCATTTTATTGTATAGCAGGAGTACGCTTTCATGCTTACAGCAACATACATATTTTAGCTGTTTCGTTATCTCCTTCCAGCTTTGTTGGGAGGTTATTTTATATGCTATTTGTGCAGCAGCAGTATGTTTTAAATACTCACAGCACCGTATCACCATATGCTTTGGCAGTAGAAAGTTCCTGTACTTGCTTGCAGCAATAATCTACAACTACAGCAATAACCAACAGCAGCAGTGTAGCAGATCTATTCCACCAAGACCAAATACACTGTGCATCACCATGCTAAAATCTTAAGAGAGTGGTCATGGCAAAACTCTAGTTGGCTCAGGCTGATGGGTTGTTAACGTAACTGATGATATTCACAGCCTTATACGACTTGGCACAAGCTGATTGGTTCATGTCGCATATACAGCCAATGAGTTTGCACCTTTATATTTAAATGGTTGCCATTCACTTGAGCATTTTGCAGCATGCTTTCAGAGTTCCTCTGAAACTCTCCACCTTCCCCAGCTGCACATTTATAGATCTGCTACGGGTTATTTTTTATGCTGTTCGTGCAGCAGCAGTATGTCTTAAATACTCACAGCACCGTATAGCCATATGCTTTGGCAGTAGCAAGTTCCTGGACTTGCTTGCAGCAGCAGCAGCATCAATAATCTACAACTACAGCAATAACCAACAGCAGCAGCAATTCAGCAGCAGCAGCGCAGCAGATCTATTCCGCAAAGACCAAATACATTAACATTGTCATATCCATTACCATGCTAAAATCTTCTGAGAGTTGTCATGACAGAACATCTTTATGGTGAAATAGCTTGTTCAGGTCAGTATTAAATAAAAAAATAACATGCATTTTGTATGATCCTTTTTATTTTGGTAAAATAATTAACATTTTGCAGATTCTGCAAGGTGTATGTAAACTTTTGACTTCAACTGTATATAGATATATATTCACAATATTTACTGTACATAAATGACAGCTGTGGTTACCAGAACTTTACTCTAAAAATATGGAACATTTTTTTTGTTTTAATTACTAATTACTTTTTTTTACTTTTATAACATGCTGACAACCATCTTCAAAACACAAAGGATTAAGGGAAAAACAAATGTAGAATCAAAGTTTATTACAACTTCAAGCTTTGAATGTGCACTGTGTCATACTTGCAAAAGAGACAGTAATTTCAGAAATGTTACACTGGGAATTTTGGGAATGTCAATTTACTGTAAATTATAAGATGACTTATTTTTTCAGTTTCAAAAACTGTAGTATTTTACTGTAAATGTACACTGTACAGAATTTAATGCCCATTTTATGCACATGGCTTCCATTATATTAGTCAGAATTAGATTAGATTTTTTGAGACAAAGTTTTATGTCAATGCTGTGTCCGTCAGAGAATTCATAGAGCGTGATGATTTTTTTAAACATAAACCAAATAAGATGAATCAGTAATCAAAATGAACCTATCTTAGTTAATAATCATTCCCAGATTACATTCTTTACACCATGAAATGATGAGCTGCATCTACAGTGATAGTTGCTGCAACGTTGATCAGTCTGTTTTGTTCTTTCTTCTCAATCTACAGCTGATGAAGTATGACATCATTGACTCCTGCATTCAGCACAACTGCTCAAATGCTCTTAGCATTCTTTAAGAATGCAAGCAGCAGGAAAACAGTGTGACCTCTTCTTTTGTCAAAGTGATAAAAGTTCTAAAAATTCTCTTATTCATAGGTTATACTTATGTTAATGTTTAGTTTTGCAAGTGTACACTAAGTGGATGCTATATTTCAATTTATTCCATGGAATGTCTGGATACTGGATTCTGATTGGCTGGCAGGTGTGCAGTAAAACCGTTTAATGCACAGGTAGTTCCAAGTCAGTTTAATCACCAATCTATATTAATGCGCTGCTTTAATTGATGCACGCAAACGCAGAGAGAGAGAGAGAGAGAGAGAGAGAGAGGAGATACATACATAAATTTCTTGTCAGCACTTCCCCGCGATTTTTATTGTTAAAATATCCTAGATACTAGATCGCTACTTTATATTCCTCATCAGCGAAGTGGTAAAACTGCTGTTTTGAATGAATTCGTTGTTTGTAGAGAGAGACGCGCAGACGCACAGCAATGCAGGCAGGTACGCACATACACACACACACACACACACACACACACAAAACTGTCATCTCTACCTCGCCTTCTCGCTCTCTCTCGGTCGATCGATAATTTACTGAAATAAATGCTATAATTAATTCAAATAAATGTGATCTTACCGCACTATTTCATCTCTGTGTCTGATTTGAAGCGGGCAGAATGCTAGAGCTGCGTGTCATAACTGACGAAAATAACCGTCTTTTTTATACATGTGGTCAAATTTTGCGCTGCAAATATCAATCCTAGTTTTAACTTGTCTATAACTTGGCAAATGACCATGGAATAAGCGGTAAAATCAACAGCTTGCCGTGCATTAAAGGATTTAAAATGCACTTCGCGGAGGCAACCACCCTCCGCTTCGCGTCGGACGGTTATTAGCCTCCACGTCGTGCATTTAAAATCCTTTAATGCACGGCAAACCGTTGATTATCCCTTACTTACTCTTCAGCAAATGTACAACTATATTTTTACTGTAGACATTCTATTAATTAAATTAATTCTGGCTCATGCAATGAATGTCAATAAAGAGTGTTTCACCAAAATATGTAGTGGGACTTTTTATTAACAAAATCTTTAAACAAATCAAACACATATGGCAAACCCAAAAATCTTATCTATAACATTTTTATTCTTGAACATTCCACAAGCATATGACTTTGTTCAGCCTTGTTTTGTAACTCTGGGCACATTTTCTTCATAGCAATTGAAAGCTCCTGTCCAGATATAAGAGTTACATTTAAAGTGAAGAGATGGCTATTGCTTCTCAGCTTTCATGTCATGGTAACTCTTGTCACATACCCATAAAAGAGAGCTGATCCAACCAGAATAAATGTGCTTAGCACATGTGTTCACTCTTTTGCATTTTCCCTATCTATGTCCCTCTATCTGTGTCAGTCATTCATGCTCGGTTAATGTTTAGAGCAGATGGCCATGCTGCACCAATATAATGATCACCATGGCTACCACGCTCTCTGAAAGAAATTGGCTTTGCAGTGAGCACAGTTCATCAAATTAGTCAGATATATTGACTGGTGCAGACAAAAAGAAACAGGGAGGGGGTGGTAGTAGTAGAGGGAGATAGACAGAAGTTGAGAGGAATGTATATTGGAAGTATATTTTGGAAGTTGATTTCGAGGAAGGGAGGTTGTTGTATAGCATAATGTCCTTAGTTACACATGTATGACATTGTAGTAATCCATAGCTGTATTTGCTGTGTTTACTGGCAGTGCTTGACTCTGAAGCAAAGGGTCAGCGGGTTCAGTCTGCAACGTAATGTTAGTTATACAACCTATGCTGAGTTAATTATCATCCACTCTCTCAAATGCCACCACAGAGAAGGAAAGAGGCAGTATAGATGTAAATGAATAATTACAGATAACCTACAGGAGTTCTACAGCTTGATCATTTTATTATTTTAAATGCAACATCAATACTAATATCTGACCCTGGACCACAAAACCCGTCATAAGGGTCAATTTTTTGGAAATTGAGATTTATACATAACCTGAAAGCTTGTTAATTAGGAAAGGACGGTATTTGGCCAAGATAAAAAATCTAGAATCTGAGTTTGGAAAAAAATATTGAGAAAATCGCTGTTAAAGTTGTCCAAATGAAGTTCTTAGCAATGCATGTTACTAATCAAAAATGAGGTTTTTATATATTTACAAAATATCTTCATGGAACATGATCTTTACTTAATATCCTAATGATTTTTGGCATAAAAATCGATCATTTTGACCCATACAATGTATTGGCAATTGCTACAAATATACCCATGCTACTTACGAATGGCTTTGTGGTCCAGGGTCACATATAACAAGATAGATTCCCAAAAAGCCGCTCCTTCAAACTAAAATGCTCTGACAGGCACTGACTACTGCTTACTGTGGAATCTGATACAAAACAGTATTACTACACTACAGTCCAAGTTCTGTCACGTCAACTTGATTATTTACAACTTTTCAGATTTTAAACTAGTTTCTTTGATTTTCTTTCTTAATGGGCTTAATTTTTTTAATAGCTAACATAATCATTGGTTGGATCAATGCAGGTCGTGCAAAGGCCGTTTGGAGTGTACGAGAGCACAAAGACTTGATTGCAAACAGCAGAGCCACATCTGCCTTCTATTAGTAACAAAGGACAATGGCAGGTCCGACACAGACCTGACTCTTCAGAGGGGACCTAGCTGTGGGTAAAATTACAAACAGAAGTGTATATCTGCTCAGCTTTTAAAGTAATCTACCTCTATTTAAATCCTCTCCCACAAAGAGGATTTGAAATATCATTGGGGATGAACAAAGCATGTGCAGACAAGGAAAAATGAAGCAACTTTAAAAGCATACAATAACTTCTACTATTTTGTTTGCTTTTCCATTCCATTGTTCTGAAGAATTCTGATTTATACGATCAAAACATCACAAAACCAAACTCAGTGCTTATCCAAATAGACTCTGAGGCATGTCTCATACCTTCCCCCGTACACATGCTGACTCTCTATAAATACCCGTTCATTTCAAAGGGGTTCTTTTCTCTTTGTTTCCATTCTTATGCTTATGTCTTCTTGCTTCTTATTGAAAATGACAAAATGTCACGGATGTTGGTAGCACCATTAAAGCTCAGGCTGTGGTGTTCAAAACCCAAAAGCCAGAAAAGTTTGTTAGAAATGTTTCCTGAGTCATAGTGCTGATGTGTTGAATGGAGTGAGAGTGCATTTTTTTTCCTGACACACACACACACACACACTCCAATGGCAGCGTGACAATATTGAAAAGGAAAGATACACTGGTCCTGATTATGTTAACTGGTTTGCGGTTTCTTTTGTCACTCTTTATAGAAAATATGTTTTCAAATCAAAGTTGGTAAGTTCAAGTCAAAGTTGTAAATAACTGCCTACAAAAGTTGACTGTGAAAGCTGACAGTCTTGCTGAGCTTGTTTACTTGTCAGTATGCCAGGGGAAAAAAGGTATGGTTAATGCTTAAAGGAGAAAAACGAGAAGGACACTTTTACAGCCTTGCATGCGTGACATTTAAAGCACACTTGCACATGAGCTGTACGATCAAATTACAGTGGGAGGAACCAAGAGATGAAATTTCACTGAAGAGCACAACTTCAGTCAAACACCCAGCAGCAGTGTTTACTAAAGCTCAGATGAACAACATGCTACATGGTGTTATCTTTCAATAGTGGAATAGCCAAGAAAGTGTAAAAGTATGTTTAAAAAAGTAAAATATGCACCTTATCAAGTTTCAGGATTTTTTAGGTTTTTACAATCAAGCCTATTTGTATTTTGGACCCTCTGACTGTTTATCAGAAACCATGTCTGAAGCACAACTCCTGCCTTTCATCATGATATAGAAACACTGACACTGAGTATGTGTACCGTATATCTTGTATGCTTATTTAACATAAAAAATCTAAATAATAGTAACAATAATGATTCACTTGTATTTCCATAGTACCAGTGTTAGTCTGTGAATCATGAAAGAAAATGTCACTTCCCACTGACCTACTGTATATTTAGACAGTAACCCTGAGGCTAAGGAACTGTTAAATCACTAAACAATAAATACCATTGCTGTAGTAGCTTTGTGCTTTCCTTGTATTGTTTTTAGCGAGAAAAGCACTGATCAGTTGTTTACATTTATTTATTAAACTAGGAGATAAGAATGAGGATTTGAACAAAAGGATACTCACAAAACAGGATAGACAACTAAATGAATTCAAAGCCACTCCTAGTTGTCAACAGACAAGATAAAGAAGATAAGAACTTTAAATGGTTTGTGTTTTTATGTTATGTAAGACTGTAAGACTCATTGAGACACTCAGGCACAGGTTTGTCTACAGAAGTTTTTATAATACATATTTAAACTAATCATACCTGAAATAACATTTACATTGCACAAAAAAAGTATTAATCTTACTTTTTAATTATATGTATGAAAACAGCCAGTGGAAATCCATTGTCTAAAAGATATATATAGACAGCTTTCAGCTGGGATCTCGTGCTTTGTCATTCCTGGTCAGAGAGATTTTTTTTGTGCTGTTTTCAGTGTGGGTTTATCCAACTGTGTCAAGCTGTTTGGCTTCTCAGCTGTTGGGAAACCCAGAAATGGATCTGGAATGGATCATTCAAGTTTCATTTAGCACACATGCAGGCTCCAAACCAATCGCAATCTTCTCTTTCCACGGATGATAATAGATGCAATTTTTGGATTGTAGTAATATATTACAGGCCAAGTCACAGAATGTTTTTTTTTTAATTAGTATTATTATTATTATTATTATTATTATTATTATTATTATTATTATTATTATAAACAATGTTTTATAAACAACATCAGACATACCAAAGACCTCAATTGTGATTTATTGCCTACCCCATATACATCAACTTATTAATACATATATTTTTATCTAATAAGAATGGTAGTGCGATAAAATTTTAAATCCATAATTGTTATAAAAATACATAAGATATATTTAATTATATATATAATATATATATAGTATCATTTATTTAAATAATATTTAACATTATATTTTTTTTCTTTAAAAAAAAACAATCACAATAAGGTAGTTTTTATTATCACGGTAGTATATTATTATTTGTTTATTTTGTCATTATGGCTCCACATGCCTCTGCTTAAAAAGACTCCAATTTAAAGACCAATAGATATTTAATTTCAAAGCTGTTTTTAACTATACTTTACCATTCTATAATCAGATGGTACAGATAGAATGCATTCCATGACGAATCTGTTACATATTAGATATCCTATATGACAGTTCTTTCTGAATGGCTCTGTTGAATTGGTTGCAAACAATAAATCTACAGTTCTCTATTTTCTAAGGTATTTTGACATCTAGTCTAGTTTAATTATTCGTAGAGTGTATATTGAAATAGATAATGCTTTTTGGAAACTAATGCAAGGGTCACAAATATAATAAAAGATAATCCAAAGCCATTTAATGATGAATGCAGTTTTAAGAGCATAACATAACTATTACAAAAAAAAATGGACATAGATACAGAGCATTGGATAACAAGATGGTTGGTACCATTCTGTTTCGTGAAATATTTCATGACAGTTAGGGCAATGTTTATATTTGTGAAATCCAGGGCCCTCATTTACAGTATCAACAGTGCGTATGCACAGATGTGTGCGTCATGAGTGAGTAAGAAGTGTGGGGTGTACCAAATTGTAGTTATATGTAGGAATGTGTGTAAATATAAACACTACTCTGAGAATGTTTACGCAGAGAATCTAGAAGTAGAATGGTGATACTGCAAAAAGAAAGTGCCGCTGAATGTTTCCTGGGTCCACGCTGATCTGTTTAGTGAAAGCACAGAACAGCTTCTCAGTCGGTATCGCTTTCTCTGTCATGATTTAGGACATTATACATTATACATTCACATGATTTTTAAAGGGGAGCACCATATATGGTTTATTGGAGGCGTTTCTGAATGCAAATGAACAAGCATGGTGTTTAAGAACAAGTGGGATTTATCAACAATTACTTACTGGGTGGGTAAGAACCACGTATGCACGTCTGATAAATATGGATTTTTTTTGTACTTACATTCAAAATTTCATTCGTAAGATAAAATCTAGAACCTTTTCTACGCATTGTTGATAAATGAGGGCCCAGGACTTTGTTTTTTAATATCTTTTAACAAAAAGAAAAAAATAAGTCATTACTATGTGCACTACACAACCCTTGGTCTTTAAACTTGTGATTTAACTGTACAGGAAAATGCAAAAAATGAGCATGTCTATTTTGAAACAGGGGCTAATAATTCACTCCAGAGGCTGATTTTGAGGTTTGGGGGGGGGGGGGGGGGCAACATTTAGAATTTTGTTCCAATTTACAGCTTTTCTAAGCACCTGATCACTAACCAGTACTACACACTACAACAGAATATTATGTATGATGATGTTTTTTTTTTAATATTGGTAATTTTCTGCATCTTTCATGTAGGACGCAGAGAGGGCAGCCTTGTGAATGGAACCAGAGCAGACCAGATGGAAAGAGAAAAGACCAGCCATGAGACGGAAAAAAGTCTGATACTTTCACAAATCAGTGCCACTCAGCAGACAGACCCTCTTCTCACCAAGCGCCAGAATGGAGATCAGTCTCAGCAGTTCAATGGTGACACTAATTGGAGCCATTTCAAGCCTAGCACAGTAGTCTACCCAATGAAAAGTCAACAGGAGAATTGTTCTGGACCTCCTAATATGCAGGGGATATTTGATCAAAGCATGTATGAGATGAATGGACAGATGAAACATGCTCTTAGTGAACAGACATTTTTAGATTTTCACCAGCCTAAAAAACTGTGCACTGATTCAGAGGTGAATGGAAATGAGGACCTGAGGCTTTGGGATAAAAGAGATGGTGGAATGGAGAACCGACTAGAGGGATTCCCTAAACACAATAAGCCAGGGGGTTTTGAGATAAAACATGGTAAAAGAAATGGTAACTTTCCCAATGGGGATCTATTCTCACTGTCAAGGAACAAGCAAGTTCCAATGCCCAATGGTGCTACAACAAGTCCACCCTCAGTAAAGGGTACAACTGGTGACCTCTTAGAGAAAACTTTGTCTCAGTATTACCCAGAGCATGTGTCTATTGCACCTCAAACCAACTCATCTCAAGTGGATCAGGTCACCAGCAACCTGCCTGAGCAGGAAACTTCTTCACCTTCATTAACCTCAGGTTTTCCTATTTCACCCCAAACATCTGCCTCCGAGCCACTTGCCAAGGCACCCCCAGAAGTACAAGGCAGCAATGGCTACAATCCAAAATTTACAGTGAATGGATACTCTTTTGTAGCCGAGCAAAAGAAGCCTACTTATCCTCCCTCTGACCTGCCAGATATGGGAACACAACTGCTGAGTCAGGAAGCTCCAGAGTTCAATGTGCCATCACAGGCAGGCATCAATGGTTGCTCACAGATTCAAAAAGATAGAGAAGGCCTTCCGAATGACTCTGAGTGTTTAGGCAAGTCCAACCAAGATTTTAGCCGTGATTCTTACATATTACCCCCAGTGATGGCAGGGGCACCATCACAAAACACTCAGACAGGTCAGCAGAACCTACAAATTAAGGTGCTACAGAAACAACCAACTGATGAAAGCCTCCACGACAATAGTAACTTTTCATTGCCACAACAGATTGTTGAGCCACATACAGTAGACAGCAGGTTGACCTCCCAGGCCTGCACATCAGCTTCTCACAATCAACGCAGTGAGCAGAAAAATATGCCTAATCCAGACCAGGAAAAGACAACGTCAAAGAGTACAGATCACGCATCACAGATGGAATGGATAGATTTAAACTCAACTGCAGCACCACAGCCATCTACTGACCACCCCCAGATGTGGGATTTTTTCCTTCCACAGACCCACATGCAACAGCAGCATACAGTCACACAGAGCCAAAGTCATTGTATAATTTCCATGTCCTCAAACAACTTTCAGTCACACAATTTCAGTAATCCTAATTGTCCCTCATATGAAAATAAGGTACAAGACAGTTACAGAAACTCCCTACCTCCTACACAATTCACCCACAATTCTGTCTCTGAAGGTCAACAGAACATTTCTGGTATGCACAATCATAGTAACATGCAATTTAACAAACATATGTCCCAGCAATTCTGCAAAAATGATCAAGAACAGATACAATCCCAGAGCTTCCTTTCTCAGCCAACACCTGCTGAGGCTAATCAGCAAGCCACCGGCACATTTCCCCATCAGCTCCCTCAAGATGGACAGAATATGCAAGCAGCTCCACAATCACAAGACGTTTCCCACAGACAGGTAGATGCACCACTCTTGAAAAGGCTAAAAACAGAGGGCTGCCTTCATTCAGAATCCCAGAAGTTATCTCTAGGTATGGAAACACCAGCACAAACACTGTCTAGTCCAACTATAAGAGAAAACTCTACATTTCCAGACTCATCTAAGTCAAACGTACAATTCTTAACTAAAGAAGCCGAAGCTCTGTCAGAAAGGAAACTCCAGCAGAACACACAGTACTCACAAAACACCAGTAAACAACAACCAAACTACCAGCAACCTCTTCAACACAGAGTACATAATCATTTGGAATTTCCCCAGTCTCCGATCTCTCAATCACAACCGTCACACATTTCTAATAGTCTTCAGACACCTGCTCAAACATTTACCAAAGCGGAATTCCAAGAACCCTTTGCCCAAATCCACAGAGTGTCTCTCCCAAGCCAAGGCGCTCAAGCAGATTTGCAGAGGCACGCAGATTTGCAGAGGCACGCAGCCTTGCGAATGCACCTTCTGCAAAGGCAACAAAGCCCCAACAACATCAGGTCAACTATGCCCATAATAAAAAGTGAAAACTGCTCAGGTTTAGAAACCTCAGCTCAACTTCCACCCATAGAAGTGCAACATCAAGATCAAGGCAAAGCCAAAGTCATTCCAGTGGTAGTAAAGCAGGAGCATCCTTCTTCATCCTGTGAACAAAGCCTACAGAGGAGCATTCTAGCTACCATGGAGCAGCAGTTAAAACAGTATCAGCTCTCACCTGTGTTTGAAAGAAAGTCTATGGTCATCAAGTCACCCAATAAGGTGAAGGTAGAGATGGCTGGGGCTGTGACTGTGCTCTCAACCAGTGCTGAGGGAATAGCCAAGGAGCAGTGCAAACCACAAAACTTCACCCCACCTAAAAAGATTGAACCTGGGTTACAAAGCTTTCTGGAATCACCCATGAAGATGCTTGATACGCCAATAAAAAACTTGCTAGATACACCTTTGAAGACGCAGTATGACATTTCATCATGTCATTGTGTTGGTAAGAGGTTTTACACAGCTACTTTAGTCTAGTTTATACAAATTTTGTTGTTTATATATTAGAACTGCACATCTGTTAAGACATTTTGAGAAAACATCTTCAGTCATACTTAAAGAGTTTAATACTGTATCTTGACTTAAATAAGATATTAAAGTTTGTTTGTTTTTTGTTGACCATCTACTAAAAAAATACACAATATTATTCTCTTATGCTTTAATTTACAGATCAAATTAGTGAAAGGGATGAAGGCCCATATTATACTCACTTGGGATCAGCACCAACTGTTGCAGGCATTCGCAAAATCATGGAGGAAAGGTATGATATTATAAACTCCACTCATGCACAAAATAAATGGTCTGTTTATATGTTATACTATAATTATATTACTACATTTCCCTTTGACAGATCTGGACTGACTGGAAGCGCCATTAGGATTGAAAAAGTTGTGTATACAGGCAAGGAAGGGAAGAGTGGGCAGGGCTGCCCCATTGCTAAATGGGTAAAGACAATTCATTTTCATCCTGTGTCTCCTCATTTTGTGTGCTCATATGTATTGTATTGCCTCTCTTTGTCTGTTAAATATTAAAGCATGCTTGTTGGTTTTCTTATCAACAGCGCCCTCTATGGAATACACAATTGCTTAACAGATGTCTGATTTCTGTATATTTTCTAAATATATGTGTATATGTGCACCATGTTGTGTAGGTAATACGGAGAGCAAATGTAGATGAGAAACTCCTTGTCTTGGTACGAGAGCGGGCTGGCCACTCATGTGAGACATCCTGTATAGTAGTGGTCATCCTAATTTGGGAAGGCATATCAATCAACCTGGCTGACAGTCTTTACTCGGAACTCAGCGACACTCTAACAAAACATGGTGCTCTAACCAACCGCAGATGTGCTTTAAATGAGGAGTAAGGACAAATGCTTATTACTGCTTTTTTTCATAAATACAGTGAACATTTACTACTCAAAACACATATTATCAATTCACAATGAATCCAAATTGATAGTCTTAGGTCTTTGTATCGCTACATATGTGACCCTGGACCACAAAACCAGTCATAAGGTTAAATTTTACAAAACTGAGATGTATACAGCATATGAAAGCTCAGTAAATAAGCTTTCTATTGATGTATGGTTTGTTAGGATAGGACAATATTTGGCCGAGATACATCTATTTGAAAATCTGGAATCTGAGGGTGCAAATAAATCGAAATACTGAGAAAATCACCTTTAAAGTTGTCCAAATTAAGTTCTTAGCAATGCATATTACTAATCAAAAATTACATTTTGATATGTTTATAGTAGGAATTTTACAAAAAATCTTCATGGAACATGATCTTTACTTAATTTCCTAATGATTTTTGGCATAAAAGAAAAATCAATAATTTTGACCCATACAATGTGTTTTTGGCTATTGCTACAAATATACCCCAGCGACTTAAGACTGGTTTTGTGGTCCAGGGTCACATATGTATCTACTTTCTGGTTAACATAAATATTATATCAATGTATAGTTGTGTTGCTGATTACAATAGATTTAATAGCTTCAATAAAATATAAAAACCATAGATATTCTTAGGTATGTTATTTGTCTTCCCACTCAACATTCTGTAATTTCTATCATTGTCTTTAGGAGAACATGTGCATGTCAGGGTTTTGAAGCTGATGCCTGTGGAGCTTCTTTCTCCTTTGGTTGCTCGTGGAGTATGTACTATAATGGGTGTAAATTTGCTAGGAGTAAAATCCCGCGAAAGTTCAAACTACTTGGGGATGATCCCAAGGAGGTAAGATGCTCACACACAAACACACAACTGAATTAACAAAATGCATACAAAATGAAAGATAACAGGAGTATTGTTATTCTCTTACAGGAAGAGAAACTGGAACAAAATCTCCAGGGTCTTGCAACTATAATTGCCCCAACATATAAAAAAATAGCACCTGATGCTTATTCCAATCAGGTATACATTTAGGTTCTCTGCTTTAGGTCTTAGACTACTATTAAGAGTAGTGGAATAATACAATGTGGAATAATAAGCTGCAGTAGTGTTGTAATATATGAAAGTCTAAGCTTTGGAAAATCTACCAAAAAAGGCATTTAGAACTAAATTTTAAGTTTAAATTTCACATTTCTATATCTGCGTATATTTGACAGGTGGAGCATGAACACCGAGCTCCCGATTGCCGTCTGGGTCTAAAAGAAGGACGACCATTTTCTGGAGTTACAGCCTGTCTAGACTTCTGTGCCCACGCGCACAGAGACCTTCACAACATGCTGGGGGGCAGTACTGTGGTAAGAATTAAATGCTTACAATAGAGTGCCTTAATAAGACTTAAAAAAGCATTCACCAAATAATTTTTTATGCATTGATATAAATCATGAATACCAGGGGTGGCAGGGGTGCAGGACTCCAGTCCTGCAAAGTTCAGCTCCAACTCTAATGGACCCTTTTCACAATCCCTTTTCATCATCATAAATCCTTATTTGAATCTTTTTTCAAATTTTGAATTAAAAAAAAAATGTATATACATTTATAACACTACACTTTGTATTACATCACCATTTCATCATGTTACAAAAAAAACTAGTTAACGCTAATGCGAGGGTGTTTCTAATGCCGCGTCTACGGGAGGGACAGTAAACTTAACATCGTTCTCTCTACTGACTGCCAAAATCAGTCTCTCTTAATTTTTTTTCTTTTGATTGAAAGTCATGAAAACACTATCGTGGAGTTTTTGCTATTTGAGCAAATGGGAATGCAAAAAATATATTTGTGGTACTCTCCCATTCACTGCTCTCAGATTTTACCCAACTATGATGACTTCCACGATGAGAAAACGGAAATGTAAGAAAGGTCTATAAACTCACCTGCCTGTAGCTTCGTAGAAACCCTTTAGACCTTGATTAGCTTGTTCAAGTGTGTTTGATTAGGGTTGAACCAAAACTCAGCAGGGTTGTGGCTTTCCAGGTCCGACGTTCACCAGCCCTGATTTATACTTCGCTTTATACATTGTAGGTGAAAAACTAAAGGTGGCTACACTACAAAGTAGTGTATAAAATATTAAAAAGGCCAAACCTCCTTCTCTACTCCTGTTTTAGGTCTGCACATTAACACGAGAGGACAATCGTGAGATTGGAAAAATTCCTGAGGATGAGCAGCTACATGTGCTTCCCTTATACAAGGCTTCATCCACCGATGAGTTTGGCAGTGCTGAGGCTCAACTGGAGAAGACCAAGACTGGTGCTATTCAGGTGCTCAGTGCCTTTCGTAGACAAGTGCGTATGCTACCAGAGCCTGCCAAGTCTTGCCGGCAGAAGAAGCTGGATGCCAAGAGAGCTGCAGCTAACAAACCAAACAACCCCAACACACCTAACTCCAAAACGGACAACACCCAGCAAGCAAAGCAGAAACAGGCCACTTATGAGAATCTGGGCCAGAACACAACTGTAACAGGTACAGAAACAAAGATTCAAAAACCAAAACTCAAGTTCGTTCGGTTATAAACAGTTTGTTTAGGGATGATCAAATGATTTATATATATGAGTATATATAAGTAATTGAATAGATTCCAAGTGTTTATCAACCGAAAGTTTACATTTTGGTCTAATCCTATTATTTCTTCTAGGCCCAGGTAATGTGAGAACAAATCTGGACTCTGGGCATCTCCCACATGCTCATGTTGCACATCAGCCTCAGCAACAGCATCAGCAGCAAACACAACCTAATCCTAACTCCTCTTACACTGTCCCACCTTTCGCTAGATTCTCAAATCCATCAGGAACCTTCTCACACTCATCTAAATCAGCAACCCCACATCCTCAAACCCCTTCTTCTGCTGGTCCTTATCCCTCTCCTTTACATGCACCCAACTCTTACATGAATGCATCTAATGCACCCACCCCATATCCCAGGTCTATTACAACCAATCCTCTCTACACTGGTTACCAATGTAATGGAGGACTCCCCATGGAAAACTACCACCCTTACTACTCTTCCAATCTAAAGCATCCAGATATGTATCATCCCCAAAGAAATTCACTGTACTCTGAGCAGCAGTACAATGCACCTCAACATTACGGGGTTAACTATCCACCACACTATGGAGAGCCTAGCTTGCCAGCCAATGGTTATGGCCCCTGTAACATGAAACCTGGCATGCACTCTATGGGACATTACCCAGGTTACGGTCCTAATATGCCACCCGATGCCTTCTCCAGGCCTCCTTCAGCCCATCTACATTTGGACTATGCAGCTATCGGCAAAAGCGGCCAGTTTGAAGCTTACCCCAAACCTCATATGTCACAGAATCCTCAGATGTTTCCCCCAAATCTAAATACCTTAAGTATGCAAAGTAATAAAGATTTTGAGATAAACATGCGTGGAGCAAATGGTATCTCTCAGGTGTTTCCTCCTTTGGGTACTGAATGCTTCAACCCGAACCAACCTCCAGGTCTGAGGCTTTCCAATGAAAATGCCCTTAATGCCATAGTGAAACAGGAACCACCGACCCAGACTCCAGAACAAAAAGAAAAGGAAGATGTGTGGTCTGACAGTGAGCACAACTTCCTTGATCCTGAAATTGGAGGGGTGGCAGTGGCACCTAGTCATGGGTCAATAATTATTGAGTGTGCTAAGCGGGAGCTCCATGCGACTACGCCGGTTAAGAAGCCTGACCGGAACCATCCCACCCGTATCTCTTTAGTGTTTTACCAGCACAAGAACTTGAATGAGGCAAAACATGGACTGGCTCTTTGGGAAGCAAAGATGGCAGAGAAGGCCCGAGAGAAAGAGGAGGATGCTGAGAAGCATGGTGCTGAAAATACATCCAGCAAGAGCAGTGGAAGGAAGGTGAAACGAGAACATTCAGAACCTTCTGAACCTTCAGAGCCTCCATATAAGCAGTTCCTTCTCATGCTTAGGGAGCGGTCAACGTCCTGCACTACCAATACATATGTAAGCACATCTCCCTATGCCTTTACCAAGGTGACTGGGCCTTACAATCAATTCCTGTGAAAACCTTAATAGGTCCAGAGCATTTACAAACACAAGAATAAGAGGGGCATCAGAAACATAAAATGGTGCTACAATATAGTGTTGCAGACCTCTGTTACACTGGCCAAATGACCCATAACTCTTGCTTAGTTTGTGTGAAGTTATTAACAGTAGATGAATTCACTATCCTACTATATGGAAAGGCAGATCATCAGTGGGTTTTTTCATGCTCTTAAGAAGTCAAGCTTTACTGTTAAATCAATTGGAAATATTTATTTATTATTTAATTACTCTCTTATGATAACACACTGTTCTTCATCCATGGTGCTTATAGTCCAACACATCTGGACATATTACTGGAAAGAAACATTCATATTTGGTGACTTTTGTGGCTAATCACTTTTTTACGGTGCTAGGGAGTGTTTTGAATGCAAATGTCTTTTCAAATGCCTTTCTTTTACAACACACAACAAAACACCTTAATATTTAAAAGTAATAGTTATTTTGATTGAGCAATTAAGAAAATGTTTTGCTTAATTAGTGTTTTAGAAGCACTTTTTAATAACAGTGAGGGCAGCACTTTCTGCCCTCCAATCTGAAAGACAATTCATTACGCTGCAGCCATTTTAGTTTCACAATGTGGAAAACCATAATGATGAACTCAATAGTGGACAAAGATCATTTATCAGCCTTTTAAAGAATTTCTCTGGTGCTTACACAATTTCAGAAATCCTTTATACTTACTGTATAGTGAGCCACTGAGGGTCAATTTTGTAAGAGTAATGTTCTGATTCACAAAAACTGTGAAGTTTCAGAACACTGAATACTGATTCTTGGAGTCAAGAAAAACAATGGTCAATTTTAGGTCATTAAAGCATGTATCAAGGAACACATAACAGGGTTACCTTTACATCAATGTCACTGTTTCAAAGGCAGCTGGCTTGGCTTGCTGTGGTGGTTATTACATAATGCAACTTTAGCTGTATAAAAAAAAAAGTTGAGATTTGTACAGTAAATTATTATTATTATTATTTTTCGAATGTATGCTTAGATAATAGTTTAGTAAAGATTAGTACTATTTCTTTGGGTTTGAACTTATTTCAAATGGTGCTACTTGACCTGCTATTCATAAAATGTGAGAATTTCTAAGGGTGTTGAGAAGGCTTATGAATGATGTAGAAAAACCTACTTATCATATACCTCAGAACTAGTTTGGCAATAGAATTATAATACCAAGGTGTTTCTGTTCTTTTATTTCTAAACACTTCGTAGCGAATATAACACAGGCCATCATTGATGCGAAGTTCATTTCTTACTTTCTTCACTTGATCTATTAGAAAGCATTACTTGAACTTCAAGTTTCAATGGAATTGCAAAATCAGGGATATCAGCTCATTTCTGTGCATAAACATCACTTGTGTTCATGTTGTCTTCTCTAAATCAGGTTTGAGCTTTTGCATTTTTAATCGTTCTAAATTTCTTGTACATACTACACATATCTAACTTTGTTATAAACTAAAAGAATCTGATTTTATGTACTGTTGAAGCAGAACGCTGATAAAACTTTTCAAGAAGTAATTTGAACATATTTTAACATGCACTGATTTAATTAAAGGGAAAGTGTCATGACATATATAAAGCAATGCATTTGCTCTATACTGAAAGGTTAGACCAAGTCAGTTAAACTAATGTGCACATTAGTTGCATACGTACAGTATAGACCAAAAGTTTGGACACACTTCCTCATTCAAAGAGTTTTCTTTATTTTCATGACTATGAAAATTGTAGATTCACATACTGAAGGCATCACAACTATGAATTAACACATGTGGAATTATATTTAATTCTATAAAATATTTAATTCTATATATACTATAATTCTGCACAACACAACTGATGGTCCCAACCCCATTTATAAGGCAAGAAATCCCACTTATTAAACCTGACAGGGCACACCTGTGAAGTGAAAACCATTTCAGGTGACTACCCCTTGAAGCTCATCAAGAGAATGCCAAGAGTGTGCAAAGCAGTAATCAAAGCAAAAGGTGGCTACTTTGAAGAACCTAGAATATGACATATTTTCAGTTGTTTCACACTTTTTTGTTATGTATATAATTCCACATGTGTTAATTTATAGTTTTGATGCCTTCAGTGTGAATCTACAATTTTCATAGTCATGAAAATAAAGAAAACTTTGGTTCAAAGGTGTGTCCAAACTTTTGGTCTGTACTGTATAGGTTGAGGCTAAATGTATTTACAACCACTAAACATGGTAATGCCTCTTAAATAACCCTGTCCATTGAATCAAATTAGACATGTGATGAGTAACTGGTAATGCATTTTATACAACTCATTCCACTCTAACATTAAAAAAAAAATTAAAGCACTTCATTTTTTTGAGAAATAATACAAAAAATGTATGTAAATTCAAAATAGGTAGATTATTGTAAATTAAATAGATAATGCCACATTGTATATACCACATGCTTGCATTGCAGAATTCTAAGTCCATGTTATGTACAAACTTTATTTGTTAAATGTACCATCACTCCACGCTCCACATAAAATAACCATCGATTTTGCCCCTAAAACCTTTGTCTTGTTGGTATTCAGGTCCTAAGTTTTTTTTTTTTCTTTTGAATACAATGGCAAAGTTTACACTTTTTGGTTTTTCTATTAGAAATCACTTTGATGTACTGACTAGTTATAAAAGAAGCTTCCAGTTTTGTAGTTTAAATTAGTTGATAAATTTCAGTGTACAGAACCCAGCTTGAGTAGCAGGTTGTGTATGAAGCAAAAAAAAAAGAGAAAAATAAATAATGGGGTGGTTAAAATTTGAGTGACGAGAACAGCCATACTTGAAGATGCTTCGGAGAGTTTCTGAGTGGAGTCAACTTTACTTGAATGACTTTCTGACTTCAACTAACGAACTGGGGTGCACAACTTTTACATTAAGCTAGCTGTTTATGTACACCTGTTGGTATTTGCCATTAGACACTAAAGGTTTAAATGTGCTATTTTCTGCCTTTTTTTGTATTGCTTACCCTTTTCCCTTCAAATTTGTAATGCTTAAAACATTGAATTAAGAATGGCTTTGAATAATGTAAGTATTGTAATGTACTGAAGAACTGAATGCAGTTTATTTGAAAGCTGTTTGTTATGATTTGTTATCATTCCTAATATTGCTGAAATGTGGGTTTTTTAAATAAAAATTATATTTATTTCAAGCATTTACTGTAAATTGTGCAACTTTATAGTTTTGACTCTTTTAATGATTAAATAGTTAAACTAAACATATAAAATGTTTTTATTTATAATTTGCAAATGGTACAATTACAATGCATACAAAAGTCTTCAAGACGTGTTGATGTTTTATTCCTTTACAATGCTTAGATTTTATATAATTATTATATGCATTTCATTATTTTAGATTACAAACAAAGACTTACACAACAAAGTCCAAGGGTGTGAATAATTTTTACAATAACTGATAAAACTTAAATGATAATACATTTAAAACACAATTCTTCTTTCAGTGCTTTGATAAAGTTTTTTTTTTTTTTTAATCAAAGTTAGAACTTAAGCAATTTTTTTTTCACTTTTTTGGAAATATATTATCATGGAAAACAAAAAAAGATTGATCAAGTTTATTTCCTGTGTACTGAT
The DNA here is from genome assembly GCF_049309525.1 of Garra rufa. Lineage (NCBI taxonomy): Eukaryota > Metazoa > Chordata > Actinopteri > Cypriniformes > Cyprinidae > Garra > Garra rufa. Next base: position 32,202,664 of record NC_133366.1, on the reverse strand, counting down.
GGTATACATTTCATGAAAAGAAGTAGAGCACTATTTATTTTTTGCAACAGTCATGGAACTTAACATTCATGCTACAGAGTTTGATTTCTTTGTCATCTTATTAAGACAAACTCTTCTTGTCCTAATACCCAATTTCACAGTGGTTCCTAATTTTGCTAATTGCAAAACAAAGGTTTTCATAAACTTGAACCTAAGCTTAAACTTGTACGCTTGTTCCTAAGTGACTTGTCAGAATATGTACATAAATAGAAATAGAAAAAAAACTCAAGTTGTGGAGATTAACTATTCAACCTTTAAAATATGTACATGAGATTTGGCACTGAAACATGTGCATTTTGAAAGGTTAACAGTAATTAAACACAGAAACATGTCCATGTCCATGTCCAACGTTACTGCAAAAATAACTTGCTCATCCAATATAGCTAATAAATAAAGCAATGTTTTAAAAAATAAAACATTAATGAAATATAAAAATCTTTGCACCAGGGACGTTACTGAATCCATGCAAAGGCATCTTCTGGCCTTTGAGTGAATGATCTTTTACTTTGTGAAGAAGTGCCATCTGTCCACTGCAAAATATAAATATAAATATATAATAAAAATATATAAATATAAATTTACAAAATAATTAAGCTTATTTATAATACAACTTTACCTTCAGATGATACTGGGAGGGGTTCTCCATATTCTGCGGCCTACAACAGCAAATAGTATCTAAGTATGTGTCTTCTGTGTAATGGTAAAAATAAGCCAGAAAGTACTGATATGACAAGTACTCACAGCTTCAACTACAGCACTGGCCTCTGCATCACTGCATTTAAATGGACTCTCACACAAAGAAGTGTTTTGACTAAGAAAGAAATGGGCCAAAGTAAAGTACAATGTCCCAAAAATGGTCATTAAAATTGAAAATGTAGAAAAACAAAAAAGGTACTGCAAGGAGAAATTCTGGTGTCATTTAATAAACCTGAAATATAAATCAAATCAAAACACTTACCACACAATTTCATCACTTTTCATCTTTTTTCTCATCACTAATGCTTTCCAGTAGCTGTGTGTTGATTTTATGACTTCTATAGCAAAGTCCTAATATGATATTAACAACATAAGCATTAGATGATCAATCATTCTGTCTCATAATCAATCTTCCACGTAGGGCTGTGCAATAAATCGCATGTGATTGTCATGCGCATCTCATCAGTAAAGCCGGTTCTGTGAATGCGATTCATCCTCGATTTTGAACGCGATATTGCTTAGCTTTTCAGTGATCTACGGCTCAGTGTTTCAAATACCGCACCATCTGAACGCAGGTGATGGAGATTTACTACTAATCACAGAACCGGCTTTACTGATGAGATACGCATGACAATCGCATGCGGTTTATTGCAGAGCCCTACTTCCACGATACACTACCTTATCCTTAAACTGTCCATTGAACGCAAACTGGTTCTCAGGCTTCCCATCTGGCACTTTATATTTTTTAAACCAATCCACGGTAGCCTCAAGGTGACCAGGCTTAATCTTTCTCACATCCTCAATACCTGTTAATGATACACTAATTGAGATTACACAGTCATAAATGTAGATAACACAACAACAACATAACTTTTTTAAAAATATTACTCACTGTTAAGGCTCGATGCATCAGGGTCCTCTACATTGATGGCTATTACCTTCCAGTCAGTCTCTCCTTCATCTATCAAAGCCAGAATTCCAAGAACTTTAACCTGAATCACCTGACCTGTCACAGACACCTGTGACACAGAAATAGTGACTTTTTTAGTAATCAGAACCATAACCAAGTTGTGTTAGGAAAGAAGTATGTATTATACTCAATAATATGTGACCCTGGACCACAAAACCAGTCTTAAGTCGCTGGGGTATATTTGTAGCTATAGTCAAAAATACATTGTATGGGTCAAAATTATTGATTTTTCTTTTATGCCAAAAATCATTAGGAAATTAAGTAAAGATCATGTTCCATGAAGACTTTTGTAGAATTCCTACTATAAATGTGTCAAAATGTAATTTTTGATTAGTAATATGCATTGTTAAGAACTTAATTTGGAGAACTTTAAAGGTGATTTTCTCAGTATTTTGATTTTTTTGCACCCTCAGATTCCAGATTTTCAAATAGATGTGTCTCGCCCAAATATTGTCCTATCCTAACAAACCATATATCAATAGAAAGCTTATTTATTGTGCTTTCATATGATGTATACATCTCAGTTTTGTAAAATTTAACCTTATGACTGGTTTTGTGGTCCAGGGTCACATATGAGGACTGACTGAAAAGTTATTAAAAATAATTTTTAAAAAGACATATTTTAAGATTTCGGTGTTTCGAACTGAAATCAAAACTTAGAAGTATAGGATTTGTTTTGTTGTTGTAAAATACAAAACTGCTTAACAGTTTAAAAGGTTTTGCAAAATATTATACTAAACCAGAGGTTCCACCCACCTTGGAACCAATCTCACACACGTCTATGGGGTCATTGTCTCCACAGCACATGGTTTCCTTGTCAGTGTGGTTGGGATCTTCCCATGTCTTGACACAGTAGTATAAAATAAAATAAAAATTAATAATTTATTAATTTAAAAAAGTATATAGTGTGACAGAGATTTAACAATACAAAAATTATGTACATACCCACACACACACACTAAAACCCAAGTATACTGTACAATTAAAAAGTTCAAATCAGATTGCAGACAGACAGTTTTGTAAAGCATAGCCATAATCAAAACCATGACATCACCTGTGGAAGTGCACCATAGTTCCAAATGTAACCTTTGTGTGGAAAAACGTTAGCAACATATCGCAGCTTGCCTTTCTTCACATCTTGCTTGATCGGGTTTAATGGTTCCTTTGTTGCTATCTGTGGACAAAGGAGATTAATTTAGTCCGTTTCGAAAAATGCTGTGTTTAAAATAACATTATGCATTGTATTACGCACACAATATCAAAAATACAATACTTAGGACTAAAATTTTACATTTAATATCAAAATGTAATTTTTTATGATGGATTTGGCAATTAATGTATAAGACTCAAGCTACACAGCCAAGATACCATATATTTCATAATTATTATTGGCAGATAAATCCTTTTTGGCCTATTTACCTATTTATATAAAAATAACTGACTTGATTTTTTAAACTACTCTCATAAGTTTTTTTTCTCTTTATTTTCTATTATTATTCTCAAGTTAGTCTTTATTCAATGTAAAATTTGTTTAATTATTTAGTGGCCAATTGAGCCAAATGATTAATCAAATTAAGAAATAGAGAGTTGCTGGTCATCATAGCTACGGTCAGACACTAGATAAATTCTGCCAGAACTCTGTAAAATATATATTTACCTCCATCTTGGCATTTGACCATCGAGGTACTTCAACGACCATATTAAACAATATCTGTTGAAAACAACATTGTTAGCATCTATTTTGCAAAGATAAGGTCCCAAAATGTGTAGGAAGAATGTAAGAATGGAAAATGGAAGAATGGTTACCTCATTTGTTTTAAACTTCTTCGGTGGAACACCACATTCCTGATATGTAAGAAACATAAAGCCATTAGAAAATAGACTGGGTAAGAATTATTCCCATTATCATGATGTCGATTAGGCTATTTTACTTATTAGTACCTGACATATCACTGATTTGAAGTATATTATACCAACCTGTTCATCAGCAACATATAGCGGAATGTCATGGAAAGGAGATATGTACTTTCCATCTGAATTTTCTGCAAAGCAAATGTTACAATCTGTATCATTCATCCAAATTAAATTAATCTCAAGGTAAAGTATCAATCACGGTATCCAACTCTGTATGTGTTTAAATGAGGCTCTTATATTCCTCTTTCATAGACTAATCCACGAAGAGACCCATGCGTTGCTAGACCATATGTAGGAAGTGTAAAATGTACAAAATACCACGACAAATGGCAAATAAAATAGCTGAATCGTTTGTTTTTAACCTGCTTGAGTGTAACCTTAAATGCATGCATGTTACGTCTCTAGCTTATGACGTTCACAGAAATCTCCCGCCGTTAGGGCGCATATATTCGCTTTGAGGTAACATGTTGAATCACCAACGATCATTTTCTTTGAGAGGTGTGAGGGGTTTATAATGCTCATTTTTATGAATGACATTAAAAGGTGAGAGGGCAAACTTACTCAAGTAAACCCTGTAGTCAGTCGAGTTTGGTCGTCCTCTCTGCTCTGTTAGGTAATGCACCATTTTTCTCAAATAAATGGAAGCAGCTGAAAATGAAGATGTGCTTTTTCGAGATGACTGTGAACAGAGGAACGCAGCAGAAAACCTCGTGGCAGTATGAATAAGTGAACACATTATTTACATCGACGTATGTTCCTGCTTGCGTTGAAACGTCTCACACATTTACGCGTCACAAAATCTTTTTTAGATATTCCATACTGCCACCTATAGCCAGACCACGGTAATTGACACAAATGATTGACTAAAGTATCCTAGAAAGTGCGTAAAAATGGGTGCAGATATTACCTTGAATAGGAGGATTGTATGATGTTAACTGTTCAAATATATTATATCCTTTCACTTATTGTATTTTTTAATTAATAGGGGGTGCTCTTCATCTTTCTGTAGCCGCTAAGAAAATGAAAGGTTATGCACTACATTAGTTGTAATATTGTAGGTATCTGCATTGCCACAGATTCCCCTTCCTTTTGTAGCTAGAATAACCTGTAAATTTGTGTAATGTTTATTCTTTCCATACATTGAAAGTAAAAAGTTGACCACTGACTGTCATAATTTACTATAAAAGTTGTCCAAATCAGTCACACACTATAGTTTAAGGATTTTAAGATCCAGTAGCCGTGTGAGGGGAAGACTGAAATAAAACGTATTATTCACTGATAATCTTATCTATAAAATCTCAGATGTATCTTAACCAATTCATACTGTGCAAATAATATTTGAGAGACTTTTAGAGAATAATTAAATATTAAATTCAGATACTAACATTTTAGTCTGTTTCTCAGATATCGTGTTAACTACAACACAGAGTTGCAGGAAGTTTTGAATGCAACCTCAAATGCAGAAGAAAACAAACTAGCAAACAGCTCAAAAGTGCGAGTATCTGGAAATATTTACATTGTACAAACCAGGACTGATCTTACTAACTGCACTTAGGTCAAGTATTAAATTCTGCACGTTGACATAAAATGTATTTTAAACTGACATAAATGCACTCAAGGTAGGCAATGAGATGAGAAATACTTGTTATTGTACAAAGATTAAAGGCAACCAAAACCAATCAATACTGTGCAAATATAGTATGTCAATTCAAGCCGCTATAAAACTAGATCCTGAAAAAGGTACATGTTTCAGTTAAAATAATCCTAAAGGTACTAGTGTGTTAACCTTTATACTGTGCTTGCAATGTGTTTATAAGTGTAAACTGCTTATTATGTAAACATATATACTAAATAGAAACAATAGTTACATGAATTTGTTAATCTCAGTCATAAAGCAGATGGTGATTACCAAGTACCAATTGGGCCTGTATGTAGGCCTAGTTATAAGAGTCTTCATTTATCTCCTTTTTAAGTTCAACTGTAAAATCACAAACTTTGACTTCTGTAATCTGTTTTAGTAAAACTGGGCCTAATAAAGAAGCAGTTGATTCTAATGAAATGCAGAGACAATGTCAACAACAGTTCCTTTTTCAGGCAAAATCCTCTATTGCTAAAACTGAATATTTATGGTGAGTGAGTCATGTTGACCGGAAAGATACAAAAACCATAAAGGGTGCCATATGATAAAAGAAAAAAGGAAGTAGAAGAAGGCCAGAAGCACTGTATAGGGCACAATGCATTAATATCTTTACTAATACAAGAAAGTTTATCAAGCAAATCATATTACCAGTAACAGAAGAGGATAGGTACAACACATGTCAGGAAAAATAAGAGTTTATTTATTATGTCATCTGCTCTAAATGATTTCATTTTGAAAATATAACCATATCATTCACTTTCAAAATATGATAACATCAGGGGTTAATTGACTCTAGACTCATAGACTCAACAACAAATAAATATGAAAATAGTCTCATAACCTGCTCACAAAAAGAGCAATACTACTTACATACTACCACATACTTACACTAATACTACAAAGACACAAATTTTATGTTTTTATTATACAAGGATTGAGCTAAAAGGTTTGTTTGTTTGTTAGTTTGTTTAAAGAAAATGCTCTGTGGAAAGAATAACCTTTTGAACAGACAAATTAAACAGTTGAACAGACCAAATTCTGAAGTCTGAGTGAGTCATTTATGCCACTGCATTTTAGGTTCTTTTTTTATTATTATTAGTTTTAGTATGAAATCACCCAGTATGTTTTGAATCAGATTGCAGGTAAGACTTGCATAATCATTTCAACCATTATTAGTCACCTATAGTACGAAGCTATGTAGGAAATTTCCACCCTAACAAAGACTCATTACTGCTTCTTTTCTTGTGTCTAAGTGATTTAAAATGAAAACACACTGTCAGGACAAAAAGTGCAAAAATTGTACCTTTAGGCATACAAATTTTGTACCATTTTTTATTGGTTTGGTACTATTTTCACAAGTAAGTGGTACATTTTCAAAACTTTTAGTACTAATCTCACAACAAATCATCAAAAGTGCATTTTTTTCAAGCATTTCAGCATGTTGAAATATCTTTTTCACTACACAAGATAAGGGTTTTAAATGTATATAAATGTTTCATTCACAGCTACTGCCTTTCATAAAGCTCTTTTCTGAATGACTTCTCATTCAGTTTAATTCATTTGTCTATATTATGGTAGGTTAAGGCGTAGGGTTAGTGTAGGGATACAATATAAAACCCATGGAATGTCACCATAATGATAGGAAAACCTGTGTGTGTGTGTGTGTAGGTGTGTGTACCTTACTGTAACCATATTTTGGGGACAAATTGGTACCCAGAAGTAAGCAAAATCACCTAAAATCTCCCTTTGAGGATGTCCTCATTTGTAATAAATTGTGTTTAGCTATTTTTGAACATAGCTGGATACAAGGGAGAGGAAATGATCGGAGATTGTTCAGAGATGTATTAGAAGAAAGGAGACAGCTGGCATCAATAAAGACTGCACATTACTGTAACACCCTTCATCTGAAAAGTTCAGCTAGAGTATAGATTTTGTCATATGGCAGAATGAAGACATAAACTTCGTTCTAGCATAAAACCTTATGGCCATGTCATTCATCACACCTTTTGAAAAAACACTGGATAAATACTCTTACAAACATTCTGGATTTTATGTGAGATATGCAATGTAGGTAATGTAAGTGTATTTTCTAACATGACAGTTATTGCCTGTATTACTGCAGTTATTTCAGCAACAAAGGTTATTTGAAACATTTGCTTGCTTCTTGCATTAACTGATTGTTAATAGTACTAAATTAAAAGAAGATCTTACTGTTGTGTTTTGGTGATTAAACCAAGTGTTCTCAATACATTTCACAATCTTAATAATCTTGTGTTCTGAAACAATGATTATGTGGAATGAATATATGTGCAAATACAATGAAATCATGACATCAGGTTTTAAAAGAATGACTAGTTGTGTTACAAGTGTGATCAGTTTAGAGTTTTGAAAATGTACATCTTACTTATGAAAATAGCATCAAAACAATGAAAAAAAAAAAAAAGTAATATCTTAGTACCCATAAAGGTACAATTTTTGCACATTTTTTTCCTGAGATTGCAAATGTTTACATCTTTTCTTCATTGTTGCAGACTGTAAGACCAGAAAGGACTGCCACTTAATGAAAGACTTCAGGGATTTTCTACCTAATGTTTATGTAAAAGTTAATTTCCTTGCCTTTTGTTTGCTTTTCTAAACAGAGCCATGACTACAGGTTATAAACGAAGTATCACATGATTATGATAAGGCTCTTAAGACTACACTCTAATTTTAAACAATTGGTGAGTCAGGTTCATTCTGCCTTAATTGCAAATATTGTAATCTCCCTATGTCCAAATAAAAAAGTACACACTTTTCTTATGATTTAAATTCAGCTTGTTCTACGTCAGTTCTACGTCCCAGTTCATTTGAAAATTAGAACTGCCTACCTAACACAACTGATGTATACAGATTAATACATTCTGATCCTGTTTCACTCTGTAATGGACGGATGAATGCATCCATTCACTCATTCTTTATCTACACCAGAAACACATTGTTATGCAGCTCATAATTCCAGATTAACCAGATTTCACCTGTATGAAAGGTGACATTTTTGACTACGTTTTTACATAGACAGACAGCTGACTCCTGAATGTAGTCAAGCATGTTAAGAGTTGCAAGAGTTAAAATGACTCAACAACCATTTTTTGATAGCACAGTCTGCTTGAAATCTAAGGAAATATCTGATCTATTAAAACAAAAATCGTATTTGAAAGCCCACAGTCATATGACATTTGACAGCTAATGTTGATATATACACCGGTGATGTCGTAATGCTTTGTAAATGTTGACACAAATCGAAAACTTTACAGGCCTGTTTGATATGTCGACCTTTGTCATGCCCTTAAAAGTTAAGTCATCAGACCCTCCTTCTTGTTTAATATTAACTCTATCTGCACTCTTCCAAAACAATATTTCCAACCATCTAAAGGGATTGTTTAGTTTCTCAAACGTTACAACAAACTAATTTGAAGATATGGGTTACTTTGTTGTTTTAGATAGATAGATAGATAGATAGATAGATAGATAGATAGATAGATAGATAGATAGATAGATAGATAGATAGATAGATAGATAGATAGATAGATAGATAGATAGATAGATAGATAGATAGATATTAGACTTATTGCTTGTTTCTTCTGGCTGCTGTCTGACCCTCAGTTTTTCACGTGTCTAACAGGAATGCAAATGCTACCTTGCAAATTCAAGTCACTCTGCAAGATATTACACTGTGTGAATCCCATTTTACACCATCTTTGCCTTATGGGAGACCAGACTCCTTCATCTTTAGCTTCATATCTCTCTTTTTTGTAAAGAGAGAAGCACGGAGGTGTGGCTACAGCTCTCCAGAGACAGGTATACCGGAAACAGAGGGGGAGGGTTTACCTGCATGGAGTTAGTGTACACAGCAATAGCAGCAACACTGCACCTGTTCCTCTTCCCAGACTTTCCCCTTTTCTGTCTCTCTCTTTCACCTCTACACCAGACAGCCAAACAAGAGGGAGCAGTGAGGGGTCAACATGGATCCCAACCAGGCCAGTGGGAATGACAGAGAGAATGAAAAGGGGGAGAAAAAAGAGAAGGATAAAGGCATTAAAAGAAGAAACAGACTTTTTATAAGATACCTGGAAAGGAGGAAGACAGATACTATTGTGGATGATGACGCTTCCAAAGGTGACATCAGCATCTCAACCTTGGTGAGAAGGAGCTATTCTGACAAGACAGAGTATAGTGCTAAACTTAAAGGTAATTTTCTTTTTGTCACAATTAAATATGTGATTACTCAGCTGATTTGTATGAAGTAGTGTTCTCTTATAGTGGTTAAACATAAAGTATTTTTGTAGTAAAGCCTTGCTAACCTTTGAAGGAAAGTTGTAGAGCTAACACCAACACGTTTTTACCTAGTCACCTATTTTTGTCATCCTTCAGCAGCAGTAGGTTAGCACAGAGTTGGCTTTATATCAATTATACTCTTGTAAAGCCTCCCATCTCAAATTCCATTAGATCTTTGTATGGTGCAGAGTAAAAAAGAGGGCATGTGCTGATGCTTAGCACCTGTTGCGTTGTTACGTTACAGAGAAAGATCTATTCCCACTGGACTGATGTCACATATGCAAACTGAACCTCGGCCACAGTGCTGAACATGGCTGTGGAACAGTCGTAAACAAGCTCAGCCACAGTGCCATGTTGTTTACTTTATCAGGAAGTTTCTAGTTATCTACTAATCTTTTGTTAGTTTATTCCGCATTGCACTCTTTTTGAATTATTAGAGCATTTACCTCAGTGTACAAGAAATATTGTAAGAAATATACACTTCATTCAATGATTTTCTTGTGAACATCATGTCACAGTCTGGTTGTGCTGATATGTCAGTGTCATCATAATCTTAACTTGAAAATGACATCACTTTTGAAAAACTAGTTTAACAGCTTCTAGCAAACAGGGAATGAAGCTGTTCAGGACAGCCAAGTCATGACATTGAGGACATCTTACAGCTATGAGGACAGTCTTGTCATACAAGCTTCTTAGTTTGCAGACAATAGCCCTTATATAAACAAAATGAGCTGTCATTCATTCAATTCACGTGAAGGAGAATTCCAAGACTTCACAAATGTACCTTTAAAAAGCAAACAAACCATTTTACGTACTGGTTACGTACTGAAACGCTGACAAAAAGGAATATGTCAGCAGTATTTTTCTAAAGAACCATTAGCAATCAGACCTTCAAATAATTTTTGTTAGTTATTCAAATTTAAAATCCTACTTCTAGATATGAATATATCTGCAAATGTTTCCAGTGCAGTGATGTAGTCCATTTTATAAATTAAAAAATAAACTCAAAATTGAGGCATTTAGCCATGTTTAAACCTATATATTTATATTGCTTAGTATATCAGCTGTATGTCATGTGGCACATTTCAAGTCAAATATGATGACATCATTGAGGAAATGTTGATCCCTGAACAGGAAGTTCTCATAAAACTGAGTGTACTGGATCATTCATACGCTAGTAAAACAATTAGTTCTTTGAAAAAAGAACTGTTTAATAAGTGACTGTGTTTGAAATATGATATTTTCATGTCTGTCCCAAAAGAAAAAAAAATGTCTAAAGCAAACACATGATCACATGAGACACAAGCTCGTAATGGGCACTTGCAGGGCAGGTTCCACTTATGTGTGTGTGTGTGTGTGTGTGTGTGTGTGTGTGTGTGTGTGTGTGTGTGTGTGTGTGTGTGTGTGTGTGTGTGTGTGTGTGTGTGTGTGTGTGTGTGTGTGTGTGTGTGTGTGTGTGTGTATAAGAGATATGTTTGCATCCTGTATGTTTACATTGTGTTACTGAGTCAAACCAAGCAGAGAGAGTTGGATGGGAGCCTTGCTTGAGGCTTTCAGATGATTGAAGATAATTAAAATAAAGTAGGCAAATCATTATCGATACAACACAAAGAGCTCACCCAGAGCTTGCAGCAAATCTCCAAGCTTGAGTTCAGTCAGGTCACGTTTTCCTGCAGAAATGTGATCTGTTCTGCATGGCACAGGTTTCCATTAGCCGGCCTTCAGTGAAAAGTCTGTGAAAGGCTTTGTGTTTTCCTTTCTGGCAGTCTAAATTACTCAGGTGGTTAAAATGCAGCTTCACTAGAGAATAATGTATTACTGATTAAACATTTGCTATGAGGAATCCTGCATTATACTCTTAAAAATAAAGGTTATTTATTGGCATCGATGGTTCCTTGAAGAACCTTAAACATCCATGGAACCTTTCAAATGCAGAAAAGGCTCTTTATAGTAGAAAAAGGTTCTTTAGATTTTTAAAATGTTCTTCAAAATGGTTCTTTTAAGAACTGTTAAGTGAAAGGTTCTTTGCGGAACGGAAAATGGATGTTCTAATGGCATCACTGCAAAAACACCCTTTTTGAACCTTTATTTTTAAGAGTGTAGCTTGAGTTTGGTGTCATGTGTCCCTCTTTTCTGAATAGTGAACATGTTATGATGATTTGTAGGGTAGAGATTTGTTATATGATTCTGTGTGAATGGGATGAGTGAAATACAACTCCTCTATTGTCATAACCAAACTCTTTGTCTAAGACTTGCTCCTCAGATGTCTGCACACTGCACATTTTTTCACACAGAATAAGTCACAGTTTTGTTTCCTGGTTAATTAAAACGATTGAATTCTAAACTTTAAGTGTAAAATGTAGGATTGGGTTGCTTTAGAAGTGTCATTACCATGTAATGCAAAATAATATCCGCACATTATTGCAATCATTTCCTTATTTAGCCTACATCTGATAATATTGACATTTGGTCTAATGATTAGTCTGTATAAACATTAAATTTATCTCTGGGATGTGCAGGTACTAAAATATATAAGGCCTAGACAGCAATCACATCACAAAAAGTAATATGACACCTGGCCCCACCTTTGCCAGTAGCCTCTCTCTGCTTCTCTCTGTAAGAGGAAGTGTCATATTGAGGTGGTCAGGAAACAAAGAATCATCTCACTTCCCAAAGTACATACCTGCTTTGTTTAACTTTCTAATTGCCAGCAGCAAGACATAAATATTTAGATTTGAATCCAGTTTTTTACATATTCCGTTTTGATGATTCATAATGAAAATACTGTAATGTAATTATTCATTTGTGCAACTATAATAGTGGTCAATACCACTCTAGGTCAGTTTTTCAAATGCAAATTGCATTTTTTTACTAAACATGTACTAAACAGATTATGGCAGTCATGAGTTGTAAAAATATACAGGCAATACACTATTCCACAATACCACAATTTCTAGCAACCACAGCTTTCATTTTTCATCATGAATTTAACAAGATTCAACTGTCTACACTACCAGACAAAAGTTTTTGAACAGTAAGATTTTTAATGTTTTTTTTAAAGAAGTCTCTTCTGCTCACCAAGCATGCATTTATTTGATCCAAAGTACAGAATTTTTTTTTTTTTTTTTACTATTTAAAAAAAAAAAAAAAAAAAAAAAAAAAATTGAATATATTTTAAAATGTGATTTATTCCTATGATTTGAAGGCTGAATTTTTTACCATCATTACTCAAGTCACATGATAATCTTCAGAAATAATTGTAATATTCTGATTTGCTGCTCAAAAAAAAAAATTAATATTATGTTGAAAACAGCTAAGTGGAATTTTTCAGGTTTCTTTGATGAATACAAAATTAAATAGAACAGCATTTATCTGAAATAGAAATATTTTGTAACATTATAAATGTCTTTATCATCACTTTTGATGCTTATAAATAAAATTATTTATTTCTATAATTTCTTTCTCAAAAAATATATATACTGACTCCAAGCTTTTGAATGGTATATAGTGTATAATGTTACAAAAGCTTTTTATTATTTCAGATAAATGCTGCATCTTTCTATTCATCAAAGAATCCTGTTTTAAATATTGATAATAATAATAATAATAATAATAATAATAATAATAAATACTTCTTAAACATCAAATCAGCATAATAGAATGATTTCTGAAGGATCATGTGACACTAAAAAACTGGAGTAATGATGCTGAAAATTTAGCTTTGATCAGAGGAATAAATTACATTTTATTTTATTTATTTATTTATTTATTTTTTATTAGAATATGCAAGATGTACATAAATTGGGATCACAAACAGGGAAAGCAAACAAACAAACAAACAAACTAAACAAAACAAAAAAAAACAGACAGGCAAAACAAAACCAATACAGTCAGGAACTGACAGATGCGTGCGTTTGTGTGTGTGCGTGTGTGCATGTAAAGGTAACTGGGTGGACATGTCACAGTACATACTTTGGAAAACATACAAATAAACATACATACATAAACATGTATAAGTCAGTACATGAAAACAAATAACATAGATATAAATAAAACATAAAATATTAATATAAAGAAATCAATCAGTGGTAAGGAGTGACTACTAATACTACAGCTACTACAACGTCTACTACTACAACTACTACTTCAACAACCACAACTACTACTACAATCTCTATTTCTACAATAACTGCTACAACTACTACACCCACAACTACTACTACAATCTCTACTACTACGATAACTGCTACTACTACTACATCAGCAACTTGAATAATGATAATGGTATAAATACTTGATAATAATGATAATAAGATAACAGGAGGACAATTCAGAACAGTAATAATAGTAATGATAAAAAAAGTATAAGTAATAATATTAATGATAGTAATGAAGAGGTGAGAGGAGGTTGGGAAATCAGGAAGAGGACAAATAATAATAATAATAATAATAATAATAATAATAATAATAATAATTAGAAGAAAAGGAACGAGCAGAAAAAAAGAAGAGAGAAAAAAAGGAGGCAATAGAAATAAGGAACAAACAGTAGAAAAAGTAGTAGAAGAGGAGGAAGGGAAGGGGAAAAATAATAGAGAGATAAGACGCAAAGGAAAATAATAGTAATAATAATAATAATAATAATAATAATAATAATAATGATATTAATAATAATAATAAAAAAGTAAAAACAAAAAAACAACATTACAATAATAATAATAATAATAATAATAATAATAGTAGTAGTAGTAATAACAAGATTGAAAGAGGTAAATAGTGATAATTATAATATACTCATATTGATAATAATAATAAAACATCAACATTAATAATTATATGGGGAGGTGGAAGTTATATGATCAGCATAAATATACAATATAATATAAATTACATTTTAAAATACATTCAATTAGAAAACAGTTATTTTAAATTTATTTAAAAAATATTTCAAAATGTAACTGTTGTTGTACTTGATCACATAAATGAAGGCTTGGTGAGCAGAAGAGACTTCTTTAAAAAACATTAAAAACCTTACTGTTCAAAAACTTTTGACTAATACTGTAACAAAATCTAAACCGCATAATTTTTTTGCTTCCTCGCATCAGAGAAAATGTCTCCCCATGATCTCTCCTCACCCACGTCCCCAGCCATGGATCCAGAAGAGATCCGCCAACGGAGGATGATAAAAAGGTCAAAGGTCATTGAGGAGCTGGTAAGGACAGAGGGAGACTATCAGAAGGACTTGGAGCTCTGCATAAGCGAGGTGCTGCTTCCTCTAAGAGCAGCCCAGGCACGTTCACAGTCCCACAACCATATTTCCATAGAGATGTATTATTTCAAATGATATTGAAATTTCTATATTAACATCTTGTTTGGTGCATTGATTTAAATGGGGTCTGATGTTTTGTTTGTTTTTTATAGGTGGTGGATATAGATAGACTGTTTACCAACATTGAGTCTGTGTGTGTTGTCTCTGCTGAGCTGCTCCAACGGCTGAGAGATGCAACAGCTGACCCTGACCCTGAAACACAACACATAGGTCATTTTAAAAAAAATTAAAAATTTCATTCAGTCATAATTGACTAACAAGCAATAACAAACAAAAATGTTGGCTATTATTAATGTAAAGCAACAACCAACATTATAAATTAAGATTACTTTATTCATGTTTATTATTAACCTAAATATTAATAAAATTATTAAACCCAATAAAAATAATGTTAATGTCTACAGTCGTGGCCAAAAGTTTTGAGAATTACATAAATATTGGAAATTGGAAAAGTTGCTGCTTAAGTTTTTATAATAGCAATTTGCATATACTCCAGAATGTTATGAAGAGTGATCAGATGAATTGCATAGTCCTTCTTTGCCATGAAAATTAACTTAATCCCGAAAAAAACTTTCCACTGCATTGTTAAGAAGGCTTCAGGGCGTCCAAGAAAGTCCAGCAAGCGCCAGGATCATCTCCTAAAGAGGATTCAGCTGCGGGATCGGAGTGCCACCAGTGCAGAGCTTGCTCTGGAATGGCAGCAGGCAGGTGTGAGTGCATCTGCACGCACAGTGAGGTGAAGACTTTTGGAAGATGGCCTGGTGTCAAGAAGGGCAGCAAAGAAGCCACTTCTCTCCAAAAAAACATCAGGGACAGATTGATCTTCTGCAAAAAGTATGGCGAATGGACTGCTGAGGACTGGGGCAAAGTCATATTCTCCGATGAAGCCTCTTTCCAATTGTTTGGGGCATCTGGAAAAAGGCTTGTCTGGAGAAGAAAAGGTGAGCGCTACCATCAGTCCTGTGTCATGCCAACAGTAAAGCATCCTGAGACCATTCATGTGTGGGGTTGCTTCTCATCCAAGGGAGTGGGCTCACTCACAATTTTGCCCCAAACACAGCCATGAATAAAGAATGGTACCAAAACACGCTCCAACAGCAACTTCTTCCAACAATCCAACAACAGTAACAGTGAAGAACAATGCATTTTCCAGAACGATGGAGCACTGTGCCATAAGGCAAAAGTGATAACTAAGTGGCTCGGGGACCAAAACGTTGAAATTTTGGGTCCATGGCCTGGAAACTCCCCAGATCTTAAAACTTGTGGTCAATCCTCAAGAGGCGGGTGGACAAACAAAAACCCACTAATTCTGGCAAACTCCAAGAAGTGATTATGAAAGAATAGGTTGCTATCAGTCAGGATTTGGCCCAGAAGTTGATTGAGAACATGCCCAGTCAAATTGCAGAGGTCCTGAAAAAGAAGGGCCAACACTGTAAATATGACTCTTTGCATAAATGTGATGTAATTGTCGATAAAAGCCTTTGAAAGGTATGAAGTGCTTGTAATTATATTTCAGTACATCACAGAAACAACTGAAACAAAGATCTAAAAGCAGTTGAGCAGCAAACTTTGTGAAAACTAATATTTGTGTCATTCTCAAAACTTTTGGCCACGACTGTAGTTTCAAAATAAAAAATATAAAATTGTTATTATAATTATTTACAATTTTATTAAACTTCATTTAATGATTTAAAATTATTCAACATTTTATTATCATTTAAATTTAAATGAAAAATTATTTCGAATTATTTAACTACAGTTGAGGTCAAACATTTACATACACCTTGCAGAATCTGCAAAATGTTATTTTACCAAAATAAGAGGGGTCATACAAAATGTATGTTATTTTTTATTTAGTATAATAACATATTTCACATAAAAGACATTTACCTATAGTGCACAAGAGAAAATAATAGTTGAATTTATAAAAATGACCCTGTTACCTGAATGATCCACAGCTGTTTTTGTTGTTGTTGTTGTTTTTTAGTGATAGTTATTCATGAGTCCCTTGTTTGTCCTAAACAGTTAAACTGCCCGCTGTTCTTCAGATAAAACCTTCATGTCGCACAAATTCTTTAGTTTTTCAGCATTTTTGTGTATTTGAACCCTTTCCAACAATGACTGTATGATTTTGAGATCCATCTTTTCACACTGAGAACAATAGAGGGTCTCATATGCAACTATTACAAAAGGTTCAAACGCTTACTGATGCTCCAGAGGGAAAAACGATGCATTAAGATCCAGGGGTGTAAACCTTTGAACAGAATAAAGATGTGTACATTTTTCTCATTTTTTCTAAATTTCATATTTTTTTCATTTATTAATGCCTTCACAAGCTACAGAATTCTATCCTAGAATTGGTGCAACGTTAGAGATTGTAACATCAAGTCCTTTCAATGAATCTTACATGTTCCCCAGAAGATTAAATTTACCCTGAAAATTTTCACCCCCCGGCTTTTAAGGCATTGTGCATTGTGTCTCCTTCTGAAGCATCAGTAAGTGTTTGAACCTTCTGTAATAGTTGCATATGAGTCCTTCAGTTGTCCTCACTGTGAAATGATGAATCTAAAAATAAAAAAACACAGCTGTGGACAACACAGTATTAAGAATAAAGCATATGTAAACTTTTGAATGGTGTCATTTTTATAAATTCAACTATTATTTTCTCTTGTGGACTATATGTAAATGTCTTTTATGTAAGATATCTTATTTATGTCAGTACTAAATAAAAAAAAACATGTATGATTTGTAGTAAAATAATGAATATTTTGCAGATTCTGCAAGGTGTATTTAAACATTTGACCTCAACTGTATATGAAGACTTTCATATCAAACTCTGACCTCTTTAAACTTCACAAGTTTCTGCCTAAAATCCAGTCTGACCTTTTTTTAGGAGAAGTGTTTATTCAAGCCAAAGCCGTCATGGAGGATGTATACAAAATTTACTGCTATCATCACGACGAGGCTAATGCTTTACTCAAGTCTTATGAAGCACAGGATGACATCCAGCAGCATTTTAGAAGATGCATATCCACACTCAAGTAATGATTATAACTGCATTTATCTTAGATATGGGTGTAATGTTTAGGCTTAGGCTCTAAGGTTCACAAATCATTCACATTAATGATTTGTTGTCTTTTCTCTCACAGGAGAATATATGACCAAGAGTGAGTATGCAGTTTCTCATTTAAACATTGTCATAAATAATATACATCCAAATATTTCATAATTATAAATATACATGTTAGTTTCTAGACTTATCTTAGTTCTTAACACAACCTTAGAGTGTATTCAAGCTAGGCACAGGATTTTGTTGTTGCTAGTGCCAAGCTCTTTCAGTTGTGCTACAGAAACAGTAATTTATACAGTTTGTATATAGTCAACAAAGTGGAGCACCATGTTCTGTCTTTAATGTTTTCTTTATTCAATGTCATTTTTTAGAGGAAAGCCCAATTTGCTAGACATGGGCTCTCTAATCATTAAACCAGTCCAGCGTATCATGAAATACCCACTGCTATTGGCTGAACTGTGGAATGCAACACCCACGGACCACCCTGACAACAGGCCCTTACAGGAAGCTCTGACCACTGTAAAGATTATTAATATCAACATTAATGAGTTCAAGAGGAGGAAAGACATAGGTAAGACACACAGGATTTTGTGCTAACTATATCAAGTACAAAAAAAATCACCTTAGATTCCCAAATGTGACCCTGGACCGCAAAATCAGTCTTAAGTAGCACAAGTACATTTGTAATAAACAAAGATAAATATTAAGTATAGATCATGTTCTATGAAGATATTTTGTAAATTTCCTACCGTAAATATATCAAAACCTAATTTTTGATTATCAAATATTGACCTATCCTAACAAACCATACTTCAATGGAAAGCCTATTTATTTTTAGCTCAGGGTCACAAATGTTGTTCAAATAACAATATTTGAGTTTCCTTTGAATGATCTAATCTCTTTCTGTGTATCAACTCAAAATTTTAGTTTAAATGAACTCAAAATTTTAAGTCAATCAGATTAGGCTACATAATTTAAGTTAAACCAACAAATCATTTTCACAAATCAGGTGGTATATTCAGGTTAAAATGTTTTTTCTTTTTTACTTTCTTTTTGGTTTGGGAGTTTTCAAGTATGCAAATAAAGGCCACTTGTGTTGTTTCAGTGCTGAAGTATAAGAGGAGTGACGATGAAACCTCACTGATTGGTAAACTCAACAAGTTCAACATTCATTCTATAAGGAAGAAATCAGACCGCCTGACAAGCTATTTCAAGATTCTCACTGGTGTTGAGCCACAGGTATTTTAATGAAACAAGTCTAATATTATCATGCTTTTTACTTCTGTAAAGGCAGTGTGAGTGTGTTATGGCTTCTGTCTTCACAGGTGAGAGATGAAGCGTTTGACAAGGAGGAAAAACTCTTCCGTAGCCTTGAGAAAGCTGTGAGACAGCTAGTGAAAAACATCAGCTGTTATTTGCTCTATGCTCAGGTATGAATATGCATTAATAAACATGTGAAATATTTTATGCATGCAAAAATAAATGCAATTAATTTTAGCTATTGAGGTGTAGTGTTTTGGGAGGAAAAAAGACAGAGCCCCTATTGTACAATGTGAATTTGATTGCATTTCTATAAATTGAAACCATTTCAAAGCAAACTTGTAAATATTGTGTCCTCTTTGTCGTAAACTACTAGGTTATTTAGAACCTGAATTAAATAATTATATTTCTCTTTTATTGTAGGAGATGATATCTGTTGCTGTTCAAAATGCACAGGACCTAGAAGCTATAATGAAGGATCCAGACAAAATAGACACAAATGGCTTTCAGCAAAAGAGGAATGGCAGTGATCCATACAAACAGTTTGTGAGTGTTTTCCTCACACAAACATTCACTTGCATAAACTACCAAGTAAAACTGAAAGTTCTCCTTAGTTCTTTCTCATTTCTTTCTGAAAAAAAAAAACTGCAGTGTGAACTATAAACATCTCAAACAGTCAATGATGATCCTTATTAAATTTCCTCTTTGAAATTGTATACAACCAATAGGAAATACAATAATAAAAAGACAGCAAAATAGTCATCCCCAGAATGCTGAAATTCAATAAAGTATTCTCTTAACACTTATATGAGCACATCTCTATGCTTTCTTTCCATCAAATCATTTAGTTTGTAAGGCATATAAACCTCTTTTTTGTTAATTAAATGTCTGCATCTGCAAATATCAGTTTTCCCACCTTTCATCCTGTTTAAAATTTGTATGGTTTGTGTTCCTCAGAAAGATCATATGGAGCATCTGGTTTTGGCTCCTCTCTCAAGCCTGTTGGGAATGTTTGCATCACCACAGAAGCTGATTCTGAAGCGCTACGATAAACTATTGGACTACTGCAGCCAGTTGGATTCTCGATCCTCCAAAGAGGAACAGGGCCTGGCCAAAAAAGATTACCTGGCCCTCAATGCCCAGTTGCTTGAGGAGTTGCAATGCTTCAACCAAGCCGTCAGAACGATCCTCACCAACTGCTTGATTTGTGTAGTAAAATTAATTAGAAAGCTGATGGAAGCAGCCCAACCACCTATCCACCAGATACCGGTGAGTTAAGACGGTAGCAAAAACATCCTAAAAATAGTGATGTAGTTAAAAAAAACAACAGCAAAAAAAATCACAATGAAATGAAGAGAAAGTGACAGAGCCCTTCACCCTAGGAAACTCAGGTTTAAGTGTCTTGCTCAAGGGCAAAATGGTGACTTTTTGGGGGGCTTATCAGGTTACTTCTGTGGTCCATACTTGGAGTCAACCTACAACCTTTGTGTTATCCAAAACCTTTAGTCTATTATATTCGAAGCATAAAGGATCTTCAGGCATACAATATAGTTTCTCACAGAACCTGAAATGGAAAAATTCACAAAATTCACAGGCTACAAAATAAATCTTATTTACAGTTACATATTTAAAACAGCAGTAATGCAGCTAAATACCCTGTTGAAAAAAACAGCATATGCTGGTGAGGTATGTTTTGGTGCTGGGATGCTGGTTTTAGCTGGTTTATGCTGGTTAATGCTGGTCCTTAGCTGGTTAATGCTGGTCCTTTGCTGGTTAATGCTGGTCCTTTGCTGGTTAATGCTCATCCTTTGCTGGTTTATGCTGGTCCTTTGCTGGTTTATGCTGGTCAAGGACCAGCATAAACCAGCAAAGGACGTGATGTGATTGGTTGTTTGACATGTCGGTCAAACGGCCTTATGGGCGGGCCTCGGCCAATGAAAGCTGCCATGGATTCCATGGATTCTGACTACGCGAGACTAAAACATACCTAACAAGCATATGCTGTTTTTTCAACAGGGTACAGTTCAAAATTCAGTAGAAAACAACGGTATGTAATTTTTTTTACCCTGATATTCAGTTTCAAAGTTACTCTGAGGGTACACTTATGTCTAATAAGCAAATGGCTTCTGAGTATTCCCCACATTCTTTCCCAGGCCCTGTTTACACTAGTGTGTTTTAGTTTTAAAATGGCATTTTAAAATGAAAACGATTCTCATCTACACTGGCGTTTTCACAGCATTTCAGAAACGATCTCAGGTCCACACTTTTCGAAAGTCTCTGTTTTTGATGGTCAAAAATGCCAGAGTAGTGTAAACGACAGCCGTAATTGTAGCAAAAGTTGTGTGTTTTAAAACGAAAATGCACTAGTGTAAACATAGTCCCAAACGTCTGTTCTGAAAGTATGTACATTTGGTGAGAGGGTACGAAATTCCCCAAAAAAGGTCGAATTGATTTACAGCAGCAACAAATGCACATACACAGCAATCCACTGTAATTAACTTTATAAGAGTGAATTCTACTCACGTAATTGTATCAATAATGCACAAAACTACATACAGTTTCTTTAATATTGTGCACCATTATTTTAGTGTTTTTTAGGATTGTAATTAAGATTATGTAAATGTAGGATTTATTATTCCCCTGGAAGTTTTCTGCAGTATGTTCAATATTCTGTCACGGATGTTTAATACAACATTTTAACCATTGCACTTGTCTTCTAGGTTCCCTTGTCAAACTTTAGTGAAGTCCAAAATTCAATCATGGAGGAACTGAGCAACCTTGGATTCTTCAAAGAAAATTCCCAAAAGCTGATGGAGCGCAAAGTGAGCTTTGAAAAACGGGACAAGAAAATGGTAGGAATACAAATGATAAATATAGGTAAATCCATAAGGTCCTATTAAGGTCCCAGCTGACTGGAAAATTCTCTTCAGGTTCCAGAGATCCCCAGACAAACAGAGGAGCACAGAACCTGGCTCCTGGAAGAGTTTGCAGTGGATCGGCTCTATCAGCTGAAGCGTAACTGCAATGCCTGTCAGGAAAATGACGTCAGCCTGCTGGAGGGGGAGCTGGTGGCCCTGCTGGAAGACAAAGACCCTATGGGAAGCAGCAGCCGCTGGCTAGTACATACTGGGAGTAAGTCTTTTTCAAATGCCCTTACATTTGCTTTTTAGAAGAAAAATACATAATAATGTACAGTCTAAAAGAGGGAAGTATTATGAAATATTCTTAGTCATTAATTAATGTTCAAAGAAAAATCAAAGTTGGCACAGTTCTCAAAAAATAAAAGTAGAAAAATATTTATGTTCTTACCACAGGTAACGTTTTGAGCCTAAAAGCTCTTTATCAGACAATGATGGCTGTATATTTTTCTACTTACTGGAGCTGTGGTCTACCAACTTTAATTTTTCTATCTGCAGTTTTTTGTGGTTGTGCACCCACATTGAGCTTTCGGCCTGTCGGATGTGCGCACTTTTGAAATCAAAAACTAAAAACTAATGTTAAAATATAGAACCTTATTGTAAAGTGTAAACAAGAAATTTGTTTTGTTATACAGGCTGCAACTACTCATTTACAAAATTAGGACTTTTTATTTAAAAAATAAGACATGCACTTCCATTCAAAAGTTTGGGGTCAGTTAGATTAAGATTTATGTATGCTCTCCAAGACTGCATTTATTTGTTTTTAAAAATGCAGTAATATTGTGAAATATTATTACAATTTAAAATAACTGTTTTATATTTTAATATTTAAAGTCTAATTTATTCCTGTGATGGCAAAACTGAATTTTCACCAACCATTACTCCAATCTTCAGTGTCAGATGATCCTTCATAAATCATATTAATATGCTGATTTAGTACTCAAGAAACATTTATTATTATTATTATCACAGTTTAAAAATTATGGTGCTGCATACATTTTTTTGTGAATCCAGATTTTTTCGAACAGCATTTATTTTAAATAATTTTTTTGTAACAGTATAAATGACTTTACTGTCACTTTTGATCAATTGAATGTATCCTTGCTAAATAAAAGTATTAATTTATTTTTTTCTGACCCCAAACTTTTTAACAGTAGCATATGTTGTTATCTATTTGTAAATTAATTGTTGCAGAATGTAAAACTAAAATGTCTTGGTAAACCTTGGTATTCATTAGTCTTAATGTTAATTTTTACATACATTTAAACACTGTAAGTTGTATAAATAAATATTAGTTCATGTATCATGAATTAATATAAATTAACTATGAACAATAGCATATTTATAATGTTGTAACAAACTGTCATTCAATTTGTAACTAATGTTAACAAATTGAACTTTATAAAGTGTTTTTTTTTTCCATGTTTACCCCATGAACTCACATGAGAGTTTGACATTTTACAGGAGACGCCATTAACTAAAGCATTAATAAGGCTGGTGGAAAATTGGGTGAATCCTATCTGTGGTAGCACTCCATAACTTTATGGCAGAGAGTAATGAAATCCCCTTAGGATATTCTTTCATCACATGTCTATAAACTAGCCTCTCATTAACTCCGCAGAGACTGTTGCTTCACAACAGGACCAGCGTTCTGGTTGTTATGTCAGGTGACTTTATTGTCTGTATCAACTACTGTTGTTGTAGGTTGTTCAGGTCAGTGGAGGATAAAACACCAGCGATTGGTAGTAGAAAAAATTATTTAGCCACTAAAGCCCTTAAAATGCCTCTTTACTTGAAATATTTAAAGATCACAATATGAAATGAAGAGTGTACTTTGTAATTTGGTCATGAAAGTGATATTTTAAGTATATTATTTAAAAGGAATATGAAAAGTGGAATCCATGATCCGTTAGATAATTCATTCAATTTGTTCTCTCTGAGATCACGTTCACACTTATGGTCTCACAAAGCAAAATTATTTTGCTCCTATTAGGTTAACCAGGCTCCTGCTGCTGATAATGACATTTCTTTTTGTGTGTGTGTGTTTAGGTACGCAGGGCTATGTGTACTCCTCATTCCTAAAAGCCTACAATCCCCAGCGGGAGGTGACTGAGAGGCCAGATGACTTCGACAATCTGAGTCTGTTCGTGTCAAACAGCAGGAGCAGTAGTATGCGGAGCTTTAGTCCGTACAGCACTTCAGACAGTACGTCTCCTCAGTCTGGACCACAGGACGAGCCGGATACCTCTGAGGACCAACATGTAAGACACATGAAGAGTGTGGATGTGTAATACACTAGGATAGTTGAATAATTGAATAATTTTGAATCAAGTTTTAGATGGCCAACATTTTACGGGAACAGTAACGTTTGATTAGTGCTTCTCCAGCAACAAATTTTCATTCAGGAAATGAAGAAATCATGATGCACTTTACAATCACTCTAAGACGTGCGTTCAGTACTGCGCATGCTCACTGCCTGATTTAGCCTGAAAAATAAGCGTTGAGGCAGTTCTTATCAGATTTCATTGGTGATTTCAAATATGAAATTTAATCGTAAGCTTGGTGAACAGTTTTGGAGAAAGTGTTCAAAGATGGCCACCGAGTGAAATGACTTGCTTTAAAAAGACTTTGCTAAGTCCGAAGGCAATTAATTTCAACTGCGGAAAGATGTCAATACACACCATTTTACAGATTCTGCGTTATGATTGGTTAGATCACCTATCAATCAAACTTTTTGTGAAGGGTCAATTGTGAGTGTGATATTACTTGTTTACAAGTACTTACAAATGAAGATAATACTCAGAGACATACATATTAGACAATAATGCACTTTTTTGGCCCATTTTTGCTCTACCAATGGAAATGGTTCAGAGCAGCACACAGTAGTGGCGTTTCATTTCTATTTTTTTTAAACTAATCAGTTAAGTCCATGAGTGAATGACTCACTCATAAGATACAAAAAGCCAATCATTTGTCACCTCTTACTAGCAAAACGATGTAACTTGCAGAATGGGTCACTGACAGCTTGTATAGAATACAACCATAAGTGGTGTAAAATGAACAGTGAAATGTCCCAGTGCTGTTGCTTTAAATATCAGCACATTTCGAATGCCACTCAGCCAATCAAATTAAAGTAGACCAGAATTAACTTGTATAAAAAGGTGTATAGGGCATGAAATACATTCACAGACAAAACATTTTTGAAAGATTTTCTGAAAATCTGAGAAAATATAGTTTAGACTTAAAGGGATAGTTCACCCAAAAATTAAAAAAATTCTAGGGCTGCTCCCTAACAGTCGTCAAGAAGAGGCTTGGTCGAACAAAATTTTATTAGTCGCTTAGTTGCACAAAAAATCCATGGGAAGTGGTGAAGTCATGCAGTCTGTGCATGCGGACAGACCTTTAACTGCTGCATACTGGTAATATACTACATCGGGCAGGACATCCAAACGCTCACCTATCATTTATCTCAAATATTTTTCTTTTGAAAGATGTATGTAGTAGCAACTTTACATTGTATCTAATGTTAACCCAAAAAAATTGTGCGCTATTAAAGTGTCTATGCGGATTGTGGAAGCTGAATAGGGGCACGCTCACTGCAAGACAAATGGAGGCGCCGGTGCGATCACTTGCTCTTAATGCTCTGTCATTTTTGCTCTGTCATAAAGATAAGAGTAATACATTTTTTGAATCTTTAAAGACTACATGTTTATTTGTGTGCACTCAGAACCACAACGAAACGTTGCGCTTTTGTAAAATAATAAAAGCAAACAGGGCGCGTTTTCTGCCATCTCAGACTCTGAGCGCGAAAACTCTGTGTATACTTGCCTTACAGATATGAAAAATATATCAATAGAGAGTGAAACGTCTACTTTTAAATGAACCAATTCAAATAGAAAACAAATATTCTCTGATTATGTAATCCGTATGAAACATGCGTACATGCACATCACTACGGCGGAGATGACGAGTCAGTGTAGCTGAATTCATCTCTTAAACCGAAAACAAAGAAAGCACTATTTTAACAAAAAATTAAGTCTCCTAGCCGTTTTTCCCTAACACGTTTATAACAATTGCCTCTGCCGGTACACTGTGGCAAACTGTTTTTGTGTGCGCTTGAGTGCTTTTGAGGCTATGTAGGCAATTAACGGCTCATTATTATGATTTATATGGTTTATTAATAAACATCCGACTAATAGTCGACACAAATTAAGATATTTTTTGATGAAATCTAAGAGCTTTCTGACCCTCCACAGACAAGGCACAGCAAGGGTCCTACCACAGTCAAGGCACAAAATCACAGTAAGGACATCGTTAAAATGGTCCTTGCGGTCTACAAAATGAACCACAAAAATAACGACTTTATTCAAATGGCACACAGAGAAAAATTTTTTTGAATAAAGTCGTTATTTTTGTTTTCTTTGTGCACAAAAAGTATTCTCGTAGCTTCGAAAAAAAGGTTGAACCACTGATATCACCATTTTAACGAGGTCCTAACTGCCTTTCTGGGCCTTGAACATGGTGGGACCCATGCTGTCTATGGAGGATCAGAGAGCTCTCGGATTTCATCTAAAATATCTTAATTTGTGCTCTAACAATGAACAAAGGTCTTATGGTTTTTAAATTTACTCGGCCTCAAATTGTTCCAAACCTGTATGAGTTTCTTTATCTCTTCCAAAACTCATACAAGTTTGGAACAACTTGAGGTTATGTAAATGATGACATAAATCCTTTTTATTACTACCTGAAGGACCTTGGCTACATAATTATTAAAACCAAAAACATTTAGAGACAGAAAAAAGTTAGTCATCTTGATGAAAG
This sequence comes from Garra rufa, assembly GCF_049309525.1. Lineage (NCBI taxonomy): Eukaryota > Metazoa > Chordata > Actinopteri > Cypriniformes > Cyprinidae > Garra > Garra rufa. The sequence continues at coordinate 32,175,697 of NC_133366.1, read as the reverse complement.
GTTATGAAAACTTATTTTTTAACATAAGGCAAACTAATGGCAAAGAAAGGAAATAAGGTCAATTTTGTTTTGCCGTTTAAAATTTCATATCACGAATGGGTAGACAGCACCATCTACTGGTAATATGTCCTAGAAAGGCTCTGAGGAGGACAAACCAAGTCATTTCAAATGAGACAAAAAGATTTTTCAGATACTCTGCTGTTATGTGGTAATATAATGAATTTTGTAGTTTAAAACACGATATCTGATCTTTAAAGTAACATTTTCTTGCATTGAGGATGTAATGCTGTCAAGCTGAATTACTAAAGAGACTAATTTCACTTTCTTTTTCACAGTTCTATGCAGTTTATGCATTTCAGGCACGCTGTGAACAAGAGCTCACACTTCAGGAGTACCAGCATGTTCGTATCCTGCAATTTTCAGACCTTGGTGGTAACAAAGACTGGTGGCTTGCTGAATCTAACGGACAAAAAGGCTACGTTCCAGCAAATTACCTTGGAAGGATGTCATATGCTTAATATTATTTTTTTATATATAGTTTTAATCTCTATCAATAGTTTTTATTTAAAAGAAGAAAAATATGAATATAGCTTTTAACTTAATTACTTAATGAAGGCCAACCCTGCACAAATATTTTTTGCACATGTGATGCTACCAACAGTGTTTGCTTGAATTAAATTGTTATAGAGAACTTGTTAATCAGATAAAATATGTATTTTAAATAACTGTATATAGTAATATTAATATATAAAAGATTATGTGATGAATAAAATATTTACGATCATGCAAATTACCACGTTTGTTTGTGGGCTGTTGTTCATTAATCTCCTACATTTCTCAAGTATTAGCATAAACATAAAAAAAATAAGTAAAATAATCAATTTTTCTAAAAAAGGTGTTATTTATTAAACACATAATTAAAATGAGCAGCTTGTTTTCAGTAATGTGGCTGGTTTAGAAAGAATGAGGCACATCTTCTAACCAAACCGCTTCTGAAAGCCTAGTAACATTCAAATTCAAGTATATTTGATTTGAAAAACAGGATTTGACTTGTTCTTTAACGTATTAGTCTGGCTTTCTCTTCCTCATTTCTTCAGTTTCTTCTGTGCTGCTTTCTTCTTCACCATCTGCAGCCGTTTCATAGCATTGAGTTGAGACTCCTGGGAAGTGGGCGTCTTGCCATCAGATGAAGCTTTTGCTCCATTGCTGCTGTTGTTGTTGTTGTTGCTGCTGCTACTACTACTACTACTGCCACCACTATTGCCCCCGTTGCCCCCTCCATTGCCTCCTGACCCACCGTTGCCTCCCACGCTGCTAGAGGGTGCCGCCCCAGGTGACTGAGATCCAGTCACAGTCATTTTCCCCAAGCTATCCCCACTGGCTGAGCGACTCAACACCTGCTTGCCAAGTGTAAGTGGAGGGGGTGGTTTTATGGGTACCGTGCTAGAGCCGTTGTTTCCATTACCACTTCCACCACTGCTTCCTCCTGAAGGTTTAGTGGCCAGACCAGATTTAACATTGGCCAGCGCAGTGAGTCCCACAGGTTTAGAGCCTGAGGGAGGTGGGGTTGATTTACTGCTACCTGGCTGACTGGTGCTCAACTTTGTACTGGAAGGTCCTACATTTGAGGTCTTGGTAAAAGCGGCCCATCCTGTAAGGCCTGGGGGCAATGACGAGCTACTGCTGGAAGAGTTTCCTGATGCCACAGATGCCTAAACACAAAAAAAGACATAATTTATTTCTGTGATGACAAAGCAGAATTTTCAGCAGCCAGCCATCCTGTTCACCAATACTATAATAATTTATAAAAAACGGAAACACTGCCTGGCCTTCTGTAGTATTACAACGCCGTTGTATATTAGTACCATTTGTTGTTTGCTTTTACTTGGATCCAGAAACAGTGACGCCAGAATTAACAAGCAGATTACTCAAGTGCAAAAATTATTCTATTATACTTAAACCTTTATTATAATCAAACAGTTATGCTGCTTATGTGTCAGATGAAAAGCATTTATTTCAAATACTAATCTTTTAGAACATTAATGTCTTTACTGTCCCTTTTGATCAATTTAATACTTTCTTGATGAAATAGAAGTATTAATTCCTTTCCAAAAAACAAACAAACATCAAGGATGGATTTACAAAATAGAGTACAAACAGTAATATTGTAATAATACGGTTTAAAATAATAAAGCCAAATTTTCATCTGCCATTACTCCAGTATTAATTGTCACATGATCCTTCAGAAATCATTCTAATATACTGATTTATTACCTTTATTCATGAATCAATATTCAAGTCTTTGCTAATCACTTTTTATCAATTTAACACACCCTTAATAAATAAAAGTATTAATTAAAAAAAAGAAAGAATAAAAATGTACTGACCACAACTTTTTAAATTGAAGTTTTTATTGTTATAAAAGATTTCTACTTTAAATAAATGCTGTTCTTTTTTTAAAAAAGGATAAAAGGTTCCAACAAAATAATAAGCAGCACAACTGTTATCAACATTGATAATAAATCAGCATATTAGAATGACTTCTGAAGGATCATGTGACACTGAAGACTGGAGTAATGATGCTGAAAAATTCAGCTTTGCATTACATTTTAAAATATACTGACATAGAAAACAGTTCTTGATGCACTTAATTAATAAAAAAAAAAAAAATCAATCAATCAATAAATATAAATAAATAAATAAACAAATAAAACAAAACAATACTAGCATTCTGCGTCTTTAATTATGTGCCGGAGAGGAAGGGGCTATTAGACTTTTCATACACTGTGAACTAAATGTGACCCTGGACAACAAAACCAGTCATAAGGGTCGATTTTTTTTTGCTTATATATCATCTGAAAGATTAATAAATAAGCTTTCCATTGATGTATGGTTTGTTAGGATAGGCAAAAAAGAGACAAATTTGAAAAAATTGCCTTTAAAGTTGTCCAAATGAAGTTTTTAGCATATCACTAATCAAAAATTACATTTTGATATATTTACGGTCGGAAATTTACAACATATCTTCATGGAACATGAACTTTTTTTAATATCCTAATGATTTTTGGCATAAAAGAAAAATGATAATTTTGACTTATACAATTATTGCTACAAATATACCTGTGCTACTTATGACTGGTTTTGTAGTCCAGAGTCACAAATAGTGTATAGTGCATAATTTTGGACACAACAGTCATTTATACATGACTGTAAAACATTTAGAGTTTGGTTTAATTTTTCAACTGACTCAAATTTGAGATCCCTGGTCCATAATGCGTACTGGTGTGAATGTTTACACTCACCTTCACCTCAGTTCTCTTAAAGGCCTGGAATGAACCTGTCGTTTCCGGTTTGGGCTTTAGTTCAGTTTTCTTCACTAGTGGATCTTTCAACATAGGTGCTGCTGTTGCCAAAGATGGGGCTGGTTTCTGTGGAGGTTTCTGGGTCTTTTGGGCCTGAGACATGAACATCACACTGAGTGTTGGTACTGTTATATTAAAGCTCTCAAGTGATATGCATCTAACTTATTGTCATAAAAATCTTACCATTCGTTTCATTTGCCTGGTGCATCGAGCACAGTACCACACTAGCCGTGGGTCATTGACATCCTTGTCAGTAACTTGAGGTTTGTGACACTCCTGATGATACAGATTATGACATTCTTGACACTCCACTAGTTGATTACCAGAAGTGACAGTCATTTGTCTAAGAAGAGAGAAAGCTGGATCAACTTCAGTGGATTCAATGGACATCAATGACAAGACAAAAGCTGTTTCAAAATGTTCATAAATCATATTATTAAGTAATATTTTGAATTAGCTTTTATTTTTTATAATTTTGGTTTTCATGTGAAATTTAGTTTACATTTTTGTGGGAAAACTGGCCTTACTGTCAATGTGTTATGCTACACCACTCACCGACAAACCACACAAGCAAGACCCATTTCCATGGCAAAGTCGTCGGCATTGGTTTCATCAATGTCCGTGAAATCTGGGATGGGAATGTCCTTGGTTTGAAAAGCAATCGGAGAGGAATGACTTTCCTGCTTTTCGACACGAGGTTTTTTAGGTGGCTCCGGTCCTTCCCCAGGATCAACCCTAATCTACATATCATATGAGCTTGCATTAGTACTTTAGGTTGAGCTTTTCCAGTTATATCATATTTACAATAATAAACAATATTGCACAATAGCATTTAGAAAGACCTTTTCCAAAGATCTCTTCTCGCTCTCTTTCTTGGTCTTCTCTGAGCTGCTTGATTTACTGCTGCCGCTGGTAATGGATGATGATGATGATGAACTAGAGGAGGATTTGGAGTCTTGTTTGGTCATTTTTGGCAACGATGCCTTGCTCACTTCGGTTTCCTAATGCATGGAAAATGAGTTACACATTAATACACCTAACAGTTAAACTCCAAACATAAAAATACCTTTTTTGATTTGATCACCTTCAGTGATGTCCTATAGATGGAGTCACTGCCCCTGGATAAAGACTCATCCAGCAGGGCCTTGAGTTTCTCTGCTGAGTCTTTGCTTTTGGAGTGAAGGTACCCCAGTCCCTTTAGAAAGATGGGGTCTAGCTCTAGACTTACTGTTCCTGCCATTGCTAGCGATTGCTATATGGTTTTACATATGACAACGAATCAGCCTTCTTCCTATGCAGTTCTGTGTTGCATACAAGAATAACCCTAGATAACCCGCATTTCTACTCGTACAACCTCTAGTTTTTCTAAGATAACTAAGCAAACTGAAACCAATCAACTCGAGATAAGGGTCTTCAAGTTTTTGTTTAAAGCACGTTTTTATAAACAGTAGTAAATCACAATATTATACTTAGCACAAATTAACGAAGTTAGCAGTGAGTATTTCGCTGCTTGAAATGGTTCGACAACCTAACAGAAATACAGTCAATAGAGAAGCCCTTGATAAAACTGGGAAACTGAAAATGGGCGGAGCTGAGCGGATCGTTTTATTGTTTTTCTAACGTTTTACTTCTTTTCTGCGTGTTTTCAATTTAAAGACAATAAACATTTATCAGTATCACGTTTAAACTATTGTCCATATGACTGCTGAAACAGAACGTGCACAGGTTTGTCACGTGATACTTGTTACTTTTCTCACCGCTGATCAAGATGGCTCAATCACAGTCGTTTTCTACTAAATATGGAATATTAAATCTAATATTACGTGGGCGGAAATCCATAAGTGGACAACATACTATCCCTTGGAATAAACTAAGTTGAATTATTATTCATTTTCTGTACAAATGTCTCTAATAAGACAAAAAACGCTTTGAGATTTGAATATGTCTAACTAGCGGATACTGCTTTCTGAGCCGTCAAGTGCCCCCTACAGGATGACAAACTTGTGTAGTGATATTTCCCGACTAGAATCTTATTTCTCTCTGATGACGCTTGTGTTTCTATTAAATCGTACCGACATAAGCGATGCGTTTTAGCGGTCATATTTAGTGAAAACACCTCCACAACAAATATTAAGTTTCATATGATTTACAGATATCACCACATATACATTTATTAACAAACGAAAAAACAAAATAGAGCCTATCAGCGAATTTAAAAATTAAATAAGTCGGACACTAATACATGTAACACAAGGAAATGCTACGTAGTGCGTAAAATTGTAATATCCTCGATAAAATGGCCAGTGAGGTCTTATAATGAACGATTAAAAACCATATTCTTATATAGCCATCCAAATTATTATTTATTGTGCGAATTAAGCGGCAAATTATGTCGATTATGGCGTTGTTGACAGGGGTCGGAAGAATGCGCTGTGGCAGCGTCATAATTGTGTTGTCGAGTGTAAGAAGCTGATTGGCTGTTCCGGTGTGACGGGGGTTCTTGTCCCAGATCGCAGGGGTTAGACAATAAGGATCCAAACAGCAGCATTTCCATTAATAACACAGAATAGATGGAATTTGTCTGTCTGTGATTTCAAGCAGCTGTCGCTGACACACATACAACAGTTACAATTTTATAGGACGACTTGAATAATTCTTCTTATTTATTTAATCACTTAGATAAATCAAATAGATCCAAGAAAAAGGTAAGTGGATCTATAAATCCTAAACCATTTCAGTTCATTTCGACATGCTTCATTTCTCTATAGTCTAACAGGATTTATTTAGATGTCATAATTTTTTGATTATTATTATGCATACATAAATGTGGATTATGACAGTTATCAGAGTGTAAAGTTGAAATAAAATAATTTCTTTGTCATTTTTCTTAATGCATTGCATACAGTCCTCATGTAAGCATCATTATAATAAATGACATGAGATACTTTTAAAGCATTCTTGGAATGTTAAAGATCAAATTCTTAACAAAAAAAAACAAAGTAAATTTTACTACTGAGAAGTGAAAAATGATTTTGAATATGTTTTTACGTTTTATTTCTATGTTATCATTATTGCTGTTGTTAGTAGTAGTAGTAGTATGATACATATTTTTTAAAACCCCTTTAGATTCTGACTTTTTAGCAAAGAAATGGTGATGGAGAAGCCCAGTCCCCTGCTGGTAGGGCGGGAGTTTGTGAGACAGTATTACACACTTCTCAATAAAGCACCAGACTTTCTGCACAGGTATGCTTCATAAAATCATAATTTCATCACTTCATCTTTCAAGGAATTTTTATCTAAAAACTAAAAAAAATATTAAAGACTTTATCACAATTCAGATTTTATGGCCGAAACTCTTCCTATGTCCATGGTGGACTGGATTCGAATGGAAAGCTTTCAGAGGCAGTCTATGGGCAGGCTGTAAGTCTTAATGTTTGTTGTGTTTTCATGTATAACCTGCGGAAATATTAGAATTATAAAGATATTTACCAGAATCTGTTATCCTCATCTATAGGAGATACATAAGAAGGTAATGTCCCTGCAGTTCAGTGAGTGCCACACAAAAATCCGGCATGTGGATGCCCATGCCACTCTGAGTGATGGAGTGGTTGTCCAGGTGATGGGAGAACTTTCCAATAATGGCCAGCCCATGAGGAAGTTCCTACAGACGTTTGTACTGGCTCCAGAGGTGTGTATAACAATAACATGACATGTGCATCCGCTGACCTGCAATCTATGTTCCTTATTAAAAGGACAGACCTTTTTAAAAGTTTTGTTTTGCAGCATAAAATGAATTTATTTAAGCATTATTTAGGCATATTTTCAGCATTGATTACTGAAACTTGTCAGTTTAGTAGACACTAAATACTTATCTGCCCTGGTATTCACCTTTAAGTATTTAGTATGGGGTTTCTGCAGCTCTTAAAAAGGTCTTAAATTGTCTTAATTCGCCCTTCCACAAATCAAGGCCTTTAAATGGTGTTAAACTGAAATAGAAAGTCTTACATATGTAAAGTTATGGGATTAAATATTGTATGAACTGTAAAAAAATGAATATCTTCCTCAGTGTTATGTCTTGTTTTCCAGTATAAATATCTAAACATCCTTAACTCAAGAAACATTTATTTAAGATGCAAAATCAAGGTAGAAAGTCTTATCTGAGAAACTGAACAAAATTACGTCAGTTTATGCTTCAAACAAGAACAAATATTAACTTGTTTCCATGTTTCTGAGCCCACTGGCAGGTATTTGTTCTTGTTTTAAGCATAAACTTACTTTATTTTGATCAGTTTCTTCTTACCAACTTATGTTATTATGTTATCTTGATTTAGTAATCTTTGTACATTGATACTGAAAACCAAGACAAAAATACTGATCTTTTTTTGCTGGTACAGTAAAATTATGTCAAATTATAAATTATGGGTATTTCCATTTTCTAGTGTTTGGGAACAGAGCCTTAATCTATTTCTTTGTAAAAGTGAATTAAAAAGTAATAAAAATATGTATTTTAAAATGATTTTAAAAATAGGCAGAAGGCCTATTACTGAAAACATTTTTTCCTGTTTTTTTACCCCATGTATTTTGCCAATTTTTTCACCATTGCATAAATTAAGTAGCCACAATGTGATTTTTACAGTTTCGTCTTGTTTTTCAAAGAAAAAAATCAATTACAAAATATTTTAAAAATATTTACTTAACACTGAACGTTTTTAACATTCTAGTAGACATTATAGCCTACCAACAAAGCAAAAGTTAAAATTATTAAAGTTATTAAGTAAAATTATTAAAGTTAATAAAAATATTCTTTGGCCGTTTTTAAGACCAATGAGCACAAGAGACTTCTTTTAAAAATATTACAGATTTAAACAATTTAAACAATATGTGTGAATTGTATAATAAATGTATTAATAGAGCTGTTGTGAATATTGTTATCATTATTTTTGTCTTACATTTTTATTTTATTTTACAAAACAGCAAAATTACAATACTGACATTTATAAATGTTGACTTTTATTTTGGCGGAAACGATCTCAGTAGTACTTTTTGTAGACAGCAGCAGATTTATGAATGATTCCCATCACGCTGTTGTAGCACAGATTTTCTTTGCGCTTTGGACTTTGAACCCTGGCTAACAAGCTCGTGCAGAGCTGTCAGAATACATACAATTCGTGGGTGTATTAGACAACATAACGTTCTGTAGTTTATTTACTAATGCTTTAAGGCCATTTTGCAATTTCAGTCATTATACAGTAACCAGCAACCACCACTTTCTCTAGCTCATCAAAGACATGCGATGCAGTACTAAACAGTCTCTCACTGACGATGCTTGTCTTTCTTGGACAGTTTTAAATGCTTCCACACTGCCGACATGTTTGCTGCAGTAGTGCGCACATGTATTTTATCGCATCACGTCGTTTTTCTTCCAATCGCTTCATTTTTAAATTTATACTGCTATACAAGCTACACACTGACTACTCTAAAATTTATCTAAGTTTCATTTCTATAGTATTGTCCCTTGAGAAGATACTAAAATGGTTGCTGAAATGTGACGGGTGTACTCACTTTTGTGACATACTGTATATACAGGCATAGGCTTCAAACACTATTTATTTTCAGAGGTAGCGTAAAAAAAAAAAGACAAGCCCAATATGCCTCTTAAATATACTGTCCTTTTTGTTTTATTGTTGTCTAGGGTTCTGTGGCAAATAAGTTTTATGTTCACAACGACATCTTCCGATATGAGGATGAGGTCTTTGGTGACTCTGAGGCGGAGCTTGATGAAGGTTAGTTAAAATGAAAGATTATTACATGCATACAGTTCGTACATTCAGCATCTATAAAAAGATTGCTTCTCATATTCAAAAGTATTTAGAGGTGCATGTCTTGACATTGGTATTGCTGCTCTAGCTTGGTTATGCTTTATTATGAATCTTTTTACTTTCACAGTCTACTTGGAACCCAGTGTTTTACATGTGTTGCTCCATTTATTGTTGTTCTTTTTGAACTCTTTATGCATTTAGTGAAAATTCATTGTACTTCAAGTGCATAAATGGTCTGTGGCTATTGAATTTTGTGTCGTTTTGAGATGTGATATATGGTTGCTTAGCAACTAGCAGTTAAATACTAGCAGTTGCAATATTCTAAACATCAGCTCTGCTACACCATTTGAGCTAAAAACTTAAAATTTTACCATGAAAATCCCCATGTGGAGACATGTGGAAAATATAGCTACCCGTAGTAAATATAGTACCCGTAAGTGCAACCTTGAAAATGTTTTTTTTGTTTTGTTTTTTGTGAAAAAAAAAATCATTAAATTAATTTTAAAAAGCCACTTTAAAAAGGGTGTTCCTCATAAATTAATGTTCATCACATTTGTAAATATATAGCGTTTGGGATACATGGAACATTTGGATGGATGCTAAGGATGTAAACAGTCAGTGCTGCCTTATTGTAGACGATAGTCAACCATACAAAATACTCATTTCTGTCAGGCATAAAGACTCAATTATGTTTTGCAGAAGACACCTTAGACCATTTCATTGATATCTTCCAATCGCTTGCAGCTATATTTTGCAAAATGGTTTCTGTAGAGGTACAGTACTGTTTTAAAGCAACAGGATGATAATGTCTTATTCAGATTTTTTTCAATGATTTCCTTTTTTTTAAATGTTGTATATTAATGCTGCGACAGAGTCTGAAGAAGAAATCGATGAGCCAGAAGACAGGCAACCATCACCCGAACCCCTCCAGGACAGCCCCACTAATGCAAACTGCTATGAACCCCATCCTGTGAGGTAACCCACATTTCACTTTAAACTTTAAGGGATAGTACACCTTAAAATGAAAATTCTGTCATTAATTACTTGAGCTTCATTTATCTTCGGAACACAAATTAAGATGTTTTTGATAAAATCCTAGAATTTTCTGACACTCCATAGAGAGCAATGCAGCTATCACGTTAAGGGCACAGAAAGGTAGTAAGAACATTGTTAAAATGTCCATGTGACATCAGTGGTTTAACCTTAATTTTATGAAGCTACAAGAATATTTTTTGTGCTCAAACAAAACAAAAATAACAACTTTATTCGACAATTTCTGTCTCAGTGTTTGACCCATGAGTACAACGACGCATGTCACATGGGCTGTTTTAACAATGTCCTTCCTTAGTACCTTTCTGGGCTTTGAACGTGGTAGTTGCGTTGCTGTCTATTGAGAGTCAGAAAGCTCTCAGATTCAGTCAAAAACATCTTAATTTGTGTTCCGAAGATGAACGACATAGGGTGAGTAAGGAATGGCAGAATTTTCTTTATTTTTTTGTGAAATAACATTTTTAAAAAGAAAGCTTACTGTAATTTACTATAATTGTAGAAGTTTCTTGTTCTACTATGGTACTGTTGAATTCCTACTTCCCATTTTATTTTTATTTATTTATTTTTTATTTTTCTATTTAATTGACAGGGACATTATACATTAATAAAACATTCCTGTAAATGTACTGGAATTAGCCACCAAAGGCTATTTTTCATCCATAGTTCCTGGACAAGATGTTACAAGTCACCCTAAAGGAAAAATATAATTAAAAATACATACTAAAAAATTTAATAATTACACAATGCAATCATATAATATTCCATTTAAAACAGACAAGATCAATTAAAATAATAAAAAATATAAATTCTAATGCTGACAAATCTGAGTACTAATCAGCCAATTCTTTAATCGAACCCTAAATAATGCATATGTGTCTAGATCTCTTATAGTTGGTGGAATAGTATTCCATTCTTGTGCAGCTTTGACAGAAAAGGCAGACTGAGTGAAATTACTTTGTCTAAATGGTATTATACAATCTCCTCTTAAAGGAACACTCCACTTTTTTTGGAAATAGGCTCATTCTCCAACTCCCCCCCGAGTTAATAAGTTGAGTTTTACCGTTTTGAAATCCATTCAGCCGTTCTCCTGTTCTGGCGATATCACTTTTAGCATAGCTTAGCATAGATCATTGAATCCTATTAGACCAATAGCATCGCGTTCAAAAATGACCAATGAGTTTCCATACTTGTTGTATTTAAAACTTGACTCTTCTGTAATTATATCGTGTACTAAGACCGGTGGAAATGCAAAGCTGCGAGTTTCTAGGCTGATAAGATTAGGAACTACACTTCCATTCCGGCGTAAGAGTCAAGGAAGTTTGCTGCCGTAATATGGCCGAAGCAGGCGGAGTATTATCAGAAATGAGTTCCCAGCTAGTTTAGCATTTGCACATGTGCTGCGTGGTATTACTGCTCCTGCTTCAGCCTTATTACGGCAGCAAACTTCCTTGACTATTACGCCGGAATGGGAGTGTAGTTCCTAATCTTATCAGCCTAGAAAATTTAAGCTTTGCATTTCCACCGGTCTTAGTACATGATATAACTACAGAAGAGTCAAGTTTTAAATGGGACAAATATCGAAACTTGTTGGTCATTTTTGAATGTGATGCTATTGGTCTAATAGGATTCAATGATCTATGCTAAGCTATGCTAAAAGTGATATCGCCAGAACACGAGAACAGCTGAATGGATTTCAAAACGGTAAAACTCAACTTATTAACTCGGGGGGGGGAGTTGGAGAATGAGCCTATTTCCAAAAAAAGTGGAGTGTTCCTTTAAAGCACCTCTTGTAGCGTGATAATCAGTTTTTCTAATACTAACTAGCTGACTGAGAGGGGGAGAAGATAAACCATAAATAATTGTATACATCAAACATACATTTGCATACTTAATAATGTTTTCCCAACTTAACAAATTATATTTTCTCAGTATTGAACAATGATGATAATGTACCGATTTCTTATCAAAGACTTAAAGTGTACGTTTGTATAAGGACTCTAATGGTTTCAAAGTTACTGAACTTGCCTGAGACCAGGTGGTTAAACAGTAAGTCATGTGAGAAATAACCATAGAATGCATATACATGTTAGCTGCCTCTAATGACATATAATCTCTAGTAAACTTAAAATTATAAAGATTAAACTTAACCTGCTTACAAACCTTTTTAACTTGAGCTTTAAATGTAAGTTTAGAATCAATCAGTATTCCCAAATATTTATATTGCGGCACTACCTGCAACCTCACCCCTGACACGGAAATATCCGGCTCTTTAATAATACTGTTAGACTTGGAGAAAAACATACATACTGTTTTGGACACAGTTAGTTGTAAGCAATTCTCTTTTAGCCATGCCGACACCTTAACCATAGAATTCGTAAGTTCATTTTCAACGTGTCAAACTATTATCATGTATATAAATTACTGTATCGTCTGCATACATTTGTTACCTAAATCTTTGGATAGATGATTTTGTACTCTAACACACTCAGATCTGTCTGATAGATATGACTGTATCCAATTAAGTGTATGTAGTGAGAAATTAAAAGAAGACAACTTAGACATAAGGATTCTATGAATAACTGTGTCAAAGGCTTTCTTTAAATCAAGGAACATTGCTCCAACTACACCACCTTTATCTAATAAAGTTTAAATATTTTCTATAAAAAAAACAATTTGCGGTTTCCGTTGAATATTTTGCTCTAAAACCAAACTGTATTGGATGCAACGAAAAGGAACTACTGCTCAAGTAACTGCTAATCTGTTCTGCAGCTAGTTTCTCCATAACCTTAGAAACAGTGGGTAAAATACTAATTGGCCTATAATTATCAATAGAAAGAGGATCTCCACTCTTGAATATTGGAACAACAATCGCCAACTTCCATACACTTGGGAATTTTCCCTGAGCAATTGAGAGATTAATAACTTTAGTAATAGGTTTAATTAGGGTCAAACTAGACTCTTTGAGCATAACAACATCTATGCCATATTTATCTTTTGCTCTAGATGATTTAAGAGGTCTAATTGTTCTCATAACATCAGAGTCACTAACAGGCCTTATGCTTTTATAAGCAGTCTAATACCTTTATCCCTTTCTTTTTCACCTTCAGCTGTAACAATGGTGTGGAAGAAGCTCATGAGGAACCAGTTCTGGAACTAGAGCCTGAGGTTACCCCAGAACCCAAGATCGAGGAGCCGAAGCTTAAGGCAGAGGAGAAGGTCGTAGAGGAGTTTGAGGAGAAGGCACCATCTCCTGTTCCTATGGAATCGCCACCTAACATACAAGAACCACCTAAAGTAAATTTTTATCTTTAATGCCATTTATGCATAAACTTTTCATCTCATTTCAGAGAAGTTGTAGTTAACCCATGTTAAAAAAAATTTGATTTAATTTGTTAAAAAATTCGAACAAATGATAGAAGAGCTTGATTGGTACTGATAGTTTGATCATTTAATTTATTTATAATGTATGTATGTACTTTCTAATATAATTTGTTCACTAGTAAATTTTCAAAAATTCTAGATTATTTTTATCATTATTATTTTGAATTATTTTTATTATATATTATATTTTTAATTATAATATTTCTGGCAGACTTCATCATGGGCTTCTGTAACCAGTAAAAATCTGCCTCTTGCTGGGACTGTCCCATCCTCTGGAGCTCAACCACATGTTGTTAAAGCACCAAACTCACAGGTAGAAGCTTATGAATACATTAATAACTTTCTTTCTTATTTTAAAATAATGCTGTTGGCCCAACATTACTTGAACCATGTTTCATGTTCATGCTTTGTTTATTTTTACTGTTGTCAGCCCAGAGTTGAGACCAAGCCAGAGGCATCCTTATCTACAATCCGTCCACGTGACCAGCGAATCCGTGACAGGCCTCCAGTAACCTCGAGAGGGTCTAGATCTGGTATGACTCTAGAATTTAATGCTTCCATATAAATTATTACCTTTCTTTTGAGATTTAGTCAGACTAATTTTCACAGATTTGATTGTTTTTCATTTTTTGGATATTTTTTTGTTCAATATTATTAGATGGTGTCTCATCTTCTGACTCTCAAACTGGAAAACCTCATTTCAGCTTCGTAAATAAAGGTAAATATGTGCTTCCACTATATATCCAATAGGATTTAACTTTTGTTTGGGCAATAATGCTGTTAATGGATAGAGAAAGGTTGATGTTGTTGGTCCCTGTATAGTCATAGCTAATGAAATCTTGTATATTGCTTAGGAAGGGGCGATGATTCAAGCGAAATGGACAGCAGAAGGGTTGTCAGGTATCCAGACAGTCATCAGCTGTTTGTTGGAAATCTCCCTCATGACATCGATGAGAGTGAACTCAAAGACTTCTTCATGAGTACGTTTTTGGGAACCATTGCATTGATCCATGTTCTTATATCTAGTAATCAGTTATCTTCACTTTTGCTTGTTCTTTGTCTCCCATCAAGCATTTGGAAATGTTGTTGAGCTGCGAATCAACACCAAAGGCACTGGAGGAAAGATTCCCAACTTTGGCTTTGTTGTCTTTGATGATTCTGAGCCGGTGCAAAGAATTTTAGGAGTTAAAGTAAGGAAAGCTATTTTTGCTTTGCATATGATTTTAAAACAATTTTCAAGAATGCCTTTTTTTTTTTTTTTTTTTTTTTTTTTACAATTATTTACAATTTTAATAATATGCTAATAATTATTTTCATGTTTGGGCTAATAACCTATAAATGGCCAAATATTTAAATTCTATTGTTTTCTCTAAATCAATGACAAAAAAACACAGAATTATAGCAAAGCACTGTGAGACAGGTACTGTGTAAAATATTAAGTCTTGGATGAGGCATGAGGAACCTACAGTTTCATCTCTTACTGCAAGATGAGTTTGGAGGATCTGTTTGGAGATTTCATGTGTCATGTGTCAACACAATAACGATTCCAAACAAACCACATACAACTAAAGTGAGCTGCAAAGTAGTTCTTTAAAAATTTCTAAAGGTTTTCCGTTGGATTAAAGTTGAATCGAAGCTGATGAATAATTCTCAGCTTTGAAAATTTAAGAAGGCTTTGCATGACACAAGCACAATGCATACTGAGCAATGCCCTGACGAATGACTGTATCTATATCCTCCTGACTACCAGAAAAGTTTTGTGAATTTAGTATTTACATTGTTATTGTTACATTGTTTAGAGCATAAGCAAAAATGGACATGAATAAACATGGGAACTTGGCATTGCTATATGGTACTGATATATGACGTGCATTCCTACTTTTATTTGTAAAACCTTTCTTCATATACAGTTGAGGTCAAAAGTTTACATACACCTTGAAGAATATGCTAAATAATAATTATTTTACCAAAATAAGGGGGATCATTTGCATATATTTGAATTTATAAAAATTACCCTGTTCAAAAGTTTACATTTACATCTATTTTTTATTAGTGATGTTGTTAATTAGTCAATTGTTTGTTAAACTGCCCGTTCTTCTTCAGAAAAATCCTTCAGGTCCCACATATTCTTTGATTTAGTTTTTTTTTTTTTTTCAGCATTTTTGTGTATTTGAACCCTTTCCAACAATGATGTATGACTTCTCAAACCAAATAATTTGTGGGACCTGAAGGATTTTTCTGAAGAACAGCAGGCAGTTTAACTGTTCAGGACAAACAATTTACTCATGAACAACTATCACTAAACAAACAAACAAACAAAAAAACACAGCTGCGCATCATTCAGGTAACAACATAGTATTAAGTGAATGTAAACTTTTGAACAGGGTAATTTTTATAAATTCAACTATTATTTTTTCTTGTGGACTATATGTAAATGTCTTTTATGTGAAATATGTTATTCAGGTCAGTACTAAATAAAAAATAACACGCATTTTGTATGATTCCTCTTATTTTGGTAAAATATTTAACATTTTGCAGATTTTGCAAGGTGTATGTAAACTTTTGACCTCAACTGTATAAAGGTATGGTATTGAGAGAATATATTTTGATCTCCATTTCATGTGTGAACAGCCGATCATGTTCCGTGGTGAGGTACGTCTGAACGTGGAGGAGAAAAAGACGAGAGCGATGCGTGAGCGAGAAACCCGAAGTGGAGACGATCGTCGGGATGCAAGGCGTAGTGATCGTGGTCCAGGCGGGCCGCGTGGCATTGCCGGAAGCAGCATGATGCGAGACCGTGATGGCAGAGGCCCACCTTCACGTGTTTCCACTGTACCTAAACCAGGCATGGCCTCTGGGAGGGGCACAGGTTCAAGTGAGGGCCGTTTTACTGCTCCGAGGCGTTGAGAGGAGCTCCCTTTGTAGTTTGGAAGTAGTAAAATGTTCAGTTATTATGATATTGAGAAGTCTATGTAAAAACATATACATACTTCAGTTTTACTTTCATTTTTGCCTTTGGAATGTCAGCTGTTTCATTTGAAACAGATCAACAACTTGAACAACCTAATGACTCAAAACACACAGTGTTAAACTGTTCACTTTAATTTGGAACTGTGCTGCAAGTCCTCTGGTTTGTCATTTATCAAATGGTAACAATTACAGACTTTGTAAGGAAACAAATCAGTTAGGTGTATTTAGTGCTGATAGAAGTCTAATTTCTGCTCTGTGGTGTTTCTTTGACATTTCGTATTAGATTACCTTCCAGTTGCTATTGGTGTAAAATTGCAGATTGAAAGATGGCCTTTTTGAAAAATGTTTTTTGCTTGTTTTTTTTTTCAGGCTAGCCTTTTAATACATATTTTTTAGGTAATTACACTAATCAGCTCATTAATAAGCTAAAGGCTACCTGTAGTCATAACTGTGAGCTAACAATATTCCATTTAATGGTATGAACTGTAAGGAGAGAAAAGAAAAAAAAAAAGTGTAAAGTAAAACTGAGAGTGGAGACAAGACATGTCCTCTCCAATCCTGTTTATGTATTTTTTTTTTTAATGTACAGATTTGACAACATTTTTCTTATGTTCTGGGTCTGCCTGAATAGGTAAATGGAGCAGTAATAGAAGTATTTGGAAAGTGGAAAGATACCATAATTTTTCTGTGAAGGCATTTTGGATTTATGCTGAATGTTTTTCCAAAGGCAGAGTCACTTTATTGAATTTAAATGCTCAATAATCTTTTTTTTTTTTTAGTTTTCATAATCCTAATCTGATTTTGTAAGGTGAGTTTCATTTTACATCGAAGCAATTGTTCTTGTTCTTTTTTTTATTAAAACATGACAGTATTTATACAGGGTACAGAAGAACTGCAAGGTGCATTTCTGACTTTCCCAAATGGACTATTTTGCATTCTACATTTTTAAATGAAATTATTACTATTATGGTATTTTAAATAGCACTGATTAGAAAAAGAGTTTGTTGTTTTTCCCCCAGACACACATGAGGTTTCAGTAATGTTTTCAAGAAATATTGGACTGCTCTAAAATGTATGTCTTTTTTAGGGGGGAAGGATCATTTTATGCTGTTTATTTTTGTTATTATTTTTCATATGTAACTGTTTAATTGATATCCATACCTGTTTTCCATTTTCGTCTTGGTCATAATGAGAAACAAGTTAATGCTGTTCTTCATGATTGGGAGGAAGCATAAGTACAGCGGGGTAGACACTGCTTTCATTTTGCAGTGGTACTCAGTCTACAATTTGCACTGATTTTGTAAGTACAGTTTGATGTAGCGCTATTTTTGATGTTTAATGTCTTCCGTGTCAGGTAGATTGCACTATTTGCAGTATTTCTAGGACAATCTTCATCAGGGACATTGCATTTTTTTATTTGTTCATTTTTTGGGACAGCTTGTTCTCTGTAAAAAGACATTTTGGTTGCAGATACATTTACTTTTGGATGATTTTGGAAGAAAATATGCCTAGAGACTTCTTTCCCCATCCACTCTACCTAGTTCTTGCGTGTTCTGAGTTTGGGACCTGGAACGTTTTAATTACTGTGTAAATAAATGCCACAATGGCCTTTCTTTTTAGACTTAAAGCACTTCAGTCAGCCAAATACTTTGAACGTTTGGATTACAGGAGAGAAAAAAGAAGACATTACACTTAGGGCTCGGTCAAATAACTGTGCTTTTCAACCCAAAATATGCATCAGACTTTAATTTGTTTTCTTCGTTCATATCATTTAATCTGATTCTTTTAACCCTCTAATCCTAATGCAAAACATTGGTTTCCATGCAGTTTATAGACGCTCTGTTTATAGATGTAGTTCATTTTGGTGGAACAATAACATGGTCTTGTATTAGCAGGTGGTTACCATGTTCTTTTACTTGGACTGCATTTTTGTGTGAGTAGAACATGTTCCAGTTGGGTGTTTATTTATTACTGTTTTTTTAATTATTATTTTTATTTCATTTTCATTCAGTTTCAATGTGTTAGACTTGACATACAATAAACTGAAATCTGTGCTGTTCAGTGCAAGTGTTGTGGCTTTAAATCAAAAAACAAGATCAGATGTTTAACACTTGCTGGTTGTTTAATCTATAAAATAGGTTTAACACATCTTTTGGCAACAAAGAACACAACATTTATAAGCAAACAGACAATAAAATATTGAGCTACAGAGAGTTACAATACATGAAATTCTTAAATTAAATAAAGCACATTATAGAGTGTTTTCACGATGCATCATCAGTCGGCCATATTGGCGGCACTGACAGTAAACAATGCCACTGAACCGAAGGAAACTCGCTGATTATTGCTGCTGAAAATGATCAATTATTGTCATGTTTTGGGCTGTACTAAATCATACCGGCAGAAGAGTGCAAAAAACTCTATGAGGAACAAAAGGTGTTTGTGGTTGACCAAACTGAACCAGGATTTCCAGGGCAAGAATCTTGACAACATTTGTGTTTGTTCTTATCATTTCAGATCAGGTGGGTTAAAAATTAGGCTAATATTTGAATTAAAACTGCCTGTACGTATGTTTACCACCTATTAACTTTAGTTTATCAAAATATTCCCTTTCCTGCTTACTAAGTCCTTCTCTATGTGATTTTAGCAGCTTCCACACGGTTTTTCCGTGGTTTAGACAGTATAAATTAGCATTCAGTAGTACATTAATATTCAGTAATACATTAACCATGCAATCCATGTTGTTTACATCTGAGTATCGCCAATATGGCCGCACATCCGGGTAACTGACCAAATATTGATGTAAGTGCAAAATCTCTATATTAACTTTTAAGTATTACTCCACAAAACCACACATTCTACACGACATTTACAGATTTTTCAATTAAATAATTTACAATTTTTATTATTGTTGTTATTACTTGAAAAACTACTACAGATGAAGAGATGTTGGCCAATGAATAATTTCATAGAATATAGTTAATCAACATGGTGTTTATGTGTAACTGTCTCTTTAAAAAATCGTCATTGACGCTGTGGTCAGCCACGTATCGCCACGTCTCTGCGCATGCGCGTCCGAGTCAGTTCCGGGCTGGGTGCTGTTGTGTTGAGAGATCAACATCAGGCAGCTGCTGTTTTTAATGACATTTACTCCCTGCCTGTCCTGGAAATTCTTTTAGTTTAACAAACGTTTAATCTATCTGAATATCGACGTTTGAAATATTACATATAGCGGACACATAGCAGGATGAATTACATCTGGGAAGTAGTGGGAAGGCATCCAACAGGCCAACAGCCGACTGGAGCAGAAACAGTGAGTTTATTTACTGCACAAGCAAATAAACGTGTGAACAAATACAAATTAATACAGTTTATACACAACTGAAAGTAACTGCTTATCAGGTAAAAGACAAACATTACATATGGCTAAACAGGTCAGCAGTTGTATGTGTATAAACATGAATATATACGAAGCATGTGAATCATATGAAGCATATGAATGACATTTCCCAATCAGGCAGTATTTATGTGTATGCTTAAACCTTCATATAAACTAAAGGAAGTTTGAATGACATATGTTCAGTTAGACTGCATGTGTGTTGTTTAACGTGCTATATATATATATATATATATATATATATATATATATATATATATATATATATATATATATATATAGTGATGTGTATAATTTTATAGTATGGATAATTGTACTTTACTTTATGCCATCCAAGTGACAAGGCATTTGCAAACTGTTCTTGTGTGTCTGTTTTGACAGATTCAAAAATTGTGTGACCGAGTCGCTTCATCCACCCTGTTGGAGGATCGAAGAGATGCTGTCCGTGCCCTCAAATCCCTGTCCAAGGTGACCAGCAATTATTGCTTTTCATGTCGATTTTTGTAAATGAGATATTGGGGGTGTTGTACACTGCCGTTTTAAAATGTGGGTTAGTAAGGCAGGAAATTAAATGCAGCACAAATTGTCAAATAAAATGTATCATGGTTTTAACAAAAATATTAGGTAGCGCATCTGCTTTCAACACTGATAATTTAGAAATTTTTATTGAGCAGCAAATCAGTATATTATTACTAAAATGATATCTGAAGGATTGTGTGGTACTCAAGAATGGAGTAATGGCTGCTGATAATTTTCCTTGCCTTGTCTTCCTTTTCTTTTACTTTCCTTTTTTCCTTTTCTTTCATTTAGCTATGTAGTCACAGGAATTCATTGCATTTTAAAATATATTTAAATAGAAAGCAGTCATTTTAAATTATAATAATATTTCATAATGTAGCTATTTTAAGTATCAAATAAATGCAGCCTTTGTGAGCATAAGACATTTCTTTCGAAAACTTTTTTTTTATCTTACTACCGCAAACAGTAGTTTATTTACTTTCACATACTGTAGCATGGTGTAACTAAGCAATAAGCTATGCAACTTAAATAAAAATATGCTATTGCAGTTGCATAGTAATGTGGTTTATAGGTGTTATTATGTGAAGTACTGCACAGCTGTAATGATCTATTTAATTAGTTAGATGCTGGGAAAAAGTTGATAATAAGTCTATATACATTAGGCACTGTTTATAATACATAGGCGATATTACAATGAATAGAATATCAAAATATAAGAATTACAGTATATGATGCATAAATCTCACTAAATGATTTATATTTCATGAACCTGCCTTTTTTGTGATAAAATACTTTCTCCTATATCTCTAAAACACTTGTCTCGGGAATGAAATTTTTGTATTGACAGAAATATATACACTGAGTTGATTGTAGAACATGTGTCAAGTAGATTTTTGATTGCAGAAATACCGTATGGAGGTTGGCACAATGGCTATGGATCATTTGGTTCGTATACTTCAGACTGACCGGTATGTTTCAAACTTTGGTCAAAAATTTTACATTCATTGTAAAGACATTACCCACATATTATGACTTGTCTTTGATGTTCATTTAAAACAGGTCAGACACTGAAATCCTAGGTTATGCTTTGGACACTTTGTACAATATTGTTTGCAGTGACGAAGAGGAGGAACCAGGTATGTTTTTTTTGTCTGCTTCAGATATTTCAATGGGATTTTAATTGATTTGTTTCAGTGTTCATAAACCATCTTGGGTAATTTTGGGTTATTTTTTTATTCCAAATAAATTTTTTTCTTACAATCTTCTTACAATCCATAAAACCTTTGTTTCAGTCTGTTACTAGTCTCCCTCTTGCAGTTTATGTTTGATGAGAAGGGAAATATTGTATATCTGATCCTCC
This sequence comes from Garra rufa, assembly GCF_049309525.1. Classification (NCBI taxonomy): domain Eukaryota; kingdom Metazoa; phylum Chordata; class Actinopteri; order Cypriniformes; family Cyprinidae; genus Garra; species Garra rufa. The sequence goes on along the minus strand of NC_133366.1, from coordinate 32,153,839 downwards.
TCCTTTTTCTTTTCATGTTTAATCCAACAGATGATTCTGAAGGTAAAGCACTTTTTTGTGCATGATGCTGTCTAACCACTGGCCCATCCATGCTTAAATCCCTGTAGAATACCTCCGCTATGCATTTGATACTCAGGGAAATTCACAGTTTTCCCAATTCCATAAAACGGCAACATTTAGATATTTTACATATTACAGTGTAATGACTCTAGCAGTTCTTTCTGGTTCAAACAAACGTTCAATTACATTCAAAAAAAGTGTAAATGAATTAAAACTCAAATCTAATTTACAACACATCCAGATGTTTTTAAACCGGTCATATGCAGATTATGTATCTTTAACAGTAGTTTTTGCTGCTGGCTGGGAAATTAGAAGATGATGCAAAACCTTTCATTGAATCAATTCAATGACAACATTTCTTTGAATCAGTTTGTTAAATTGATTACTTTAGATTTGGTGGCAGACAGTTGTTCCTTATTTACCTGTTTAGCTCAATCAAAGATTACATAGTTCAGTTGTTGTTTGTGGACTTCCAAATTAATTATAATGAATTTGTCAGTAAAAGTAAAATAAAAAAAAATGACCATTAATAAAAAATCATAATTAAACAAATCAACAGTAATTAACAATTATTTAATAATAACTCGAGTTAGTGTATGGTTTCATCTTAAATATAGGGGAATATTTATTTATTTATTTATTTATTTATTTATTAGGTTGTGTTAATGTATTTACTTTTAATAAAGAGCCCAAAATCAAATTTCTATTGGATAAAGGAAAGAAAATTGCACTTGTCCTTGTCTTTGTCTTGTCCTAATCTAATAGCATTTATTGTAATACATTTTTCTCTGTGTGGGAGAGGTTAAGCTTTAACTGGTGTGCAGTTTTATTTTATTTTAGTTAAGTTTAGTTTGTTCTCTGCAGTTTCCTAACTTGTGTGTAATGTGCTTTTTTCTATCCCTCTTTGTATTAATACGCTTCTTGTCAGCAGACATGTTCCACTGCTCTTCCATCTGGAGCCTTGATAACATATGTACTAAAAGCAATTTTTGGTTGTTCAGATTTAGCACACAGTATCTCCTTTTTCATTTTCTTATCTTTCCATATCTATTTTGTGTTGCTCCCTGCACTTTTTTATGTTAAAATAGTCCAAGAAAAGTAAAAACGGCAAAGAATAAGTTTCTCTGCATCTCATTTTCTCTTTTCAGAGGAGAACCAGCAAAAGCAGGAGGATGATATGGGAGCTCAGTTTACTGAAAAGTTTGTCCAGGAATCAGATAATATCACACTTCTCCTTACACTGTTGGAGGTAAGCTAGAACTAATATGTCATCTGCCAACTATACTTTTGTCTTCTTGTTGCTTTTCATATTTCTTTAACATATTCCTGATGTTGTTTGTTTGTTTTGCCCACGGTAGGAGTTTGATTTCCATGTCCGCTGGCCAGGTGTTAAGCTCCTAACTGCACTTTTGAAAAACCAGTGTGCTCAGGTCCAAGGCATCATCCTGGTCAGCCCAATGGGTTAGTCCAAAAATTTCCTCTTCTCTTGTAATTAGGAAAGCATCATTGCAAAATTGATGTGTCTGATTTTTTTAGAACTATTTGCTGGTACTGATGGTCTGCTTTTGTTTGAAAACATTAATAATTACACGCCAGGTTCTTGTGATATAACTTTTTTTTTTTCTCAATTCAAATAATGAATGAATTATCATTTGCAATGAATATTTTATCATGTTTCATATATGTGACCCTGGACCGCAAAACCAGTCATAAGGGTATTTTTTTGTAATTGAGACTTATACATCATCTGAAAGCTGAGTAAATAGGCTTTCCATTGATGTATGGATAACTATTTGGAAATCTGAAATCTGAAGGTGCAAAAAAATCAAATTAAACTCTACCATTCAAAAGTATAGGGGCAGTGATTTATTGTTTTACAATAAACACATTAATTGGTCAAAGATGTAAAACGGGTTTAATCATAAAAACAAGAAGTGTAATGCTGCTTTAAATTGTTTTTATTAAAAAAAATTATTAAATATTAAAACATTTTCTCTTTAATTTCATTGCATTTTTGTTTTGTTTTTTTCTGAGCCAAATAAATATCATACATTTTCCCCTAATTTACAGAAGACACCCACTAAAATGTAATTCAGTGTAAGAGTCTTGTCAGGCATATTTACAACAAAAAAGACAAATTACTTTCACCCCAAATACTAATTAGTTGTAATTTAAAAAAATTTTTTACTTGCCACTATCCTAGGTTTTGCCCATTTGTCAGTAAGATTTTTTTTACTCATTTAAAACACAATCAAATTTAATATGCTCCCTTAATCATTTATATATTTTAATATGCACAGAATAAGCATGTTGTTTGAATTGTTACATAAATATAGTGTTACACTGAATGACAATGTAGCATTAATTGAACCAAATTGTGAAATTTTATTCTCCAAAAACTTATTTGAACCCTTAAAAGTAGACACTTTACTTACATTTAATGTGCTTTCTATGGACATAAAATCACTTTTGTACATTTTGTAAAACGTGGCACAACGTCTTTGACCCTTATAATATTCTAAAAGATTTCTGCTTCAAATAAAACCTATTCATCATAAAATCCTGATCAAATCTTTTTTTTTCCACAAAAACACTGAGTAGCACAACATGGATATTAGTAAGGAATGTTTATTGAGCACCAAATCAGGATAAGAAAGATTTCTGAAGAAGCATGTCTCACATTAAAATAAAAAACAGTTCTTTTAAACTGTAATAATATTTCACTATTTTACTGTTTTACTGTGTTTTTGTTAAAATAAATACAGCCTTAATGAGCATAAGAGTCAAAAAAAATGTCGGAGTGTATATATTATAACATTTTACATATTTAATTAGCCGTCTTAATGTGTCTGAATATGAATATGAATCTGAATATGAAATTAAAAACCAGCTGAGATGTCTACAAAATGAGGTGCTGTTGACTGTGCTGTATATGACAGACAAACCAATGTGATCCAATAGACTACCACAGTTAAGAATGATAGCCCTCAAATTCTCATTTAAAATTCAAACTGGGCTTGGTTATAAATAGAAAACGCATGAATGCAGTAGTAAATTAGGATTCAGAAGCCTCGTCTTTGTAGTCTAACAACTGCGAATCCTAATTAAGCATACTTATTCACAGGTGCTGTTCACATTAGTTTCACATATGTTCTTGTGCATAGCCGCGGGAACGTATTTTGAGCAGGGGGGGCTGAGGAAAAAAAAAAAGGGGGGGGTCGAGTTTTGCCTATTGTTAATTTATTTAATAATTATTTATTAATAATTATTTCTTCATTTAAAATAACTGAGCTGGTCTTTATTGTTGCTGTTTTCATAAAAAAAAAAAAAAAACCTTGAACCACAAATTAAGTATTCGTTTTAAATAAGGGAAACCATTTAGGTTACAATGCAAGTATAAGCTAGTCTTCTTCATTTTGTTAATAAGAGTTAGATGTTTAATAAATGCGAATTTTCCATTGAACTATTTTATGACTGATTTGTTTTAATAATAATGAACCACAAACTATGTTTTAAAAGTGGAAATCCATTTTATTTGCGTTACAAATTTTATTAACAAAATTGTAATTTTGTTAATAAAACTTCAGTTTCATATTAATTCATATTAATAATAATAATCAGCAGCGGAATGTTTAGAGAGAGAGTGTAATATTAGAAATAATACCAAATCAAGCGAAATATTATTATGTATAAAAATTATAAGCACTATAAACATAGTTATAAGTTAGTTACCCTGACTCCAAAACAAATCATTTAAGGTATTCAGAACAGAACGAATGAAACAAAATATATAAACAAAACGAAACTAAAAATGCCAGGCGTTGGGCTCACTTACCTCTGTAATTCGGCACAAATCCAAGTGTTTTCATATTCGCATTGTATTTGAATGATAAACTATTATTTATAATGTAGGCTTTGTACTTTACGTTCCTATATCGATGGGCAAAAATGCGCTTGGCATAACAGCAGAGTGGACCAATTATACTAGGCTACGGACTATTTAAATTGACCAGAGTAATATTTTAAATGTTTGATTGACTGTATTTTATTTTGATAATGTACAGACTGCAATGTCAAATTGAATTGCTAGAATATGTGGTGTGCGCGCGCGAGGCGCCGGCGCGATCTAATAGCTAAAACATAAAATACTCCACTATTTTTGGTCATACAGAAATTGTTGGACATAATTCCGCTAAGTGTTATTTTTGCACGCTCACAGGATGCACGTTCTGTCATGTCGGTTCTCGGTTTCCTTTTCATGAACTTGTTTGCGCAGCGCCGCACCTTACATCGGTTTTAAATGTGTTAATTATTTAAGACAGATATATTTTTTATATTTATACCTTTCATATATAGACTATGATTGTATTTTTTTTATGACAACACTTTTTATTTTTAATGTAACTTACATTTTCCATTATCCTGCTGAACTATTTTTGACCCAGGGTTTGTGCCAAAGGCTGCAGTCCATGCAGAATTGAATGTTCCGGTAAAACTTAAGTTGTATTGTCAGTGTTGGTCACAGCGCCTTTTAACTAGTGTTTTGGATCCAGCAATTATTCATTTACAGATTAAGCACTGGTGTTACAGGAAAAAATATGATCAATGGCAACAAATGATTATATACAAGTAAGTTTACAAGCTTAAAAGTTTATAAGATACAATTTTTTATTTTGTTTGGGCTTCGCGAAAAAATCAGAAATGCGTTTTTGTGCCATGTTGACTGGTGTATTTTTATCTTCAATAACGGATGCGGTGACATCAAGCGACAATTGTTGCTTATTGTTTTTTCATATTTTTTTTCCGATTAATTTTAATGAATATTCGAATTAATGAAATTAGTTTTAGTTATTTTTTGTTATAAATTTTACATATATTTATTTTTAACACCGCACCCCCAGCACCCCCATTTTTTCTTTAGCTCCGAGCCGGGGGGTGCTGCAGCACCCTCAGCACCCCTACTTCCCGCGGTAATGTTCTTGAGGGCACCTAAAATTTAGTACTTGAAGAGATAAGTCACCCCAAATGTATAATTTTGTGTTCATTTACTCACCCTCACTTGCTTTATTTCCTGAACACATTAATCTTATCTGAACATTGGTCCCTACTGACTTTCATTTTTGGGCAATTTAACTATTTAAAAAACATCTCCTGATACCTAAAGAAATTTTTGAACCAAATCAAAGGTGGTCATTTAAAATGATTTTGAATTTGCTAGGTATTGCACTGCTTGCTTCCAATGTAACATCCAATATACACTACCAGTCAAAAGTTTGAACACATTACCCTTCAAAGAGAATGGGGAAGTGTGTCCAAACCTTTGACTGGTAGTGTATACTGCAAGCAAACAATGTGACAAAGCTGCAACACCCTGTTCATTTTATCCCTTGATAAATGCCACTCCCAAAATGTAATTAACCACAAACGCTGTTAAAATGTAGCTTGAGGATAGGTTTAGTGGTTAAAGACTAATACATGTGATTGGAGTATGTCCAGAGTCATCTTATGAGCGTCTGTTTTTGACTATACTACTGTTTAAAAGTAGTATCATTTAAAATACTTTACTTTAAAGTATTTTATTTTAAAAATATTTCCTAATATTAATGTTCTTGCTGTGTTAATGATCAAATGACTCATTGCTTTGGCCACCAGAAAATATTTTTAGCGTTTTGTAAACTGTATTTCTGTCCCTCACACAATTATTTAAATTTTTTCATTTTATCTGTGTGGCTTTTGTTAAGTGTTCACCATTATCATTATTTAAAGCTATATGTGTTCTTCTCTAAATATCTGGTTTCTAATGTTGCTCTGTTTTCACACTTGATAGGAGTGTCCAGGTTAATGGATCTCCTTGCTGACTCCAGAGAAGTTATCCGTAATGATGTAAGTGTTATTGCTTTACATTAACGTAAGTGTTTGTACAGGAAGTCTCTTTTGCAGTTAAAATAAACAATTTTACTTTTGTTCCCCCCCATTAAGGGTCTCCTACTATTGCAGCAGCTAACCAAAGGCAACACTGCAATCCAGAAAATTGTGGCTTTTGAAAATGCATTTGAGAGACTTCTTGAAATTATCACAGAGGAGGGTTCAAGTGACGGAGGTATACAGTTAACAAACACGTTTTATTTTTAATATAGAAAATGACAGATGAATTTCCAACGATTGTTCAATAATCTACATCTTCACCTCACAGGTATTGTGGTGGAGGACTGTCTCTTATTGTTGCTCAACCTCCTGAAGAACAATAGCTCCAACCAGAACTTTTTTAAAGAAGGCTCCTATATTCAAAAGATGAAGTCGTGGTTTGAGGTGGGGGATGACAACTCTGGCTGGTCAGCACAGAAGGTCACCAACCTCCATCTAATGCTGCAGGTCTGATATGAAGGATCCATCATAAATTCACAGTTTTTTTTGTTTTTATAGCACAAATAGCTTGTTTACTGCACTTTCCTCTTCTTCTAGTGGCTAATGATTCTTTTGTATTAAAAGGCTCATTTCCATGTTGCATAAAGCAACTCAAGTCAGTGAGCATTGTTTTGTTATGTGAAGATGAGTTAAAATCTCTAATTGTGTTTTGTCTCTGTAGCTGGTGCGAGTGATGGTTTCTCCAGTGAATTCTCCTGGGGCCACAGCCAGCTGTCAGAAGGCCATGTTCCAGTGTGGTCTCCTCCAGCAGCTTTGCACCATCCTCATGGCCACAGGTGTTCCTGCAGACATTCTTACAGAGGTCAGATTGCTGTCAAAACCTTATTCTCATTGGCCTAGTTCACACTTAAGACCAATGATCCAACTCTCTGTCTAGTGCACAGTTGAGCACAATAGCTATTCATAGTGTACTTCAGTTACTATGAAAGCAGTCCCCTTTGACTCCAAACGAAGGTCTTAGCAATGGATATTAGTAATCAAAAATTAAGTTTTAATATTTTTACAGTAGGAAATTTACAAAATATCTTCACGTAACATGATCTTTTGTATGTACTTTTGGCTTTTGCTACAAATATACCTGTGTGAATTATGACTGGTTTTGTGGTCCAGGGTCACAAATAGGATTAGTGTACTATAAAGACGGAGAGTGAAACTCTCAAGCACTTAGAGTGTAGTGTAGGCAAGGCAAGTGAAAATATATCTGTGCTAAACATATTTTTAACTCAATCACTGGCAAGTAAAATCTAACTTATTAGCCAGTGGACATTGTTTAGTCACCTACCACAATATTTAGTCACATGTAGAGGATTTCGAACAATACTATTGAATTTAACTGCCCAAATCCGTTCTGAAGTTCATTTGTTTTGTCGTTCAGTGTGCAGTAGTGAATAATTTCAATGTGCGGACATCAAGTTTTCTGCATCGACTATGTTCTCTCATGCACCTCATGAGTTCAGAACTGCAGTGAGATGCCATGAGGTTTTTTTTTTTCTGTCATCTCTTATCATTCTCATAGCTCTCTATTGTTAAAGTCCCTTGACATCATGCCCTCATCGCCTATCATCACTATAGCAACCAGTGTAGGTACATCAGATAGTAAAACCACTGATCAAAGAAGTGGATCCCTATTAAGCACTTACAAAGTAAGAGGTCATTCACACAGTATGTGTTTTTGTGTTTAAAAACTGCAAGGCTTGAGTAGTGGAACTAGAAGTGGAACTAATTTCAACTTGACACAGCCTTCTAAAAATGCTGCGCTCACATGCGAGATACTAAAAAAGCGAGTTGTTAGCAAAACCATCAAAAACACGTTCTGTGTGAACAGCCTATAACTGTTTTTCAGTTAAAAAAAGTGTGGTATTGTGCCATGTACACAAAGCCGCTGTTTTTTTACTTATGCAGTTATTTTTACCTCTTTCCTCACCAGTGTTTTTGAAAAAAGTTGCCAGCCACCACCAGAAATTTTTTATAATTTCAGTAAAATTGAATGGTCACCAGAGTATTTTGCTGCATGAATATTTAAACATGCAATGCAACAAAGAAAGAAAAAAAAAATTGAGAAAAAAACTGTTTTACTATAGCTTCAAAGATTCTGTTTTATGAACACATTTTTTTTTTAAATGCTACATCTAGATCATATTTAGTATGATGATCAAAGCAAAGTTGCAGTAGATCACTTCCATTAGCACCCCCGAAGCTTGCACAGTCTTTACCACTTTCTGGATCGACATTGCACTTGGTAACATTAGCCAGTTTTCATTTATATGCTGTTTATTGTTGATTATCACATTATTTTTAATATGCATCTGCTTACATATGAGATTACTGTGTTTTTGATCATGAGATTCTGAAGTCATTTGGGAGATGCGTAATAGCGTCCCAAGCGTATAACAGTGAAAACATGGAAACCTGTAAAATTCAGTTTGGCAGGGAAGAGTTAATTGTATTAAATACTGTACCAATTCCAATTATTAAATGATTTACCAACTGAAATGTTTTAAGTATTTTCTATTTGTCTTTCTTTTGCAGACCATCAATACTGTGTCAGAAGTCATACGTGGATCTGAAGTGAATCAGGACTACTTTGCATCAGTTAATGCACCATCCAATCCACCAAGGTCTGGTTTGTCCTTAAAAATGTATTGAAATAGTAACCCAAAAAGGAAGAGTTGGTAATATGAATATATTGGCTGTTTTCTCCAGGCCTGCAATTGTGGTTCTGCTCATGTCGATGGTGAACGAGAGACAGCCGTTTGTTCTCCGCTGTGCTGTACTTTACTGCTTCCAATGCTTCCTGTATAAGAATCAAAAAGGACAGGGAGAGATTGTAGCCACACTGCTGCCCTCCACTATAGATGGTAAGGGTTGCCCTGACTAGTTATGCCATTAAAGGGATAGTTCACTCAAAAATGAAAATTCATTCATGAATTACTTACCCTCATGTCATTCCAAACCCGTAAGACCTTTGTTCATCTTCGGAACACAAATTAACATATTTTTAGTGAAATCCGAGCGCTTTCTGACCCTACATTGACAGCAAGGGTCCTACCATGTTCAAGGTCCAGAAAGGTACCAAGAACATTGACAAAGTCCATGTGACATCAGTGGTTGAACCGTAATTTTATGAAGCTACGAGAATACTTTCTGTGCACAAAAAAAACCTGAAAAACGACTTTATTCAAAAATTCTTCTCCTCCGCGCCACCGTTGCACCATTTTGGAGAGTACCATGTGCAGATCAAAGAACGCTCATGCATCATGGTACTTTCCAAAATGCCGCTAGGGTGATGCGGAGGAGAAGTATTGTTAAATAAAGTCGTTGGTAACACTTTACAATAAGGTTCATTAGTTAAACATTAGTTAATGTATTAACTAACATGAACTAACCATGACCAATACATTAGTTACTGTATTTACTAATCTTCATTAACGTTAGTTAACGGAAATTTAGTTGTTCATTGTTTGTTCATGTTAGTTCACACTGCATTAACTAATGTTAACAAGATTTTAATAATGCATTAGTAAATGTTGAAATTAACATTAACAAAGATTAATAAATGCTGTATAAGTGCAGTTCATTATTAGTTCATGTTAACTAATGTGGTTAACTAATGTTAACTTATGAACCTTATTGTAAAGTGTTACCAAGTCGTTATTTTAGTTAATTTAGTAAAAAAAAAAAGTTGCATGGCTGTCTTTGGAGGGTCAGAAAGCTCTCTGCAAATATCTTAGTTTGTGTTCCAAGACAAACGAAGGTCTTGGGGGTTTGGAATGACATGAGGGTGAGTAATTAATGACAGAATTTTCATTTTTGGGTAAACTATCCCTTGAATGGATGTCTTCGTGTCGACTTTTCAAGGATCCCATGACTTCAGTTGGATGTGATTTATACATGGTAACAGTAGAAGGACAATTTCTCTGTCCAAAAGCTGTGTCCCAGTGTTGGGTGTGTTATTCTCTTATAATTTCACTTTACTTAAATTTTAATTTAACTTCACTTAATTTAAATAACTTTGGTGGTTATTTTTCGAATGGTTATTTTCACTGTCTATATTTTAGTTTATACTAGTTATACTTTTTTTTTTATTAATGTTTCTTTTGTCATATGTGTACTTTTTATGACACATGTCCTGGTTCTCTGTCCCTCAGCTAACTCTATCTCAGCGGGACAGCTATTGTGTGGAGGTCTGTTCTCAGCAGACTCTCTGTCAAACTGGTGTGCTGCTGTGGCTCTGGCTCATGCTTTGCAGGATAACCTCACCCAGAAAGAACAGCTACTGCGGGTACAATTGGCCACCAGTCTCGGCAAACCACCCGTTTCACTTCTCCAGCAGTGCACCAACATTCTGTCCCAGGTACCCTCTCTCAGCCTCAAAATGTAGCGGTGTGTGTTAGAATCCATGGCTGTTTGGGTTTAAGGCTTTGAGCTCATGGACTTTAGTCAGGGATATTGATTTTTAATTTTTTGCCTCAGTAATTCTATCGTATCTGGGCTCTTTTTTCGGACAATCACTGTTGAAAAGACCAAAATATGTTGTGTTTTTTTGGTTGCTGGTCTACTGCATGGGGTGCTGGTGTGCTTGTTTGTTCTCAAGCTAACCATCAAGTTCACCTTTTTCAACTAGCAGCATGGCTATACAGCTAAACCCAAGGCCATAACCATGTCTTGAACATTGGGGAGAACCAGTAATGATTATTTAATTTAAAGGAATTAAATAAATAACAAGTTTAAATTTAAGAAAATAAAGAAAAACTTTATAAGAAGAAGAATACTTTTTTTGCAAAGTAATTAATTGAAACCATTTGCAAATAATGCTTTTTTTAAAATAAGCACCATTTCTCTTATTTATATGCCTAATATGTTGCAATCACACAAAAATGCCTTCTTGTTTTGTAACATTCATTAAAAAAATTACATGAATCAGAATCACGTGAGTGATAGCATGTATGTTTTATTCAAAAGTGTGAAATTTGACAAAAATGTTTGAGGAGTTTTTAATCATTAAATATTACTGTTTGTCATTTATTTTGTAAATCACTTAAATATTTACTAAATCTTGCCTAACACTGTTTCACTGTTTCATTTGCGCTCTGTTTCTGTAAAACATTGAATGCAGTTTGTTACAATTTGGCCATTTCTAATTGATTTGTCCCCCTTAATATCTATGGTGGTTATGCCCGTGGTTAGACCAGCACCAAACTAGCATAAACAGGCCTGGACCATCAAGTTCATACTGGTCTAAGCTGTTTTTTCAACAGGTGTGGTGTAGGTGTCCCAATTTTTGGGGATGGTAGCTTGTGGTTGTCACTTAATTTCAACGTTAAATGTGCTGTGGTTTTTGCAGGGTGATAAGCTCAACCGAAGGGTGAGTATTTCAGCGTGGACAGTTTGATGTGATGGTGTGGCTTGGCCTCATTTTCCACATTGGGGGTTTATTAGGTGTTTTGTGTTCCTTCTGTTTGCTGTTTCTGCCCTGTTTGTTTTGTCTCCTTACTGACCCTGGCTTTGACCATTTGATTTTCAACTGCTGACTGCATGCTCTGGTCTTTCGGGCTTGTTCTGGAAGATACAGATGTTTCAGACTCAGTCTTTGAAATCTGTACTGTTATTCACCCATTTTCAGGTGGCTGCAAATCCAATGAGTTAATGACAGTATATATTCGCTTAAAACTAATTTTTCTGATTGCTTTTTCTGCTGCCCAGTACTTTCCTGTTTTGCTGTTTACAAATTGTTATTATAAACATGTTGATTATTTTATATCAGATTTTTAGCAATTAACTCTCTCCCAGCATCTCTTATTTATGTCATGATTTAGAACTGCAGTTTAACACTGACAAGTTGCTTATTACTTAAAATTTCCAGTATGCCTTTTTTAACCCCTAAAACCCAGTATTCACATAAGCTTGCACTTATGAACGCTGTATCTTTGAAAAATTGTTGAAAACTTGAAGCATATAAAACCTACTGCATAGTGTTTGAACGTAAATGTTCATGCTCCCATTCAAACTGCAAATTATTGCCATTATACACTACCATTCTAAAGTTTTTTGAAAGAAATATGCTTTCAGCAAGGACACATTCAACCGATCAATAGAGGGAGTAATAACATTTATAATATTAATAACTAATTAATTAAGTGCTGTTCTTGTGGGGAAAAGGTATGAAATGTTTTGTAAAAAAAAATATATATATATATATATATATATATATATATATATATTAAGAAGAAAAACTTTTCAACATTGATAATAAGAAAAATTTCTTAAATTTCTTAAACCAAATCAGCATATTAGAATGATTTCTGAAGGAACGTGTGACATCGATAATTACACCCTTGGTGAGCATAAGAGACTTACATTTTGAATGGTAGTGTAACTAATGCAAGTATGTTTGTGTCTTTGACAAAAAATACAAAGTGTGTTTTGAACCCAATCACAGCTTTCTTTAAGAAGGGGAGAGGCGGAACATTCATTTGACATAATTATCTGCAAATGAGAAATATTGCATGGTTCTGTGTAGTAAAAATGTTAAAGGGATAGTTCACCCAAAAATGAAAATTGGATGTTTATCTGCTTACCCCCAGGGCATCCAAGATGTAGGTGACTTTGTTTCTTCAGTAGAACACAAACAAAGATTTTTAACTCAAACCGTTGCAGTCTGTCATGTATATAATGGCAGTCAATGGGCACCAAATCTTTGACAGTAAAAAAACATACACAGACAAAACCAAATTAAACCCTGTGGCTTGTGACGATACAAAACGACCGGTCTGTGCAAGAAACTGAACAGTATTTATAACATTATTTACCTCAGATCCACCACAACATTCAACTGTCCTAAGCACGTTCACAACAGCTGGCACGTGACGCGTCAATGTGATCTGCCATAGTAGATGCACGCGCGGAAGCGATCTGTTGCGCGTATACATCACTCATTCTTTACACAGTGCATAGCGGCTACTCAAAATGGTAATTAAATGTACTTATCCTGATTCTGGGAACCGCTTAAAACCTAAAATATTACATTTCCTTGTGTGAACTCATCCGGGAGTGTTGACTTTTCACCAACTACATTGCCAGAGCACATTGACGCATCACATGCCGACTGTTGTGAACGCGCTCAGTACTGTTAAATGGTGGATTAGAGGTAAATAATGATATAAATACTGTTCAGTTTCTTGCACAGACCGATTGTTTTGTGTCTTAACACACAGGGTTCAATTTGGTTTTGTCTGTGTATGTTTTTTTACTCTCAAAGTTTTGGTGCCCATTGACTGCCATAATATGACTGACAGACTGCAACTATCTGAGTTAAAAATCTTTGTTTGTGTTCTACTGAAGAAACAAAGTCACCTACATCTTGGATGCCCAAAGGGTAAGCAGATTAACATCCAATTTTCATTTTTGGGTGAAGTCACACTACTCTTCTAAAATTCATAATGTAGATGGTAGTGTTAGAATAGTGTATTATTGCATATTTTGGGATGCAACTCTTGTCCTCTCTTTAGAGGTTGTTTCACACATTGAGGCACTCCAGATTTTGTGTTTGTGTTCCGAGTATCTCAGTGGACTTGAGTTTGTGTTTGATGTTTCCTACTGCTGTTTTTTCCACATAACTTATAAATATTTTACACCTTTATGTTTTATTAATGAAAGCCATAGATCTAATCACATTTTTTTAAGATAGTCCTGATGGCATTTTAATAAACTAAAAGAGTGTGTGTGTCTGCGTGCGTGCATGCGTACGTGTGTTTGTGCAAGGTAGATACTACAGAAAATTCCTAAAGCTTGGAAAGCCTTTAACCTTCTGCTTTGACTTTTGAATAAAATGCATCTGTTAGTCACAGTTTACTAATTGCAGGAATGCCGTGATAGAACATGGATTGGGTTTTTAGGTCACTTGAAATTCGTAATTCTAACAAATAGCGCACACACTCAACTCTCTCTGACTCATAGATGTTGAATACAATTTGACCCTTTTAACAACAAACCTTTTTCAATATATACTTCTCATTTTTTTTTATTTGTGAATTAATTAATAAAAAATCCTTTTGTTTAATTGTTTTTTTTGTAAGATCAACTGTCTAATTGCAAGCAAAACAGGTCAAAGACAAGGGTTAGATGGGCTCCAACTGCTCGGCTCAGTTCTAACTCAAAAAAGCAACCCTTTGCAATCTTGCTGTTTATTGTATTTCTACAGAAATGAGCAAATGTGATTTGGAGGACCTTGGAAATATTTTCTAAAATGACTTTCATTAAAAATTACAGATGTTTTACAATGTTATGTGACGTTCTTGCACTATTTTCTTTAACTTATTTGCTCATTTCTTAGATGTTAAATATGTGCATTATCTCAATATAAATGTGTATGGCAGTATAAGTGTGTGAATAAGACTGTATAACTGTGTTTTTGTTTTTGTGTACAGGGCAGTAGGGTGCAGACGAAGGTCGGCCTCCTCATGTTGCTCTGCACTTGGATCAGTAACTGTCCTATCGCTGTCATGCACTTCCTGCACAATCAAGACAATGTTCCCTTTGTATCCTTTTATCCATACAAACACACACACCTGATTTATTTTGCTGATGTACACAAATAGTGTAGGACTAATCTCATTGTACAGTGATGATAAAGTTTGAATCTTAGTTAATAATTCACTAGAATAATTCAAGGTGACCAGTTCTGATCACAGCTAGTCATTGAATTTGTTTACAGCAACCACATTACAAAGACTAGAGAACAACCAGTGTGGACTTTGATAATTGATGTCATTTTATTAAGTACAGTTACTTGTTCGTCAGAGGCTCTGTGCATTATGTTTCCTTAAGTTATGTTTTCAGCTCACAGGTCAAATCTCAGAAAACCTGGGTGAGGATGAGCGACTGGTACAGGGTCTGTGCGCTCTGTTGTTGGGCATTTGTATCTACTATAATGACAACAGCTTAGAGAATTACACTAAGTATGTTCTTACTTTACCATTTTTTTTCTCTTTTCACTCATACTTTCTTTTATTAATATTTCTCCCATATGAAATTGAAACTTTTTATGGAAAGTAATGCGTTAATTTTCTTTTGCGGTACTTTTAAAATCTGGACAGGCTTGCTTGTTTGTTTTTAATATAAAAAGTTTGATTTTTAGCAAATGTAAAAGCCCTTTCACACCAAAATGTAAAATAAATAAGGAAACTGAAGGAAAGACTGAAGGAAAGGTAAATTAATGTCTGTAAAGTAGAACTGTATGAAAAGGAAGTTCAACTCTCTTCAGCAATGAGAAAAACTGGCGTTACTTTTTGAAAAAGTAACTGATATTTTCTTGTAAATGAAAAAGTAATGCGTTACTTTACTAGTTACTTGAAAAAAGTAATCTTATTACGTAACTCGCATTACTTGTAATGCATTACCCCCAACACTGGTAATATCATAAATTAACATTTTACCATTGACAGCCCTTCTTATAACATTTGCCCCAGTGCCATCATTTAGAATTGTCCCTCCTTCACTATCACTCACTGTTTTGGTAAATATTTTTAATTTCCTTTCCACAGAGAAAAGCTAAAGCAGTTGATTGAGAAGCGCATAGGAAAGGAAAACTTTGTGGAGAAGTTGGCCTTTATAACCAAACACGAACTGTATTCCCGTGCCGCTCAGAAACCTCAGCCAGCCTTTTCCACCCCGGAGCACATGCTGTTTGATCATGAGTTCACCAAACTTGTCAAAGAGTTGGAAGGTCAGTAGAGTCCTGAACACAAAGTAATACCTCTTTTCCCTTGTTATTAACATCTGTCAGTGATCTGATCACAAGTGCACAGTATTAAATTCAAGTCTAAATGGGATGCAGACCCATTGAAATTCCATTGTTGAAAATGTCCATTTTTGGGTGAATAATTCCTTTAAGAGTCCAGGGGTGCATATAGCCAAGCTAATGTGTCCCAGCCAACATCAAAAACAAGTAATAACTACATTCCTAACATTGCCGTTTTATGTTTAGTATTAAAGTGTCTTGTTGTTTTTTTTGCACTTGCAATTTTGTGCCTCATGAAATGTTCATTTTGTTAATATCTTTCATCCACTCTGAATTAAACAGTCCATACTGTTGCTGTTTCTTTCAAGAAAAATGTTATTACTCATAATATGACTCTTTTACCTCATCCACAATGTTTTATGTTTTTATGTTCTGTGGTTCTTTATTTGTTCATAGGTATGATAACAAAAGCAGTGCTTAGGTCAAGCGAGGAGGAGAAAAAGGAAGAAGAGGTGAAGAAAACACTAGAACAGCATGACAGCATTGTAACCCAGTACAAAGAGTTGATTAGAGAACAGGTAAAAATACATCAGGTATATATTGTCTGTAATTGTATTTAATTTTCTTGGGTCTCTTTGGAAAAAAAATTATTTCACAATATAATTATAAACACAATTTTTATAACAAGTAGTTTTTGAACAGTAAGATTTTTTTTTTTAAAGAAGTCTCCTCTGCTCGCCAAGCCTGCATTTATTTAATCCAAAGTACAGCGAAAACAGTAAAATTCTGAAATATTTTTACTATTTAAAATAACTGTTTTCTCTTTGAATATATTTTAAAATGTAATTTATTCCTGTGATTTCAAAGCTGAATTTGTAGCATCATTACTCCAGTCACATGATCCTTGCTGCTTTATTATGCTTTATTATGTTTTGATCAATTTAAAGCATCCTTGCTAAATAAAAGTATTATTTTTTTATCATTTCTTTCCCAAAATAAAAAAAATATATATATATTATACTGACTCCAAGCTTTTGAATGGTATATAATGTTGCAAAAGCTTTTTATTTCAAATAAATGCTGATCTTTGGATCTTTCTATTCATCAAAGAATCCTGAAAAAAATGTACTGAAATGTTTTAAATATTTATAATAATAATAATAATAAAAACAGCAAATCAGCATCTTAGAATGATTTCTGAAGGATCATGTGACACTAAAGCCTGGAGTGATGATGCAAAAAATGTAGCTTTAATCACAGAAATAAATGACATTTTAAAATATATTCAAATAGAAAACAGTTATTTTAAATAGTACAAATATATTTAAAAATGTTACTGTTTTTTTGTTGCTGTTGTGCTTTGGATCAAATAGATGCAGGCTTGGTGAGCAGAAAAGACTTAAAAATCTTACTGTTCAAAAACTTTTGACAGGTAGTGTACATGTAAAGTATAAAATAGTCATGTTGCACAGAATTGTCTGTGCTTTTTATAAGATGCTGTTTATTGATATTTGAATATTATCTGTACCTACCATAAAGCTGATATGGCAATACACTTAAATTCAAATTATTATTTATGTTGTGATCCAGCCAATGTACCTTAAGCAACTTTTGTGAAAAGACCCCTTTAAACCTGTTGTGTCGAAAGTATGCAAAATCTGACCAAGAATGGTCAAACAGATAACTAACTTGGTTATTTAGAGTTCTGATTGCTGCCCTACTGGATCTTAATCCAGAGAAGTGAATCCTTGTGTATTTTGGCTTGGAATATGGATAATATTATTATAGTAATATAAGGGCTGTAATTGTCATAGGGATAACATATTGAATATATATTTTAA
Organism: Garra rufa; assembly: GCF_049309525.1. Lineage (NCBI taxonomy): Eukaryota > Metazoa > Chordata > Actinopteri > Cypriniformes > Cyprinidae > Garra > Garra rufa. The sequence goes on along the minus strand of NC_133366.1, from coordinate 32,136,274 downwards.
AAAATCATTTTAAAAATATGCGTATGTTTAAATTACACATTCATTTTCCATTTATCCTCTTTTCATCCCCTTGCAGGATTCTCAAATAAATGAGCTGAAGGAGCAAGTAACATCGCTGACTTCCCAAACTGAAAAGCTGCAGAACACCATAACACAGCAGTTCTCTCAGATCCAACAGCACAAAGATCAGTACAACATCCTCAAACTCAAACTAGGTACTGAACAAATATCAGATATATATCCATAGTATTTGCAATATTTTAGTAGAAATTACTGTTACAATTGGTCTGTTCTTCCTTCACGTTCTGTAGGTAAAGATAATCAGCAGACAAGTAATCAGGCAGAGGCAGCACATGTGAATGGCCTGCAACCAGAGGAGCTGAGCCAACTTAGGGAACAACTTGAGGAACTGCTAAGACAAAACCAGCTGCTGCAGACACAGCTGACTGAAAAGGACTCTCTAATAACCAACCTGGTATGTTCAGTCTTTCAAAAATCTAAATTTATTTTCTATTGGTTTTCTCTTCTTACAGTATCATTCTCTATCATTCCAAAGTTTGGGGTTATTTCAGTAAAACAGTAATATTGGGAAAATATTGCAATTTAAAATAACTATTAGTGCTGTCAAAATTAGTGCGTTAATGGAGGGGATTAATTTTTCCAGCTTAACAGCATTAAAAATATTCAGCGCAGGGACTGGACTAGTGTTGGCCACCCCACTTACAACTGCTTCTTCTGTCTCTTTTTTTCTTGACAAGAAGTGTGTTTATGTAATCGCAGAATGTCTTTACAACCACTTCAAATGGAAGACATTTCAAACACGCACTCCTACTTCACTTTAGCCCCAGTTGTAGTCAAACGAGCACAGGAAAGGTACAGGTAACAAGGGTGGATCTTCAGTAGAACAACAGTGAACTGTGGTCAGATAAGATGTTGTCAGGCCATATGTCAGTAAAAAATAATGTACCTTTTAGCACTTCAATTGCACACACAAATGGGGTGGTGTTCACTGTAGAACGTATCATGTCATGTTAAAGCGCAAATAAAACTACGAGCATGCGTGTCAGATCCACGTCACGTTCAGCATTGGCAGCTCTTAAAGTAATAGCAGCCAAATAACCTAATAACCCAGCTATTTTGATATCTATTAATCAAAGAAAAAAAGAGGAAATCAATAACCTTTGTAGCTTTAAGGATTCATCTATATATCTATATTTAATTTAGTATTTAGTGTATGATAACTTTATTAAATTTCTCTATATTTCTTACTCGCCGAAGGGCACAGGTAAATACATTTATGTAAAGATTCTTTTAGGTTCACTTAAATTAGACGTTGTTTTTAAAAGTCTAATAAATGATCAAATTGATACCTCTCAATTATACGGTAATGTTGAATGGCTATAGTCAATGGTTAAATATTAGAGGTAAAAAATAGCAATTTCATAAAGACATCAGTAATATTGGTATCAGTGATACTCACCTTCAGCCATAAAAAATGTAATAAATATTAAAAATATATTCTCTTTTATGTTGTTTCTCTGTTAAAATAAAAGTTTGAATGTGAAATGATTGCAATTTAAAAGTATATTTAAAAACGTTAATGTTATGTGGTATTAATTATGATTTATTTCAGAAAAATGTGTGATTAATTAGGTTTTTTTAACTGATTGACAGGCACTATTTCATGTATTTTTAAATTTGATTTATTCATCCTATGGTTAAGAAATGTTAGTGTCTCATGATCCTTCGGAAATCATTCTGTATGCTGATATGCTGATTTGGTGCTCAAAAAAACAAACATTTTACTGTTATAATGTAGAAAACAGTTGTTCTGCCTAATATTATAAAAGAAAAACCGTACTGACTCAAAACCCTTTGAACAGTAGTGATATATTTGGAAATATTTGGTTTGTTCCCTACAGAAAGCTGAGGGCGTACCAGCAGAGGGGTCATCTTTAGAGGTCACAGAATTAAAAAAGGTAAAATTCCAGTCTTTTTCTTCATTACATTACATACAAAACACTTATATTAGATTGCATATAAAACACTTACACACAAAACAAAGAGTTAAAAGTTTTTTTTATTTTTTTGATTGCAGGAGGTGGAGTTACTAAAAGCTCAGCTGCAGAGCCAGACCGCAGAGATCACAAAACTACAGAGTGAAAAAAAGGAGCTTCTCAAAGGATCCGAGACCACAGTAAGTGTGTTCCAATCATTGTACAGACCATACAGTCCAGTGCACTGTAGTCTCAGCTTCAGATAGAATCCTCACAGACCTCCAATATTTCAATATCAAAATTGTAAAATCCAGTCTAATGGTGTTATCCTAGGCAGGTTTTTTTAATCGGTACACTAGAGGTGGAGGGGAAAAAACATGATTTTGTCTTTTAACAATTCTAATCAATTCCTAAATTGTAAAAATGTTTTCTACATTTAAATTAATAAAGAAAACAGCAACAGCGAGAGCAACACCTCACATCATGAGCAGCAGTCAAATAAATAGGGATTTGCAATGTGTCATCTTAACAATGTGTCACTCACTCTGCAAAAAACAAACAAAAACAAGCCATTAGAGGGCATGGTTTCACTGCGTGATGTAGCCGGTTTGAATGCAGTTGGAATGGCAACGAAAATAGCTCTAAACAATGCCACAGCAGAAACACTGTGCATCTTTGAGCAACACAAGGTAGTGTTTTGTTATTGAATGTATCTGCGTGTTTTTTAACAAATCATTTGAGTGATTCGAGTCCATTTATAAATACGTTTAGTGACTTGCTTCATTTCTGAATGAATCAGATGCTTCGAACAAATCGTTGTAATGAATGATTCAATGATTCATTTACTCAGTAAGACAGGAACTTGCCACCAAATATTAATGATTTTATTTTTTTATATTTAATGTATTATTTAATTAAACTTTAACTAAAACTTTGAGTAGTTTTATTAGTGACTAATCTCATAGTGAATTCACCAAAAAAAAACTAGATTGTTCACAAGGTAAATTGCCAAATTGCACTAAATTTTCTGTTCCAAGGTATTTTAAAATGTGATTATTCCCGTGATGGCACTCCTAAATTTTTAGCATCATTACTCCAGTCTTCAGTGTTACATGATCCTTCAGAAAATGTTCTAATATGCTGATTTTGTGCCTGTGTAAAAAATTTTTTGATGAAAGACTTTGAAAATCAAATATTTTATAACCATATAAAAGTCTGGTAACACTTTACAATAAGGTTCATTAGTTAGCTACATTAGTTAACATGACTAAGAATGAATGATACTTCTACAGCATTTATTAATCTTAGTTCATGTTAATTTTAACACTTAGTAATGCATTATTAAAATCAAAAGCTGTTTGTTAACATTAGTTAATGCACTATGAACTGTAATAAATGTATCGCTCATTCTTCATTCATGTTAGTTAACAGACTAACTAATATTAACTAATGGAACCTTATTGTAAAGGGTTAACAAAAAAGTCTTTACTGTTACTTTTGATGCACCCTTGCTAAATAAATGTATGATTTCTTTAAAAAAAAATCTTACTGACTCTAAACTTTCAAACTATAGTGATTGTGCTTTTTCAGTTCAGTATTGTCTTTCTTACAGGCTGCAGTTCCAGGAGAAGATAGTGTTCACACAGAAAAGATTGCAGAGTTAGAGAGCAGGCTCTCTGCTCAGACAGCAGAGACACAAAAGCTCAAGGTGACTTGCCCTTGAATGGCCACCTTCCTTTTTTCAGCATTCACTCGTTTACTGATATTATGTGATTTTACATTTGACATAATTTTCTGTTTAACACTTGTTCTTTTTTTCTGTCCTACTCTTTCAGGGGGAAGTTAAAACCCTTGCGGAGAGTAAGGAATTGATGGAGAAAGAACTTGCTTCAGCCACGAGCACAGCTGCCATCATGCAGGCAGAGAAGAGCAAGTTGCAGCAGGAGGTGCAGGAGTCCAAGAAGGAGCAAGACGATCTTCTCATGCTACTTGCTGACCAGGACCAGAAGATTCTGAGCCTGAAACAGAAACTCAAGGACTTGGGAGAGACGGTACATCCCTCACGGCTCTCCAAAACATAGTTTTCACTTGGTTTTGTGGTGTATTTTGAAGCTATTCTTGCATTTCTTTTTCTCATTCTTGGTTCTAATTTGACTTCTTTTTTTTTTTTCCCGCAGATTGAAGATGAGGATGATTTGGATTCAAGAGACCAGTTTGATGATGAAGATGATGATGAAGAGGAGGAAGAAGAGTGTGATGAATAAAAAAAAAGTATTAACTAATAGTGGATGTGAAAGACTGCTAATATTAACTTGTCACTGACACGCTTAGAGAAAGAGATCGAAGGCTTTGGATCGTAGAGCTGATCTTCTGATTTTTAGAAGAATCACATATTTCTTTACTTTATTCGTTCCTTCATTTTAATTTTTAGAATTTATTTTGCAGTGGAAAACAATCCAATTAATTAAACCAGACCCATTTCATTTCAAAGAAGCTTTGAATTTATTCAGATAATACACACAGATGAATAGAATAGTTTATTTTTGATCAACATTCCCAGTGCTTATGTTCTGGTAGCAAACTATTTGCACTAATGATGGAGAGGGGAAAATAAAGAAAAAAATTGCTCCTTCTTTGTTATACATAGTGCAAAACCACAGAGAAAGTCTGTATTTGCATACAGTTTTAACAGCTTGTGAGAGTGTCTTGATGATGGATGGATGTGTTCTGTGAGACATGCCTTCTCTGCTCAGGTGCATAGTGAACTCTGTTTAACATCTCATTCAAATTTTTTCCATTTCCTGTTTTGCATTAGATTGCTGCCTGGTCAGATGGCTGTTGTTATTTTATTTTTTTCATCTGTACCCCAATGTCAGCAGTTTTCAGAATTGTTCACCCATACATTCATATCTACAAATGATCAAACACCACTCAACCCACTTTGCATTACATTCTGTTCTTACTACCCGTGTGTTCCTCAGTATAACAGTGCTGAAGTCCCACCAAATGATGGGATGATACACTTTCAGGTTCCTTTAAAACTGGAGAGCTATTTTGCAAAATTTGATTTAGCCTTTGGTTAATTTATGGATAAACAAGCCTCCTTAGAATAAACTAAATAAATGCTTGACTGTGATTTTTTTTTTTTTAAGATGAAGTTTTTTTTTTATTTGTGTTCTTGATAGGTGTGTTGTTACATATACAGCTGTCTTTGAAGAATGAGGAGGACTATTCAACTGCTAATATTCACAAATATAATTTTACCATGAACTGCATTCATGGTCATGTTTGATAATGAATTATACAATAATTAGTTAGGAATTGTAAAGGAAGGCATATAATTTTACTAAAAAGTCAGCATGTTTTCTTTAAAGCAGCTTACAGACAGCAATGCCGTAATTAGAAAATTGTGCACCGGGGAAAAAAATGCTATAATATAATTAAAAAGTTGTTATTTGTACACTACAGTTCTGGAATCAGATAATTGTATGTTTTGGAAAGAAATTTGTTGTTCTGTTCAAGGTAGAATTAAAATCAAAAGTCCAAACCATAATACTGTAAAAATGTTACAGTTGAGGTCAAAAGTTTACATCCCCCGTTTAGAATCAGCAAAATGTTATTTTACCAAAATAAGAGGGATCATACAAAATGCATGTTATTTTTTTATTTAGTACTGACCAGAATAAGGTATTTTGCATAAAAGATGTTTACATATAGTCCACAAGCGAAATTAATAGTTGAATTTATAAAAATTACCCTGTTCAAAAGTTTACATCCCTTTGATTCTTAATACTCTGTTCTTACCTGAATGATCCACAGCTGTGTTTTTTTGTTTAGTGATAGTTGTTCATGAGTCCTTTGTTTGTCCTGAACAATTTAACTGCCCGTTCTTCAGAAAAATCCTTCAGGTCCCACAAATTCTGTTGTTTTCCAGCATTTTTGTAATTGAACTCTTTCCAACAATCACTGTTTGATCTTGAGATCCATCTTTTCACACAGGACTGAGGGACTCAAATGTAACTATTAAGGAAGGTTCAAACACTCAGTGATGCTCCAGAAGGAAAAAACATGCATTAAGAGGTGTGGGGTGAAAACCTTTTATATTTGAAGATCTGTAAATTTAACTTTTTGTCTTCTGGGAAACATGTAAACATTTTTTTCATTCAGTACTGCCCTTCAGAGGCTACAGAAGATGTTCTGTATCCTCTGAAGGGCAGTACTAAATGAAAAAAATATATTTAGGCAAAATAAGAAAAATTTACATGCGTTTGAACCTTCTGTAATAGTTGCATATTAGTCCCTTAGTTGTCCACAGTGTGAAAAGATGGATCCCAAAATCATTCAGTAATTGTTGGAAAGGGTTCAAATACACATAAATGCTGTAAAACCAAATAATTTGTGGGACAGAATGATTTTACTGAAGAACAGCAGGCAGTTTATCGGTTCAGGACAAACACAGGATTCATGAAAAACTTACTAAACAAAATAATACTGTGTTCTTTCAGGTAAGAACACAGTATTAAGAATCAAAGGGCTGTAAACTTTTGAATGGGTTCATTTTTCTAAATTCAACTATTATTTTATCATGTGGACTATAGGTAAATATCTTTTATGTGAAATATCTTATTCAGGTCAGTACTAAATAAACAACAGCATGCATTTTGTATGTTGCCTCTTGTTTTGGTAAAATAATTAACATTTTGCAGAATCTGAAAGAGTGTAAACTTTTGACCTCAACTGTATTATTTTGAATATTTTTATTTTAAAAAATAATTTAAAAAAAATGTAGCTGTGATGCACAACAACCATAAAAGTATATCGGAGTCTCTAGTTTAAAAAACAGTTTGACTCCTTACTGAAATTCATAGGCCTGTGACATTTTTATGGGTGGGCCCCCTTTCCCAACTGAATAGGCTGAGTAGGCTACTATAGAGACCCTTGGTTGGTTTGTCATAGACCTGGTACAGCATTCCTAAACGATGTTTTATGTTGCTAAATAAATAAAATAGACTAGATATCTTTGAAAATCTGCCAATGAAGAAAGATTGAAACCAACTGGTGTAGTTGTGCCATTTACCAGCAGGGGCTACCGGAACCATTCAATCAATAAATGAAATCTGACCACCCTCTTATTATCATACTGTACAGTCGTGGCCAAAAGTTTTGAGAATTACATAAATATTGGAAATTGGAAAAGTTGCTGCTTAAGTTTTTATAATAGCAATTTGCATATACTCCAGAATGTTATGAAGAGTGATCAGATGAATTGCATAGTCCTTCTTTGCCATGAAAATTAACTTAATCCCGAAAAACACTTTCCACTGCATTGTTAAGAAGGCTTCAGGGCGTCCAAGAAAGTCCAGCAAGCGCCAGGATCGTCTCCTAAAGAGGATTCAGCTGCAGGATCGGAGTGCCACCAGTGCAGAGCTTGCTCAGGAATGGCAGCAGGCAGGTGTGAGCGCATCTGCACGCACAGTGAGGCGAAGACTTTTGGAAGATGGCCTGGTGTCAAGAAGGGCAGCAAAGAAGCCACTTCTCTCCAAAAAAAAACATCAGGGACAGATTGATCTGCAAAAAGTATGGCGAATGGACTGCTGAGGACTGGGGCAAAGTCATATTCTCCGATGAAGCCTCTTTCCGATTGTTTGGGGCATCTGGAAAAAGGCTTGTCCGGAGAAGAAAAGGTGAGCGCTACCATCAGTCCTGTGTCATGCCAACAGTAAAGCATCCTGAGACCATTCATGTGTGGGGTTGCTTCTCATCCAAGGGAGTGGGCTCACTCACAATTTTGCCCAAAAACAAATCCATGAATAAAGAATGGTACCAAAACACCCTCCAACAGCAACTTCTTCCAACAATCCAACAACAGTAACAGTGAAGAACGATGCATTTTCCTTATGGAGCACCGTGCCATAAGGCAAAAGTGATAACTAAGTGGCTCGGGGACCAAAACGTTGAAATTTTGGGTCCATGGCCTGGAAACTCCCCATCTTAATCCCATTGAGAACTTGGTCAATCCTCAAGAGGCGGCTGGACAAACAAAAACCCACTAATTCTGACAAACTCCAAGAAGTGATTATGAAAGAATGGGTTGCTATCAGTCAGGATTTGGCCCAGAAGTTGATTGAGAACATGCCCAGTCGAATTGCAGAGGTCCTGAAAAAGAAGGGCCAACACTGCAAATACTGACTCTTTGCATAAATGTCATGTAATTGTCGATAAAAGCCTTTGAAACGTATGAAGTGCTTGTAATTATATTTCAGTACATCACAGAAACCACTGAAACAAAGATCTAAAAGCAGTTGAGCAGCAAACTTTGTGAAAACTAATATTTGTGTCATTCTCAAAACTTTTGGCCACGACTGTAGAAAGTAACACGTAAATAAATAAAAAACAGAAATAAATATTTACAAATTAATAAATGTAGTATTACAAGAAAAAAAGTATTTCAAAATATTAACACTCTAATTCAGCCCGTTGTTGCGAATGTTACTTAAAAAAAACATTTGCCCGACTGGATTTATTATTGACTGTGCATTTATACTTAGACATTACTAAATTTATTTGGATATTTTGTGTTCATATTTGGCCCTCAGATTGATCAGTGTGGGATGGGGGAAGGGACAGTGTTCTCCAAACACAGGTTATGGGTTATATCATCTCTCATCATCTCCCCACCCTTTTACTCCACCGCAGCGCCGCCCCACACCCATAGACATCGAAAAAACGGGACTGGTGGTGAACGGAATGAATGGTATAAAAATGGGCGGGTCTTAGTGCGTGCAATTTCTTTTTAATTGGACGGGTCTAATTAGTAAAAAAGTCAGGTTTGTTTTAACTCTTAACTATATCTATTACTTAAATGAGTATTAATGTTTGTCTAGAATGTCCATAATCAGGGGAAATTATTGTCTAGAAAATGCTGTGTCCACACAAATACACATTGGTGTCACGTGGTACATGTTACTTTTCACTTCGCTGTACAAGCCTGGGCCAATCATAGTAGTTTTGTGATTACTGACTAAGACTTTTATTTAATCATTTAATAGAGATTGCTTTACGATATTTCTTTTTGTTACCAGGATAACAGTTCTTGGAAATAATAGATTTAAACGATTATACATTATGTTGTATAAATATATCAGTTAAAATGAATTGAATGAAACGATTTCAATGCACCTCAATGGTGCGTTTGTCTTTCTGAGCGCCCAAGCGCCCCTTTAGGAGGACATGTTTGCGTCCCATAATGAACACTAACAGATGCCAGCTGATGCTCACACCTCACCTCAAACACTGCGGCATCTATGTACCGCTCATCCTATAATCTCTCTCTCTCTCTCTGACACATTTCTGCGAGAGAGGAGTGTTTAAAAAGACGCGGATCTAGTAGCCGCGGGATATATTCTCAGTTCTCTTCATACTGCATGACCATCACAAAGGTAAGAAAACTCATAATTATTTACACTTAACTGTAGTTTTCAGTGTAGTGTTCCAGACTGTTTTTTAATGTAATTTTTATTATTATTATTATAATAGGCTATTTTATTGGTGATATAGTGTTTTTATGAGACATTAAAACATCAATGATTTTGATACATTGTCAGATGTGTCGCGACGTGATAGTTCTATCAATTTATTGTATAAGGCTTTCTTTAATATTTCAGATTCTTGTGACCTATCTTATCTCATGTCGTCTACTATTTTAATTTTGATAACTCTTTACAGTAAGGTCCCATTAGTTAACATTAATTTGCCTAATGCATTGACATAACCAATGAGCAATACAGTACTAGCCTAATTAATAGTTAACTAAAATTAATAAATGCTTTGGAGGTATTTTTATTGTTAGTTCATGGTGACTAGTTATCTAATGTCAACATTGGTTGTTAGTTTTATTGTATTCGTTTTGTTTACTTTTTCACGATCTGTTTTAGAGCTTACACATCTGTAAAATAAAGGATCATTTTAAAATAAAAAACTTTTTTTTAATCATCAAATCAAGAACATTACCTAAACTGATACAGATGTGAACAGATATATTATAAAATTCATTAAAGAGATAGCCCTAGTTCATCCAAAAATGAAAATTCAGTCATCATTTTTATTTTTGGATGAACTATCCATTTAAGTATCCATTTTCCATTTGTGACAATTATAACCACCAACACAGTTTTGATAATCTGAATACAATTAATTATCATTAACAATTATTATAAAACATGTCTGCCAAACCACTAATGTTTAGTTGAATTGGCCTGAATACTGTTACTCATATCTTTAATACTAAATGGAGGAAATGGCCTGGGTGTATTGCTGAGTGAGACAGACAGACACTCAGGGGAGGCCAGGTAATGAAAGACAGTTCATAAGGGTTGCCAGGTGTCAAAGTCCTGAGGGTGAAACATGTCAAAGAGAGGTGTGGTCGTGTTCAGACACGTCCATGAGCCTTGAGTACTGCTTTAGTCTGGGTCTTTACCTGGACACATGTGACTCTGGCTTCTCTGTCCATTCTTACTCTTTAATAATATTTTGTTCTGTACATCATTAGTGATAATTCATAGCATAGTCTGAAGAGTTTGACTTTCTGTATTGTTGGTTGATTTTAGATCAGGTGAGAATACTCGCTGAAGCAAAATATGTCGATGTTTGTTTGTATTTGTTAATTGTTGTTGTTGATTACTGAAGAGCTGCCACAGATACAAAAAGAATTTCCGAAAGGATAATAAACGAAACTATCTAACTAACTAATATTTTTATGAGCATTTGGACAGGGTGATAAGAACCATACCAATTAGAAGGCTTAACACTCTTTTTTTATTTGGAAAAGGTTTGGTTAAACCTGTATTGATGGACCATACACAGTTGTAAACAGTATGTTTGCTAGCACTGTCACCGCACAAGTAACTTTAGATACTGACAAATGACTGTATAGCATTGTCTGCGTTCACTTTCTTTCTGTTTGGAGTTTATAATATTATCCACCGTTTTCCTTAATGCAGAAGTCTGGTCCGACTCATTACGGAAAGTTGCTTTACATTTCTGTTCTTTGGTGTTTTTAGCCAAATCATCGCACAGCTCTACACAACTCTACACACATTTTTATATTTAGTTATATGTAAAAAGTTTTAGTTTAATTAATCAGTCGATTTTTTTACCCCGTTTTAACATGGATTTCTATAGAGACCAGAACATGAGAGCACCCAAACAGAAGTTAGAATCCATCATGGGGGCGCTCATTGGTTACTCAGGAAAAAAGGTGAATAGGCAAGATCATGCTTTATTAAGGCTGTTTTGAACACAAATATTGTCCATGAACCAGGTTTTGAATAAAAACAATACATTTTTATGGACCTCTTCACACCGGAGATGAATATTCATTGATAAAAGTTATTCATGTTAGTGAAGGTTTGAATTTAATTTATTTATTTGTTTATTTATTTATAAGTATGTTATTATTATTATTATTATTATTTTTATTTTTATTATTATTATTTTTTCATTAAAGGAACACTCCACTTTTTTTTGGAATACGCTAATTTTCCAACTCCCCCCGAGTTAATGAGTTGATTTTTACAGTTTTGAAATCCATTCAGCTGTTCTCCTGTTCTGGCGATATCACTTTTAGCATAGCTTAGCATAGATCATTAAATCCTATTAGACCAATAGCATCGCGTTCAAAAATGACCAACGAGTTTCGAATAGGTCAAATAGGATCCAATGATCTATGCTAAGCTATGCTAAAAGTGATATCGCCAGAAAGGAAGAACGGCTGAATGGATTTCAAAATGGTAAAACTCAACCCATTACCTCGGTACCTTACTTTCATTTGGGAGAGAATGAGCCTATTTCCAAAAAAAGTGGAGTGTTCCTTTTCATTAAGCAAATACATGAACTAACATGATGTAAGCTTTGAATCACATGTCACATTCCACTTTTACATTTTGTATTTGACTGTAATTGTAAAAAAACAGTAGAAAGGATTGTGTTTTGGATGAGTTTGTCTACTAAAGAGGTTCAAGAGATATATATTCAAAGATCTTGGATTATTTTAACTTTTCCCTTCTAGCTCATGACCTTTACTTGATCCCCTTAGTGAACACAGGTCACAGATGAGTCATGTTATGTCACAGGTTATTGTTGAACGGTCAATTAAGGAGGTCAAAGGAGTAGTTCACTTTTAAAACAAAAATTTACAGATAATGTACTCACCCCCTTGTCATCCAAGATGTTTATGTCTTTCTTTCTTCAGTCAATAAGAAATGATGTTTCTTGAGTAAAACATTTCAGGATTTCTCTCCAAATAATGGACTTCAATGGTGCCCCTGAGTTTGAACTTCCAAAATGCAGCTTCAAAGGGCTCTAAACAATCACAGCCGAGGAAAAAAGGGTCTTATCTAGCAAAATGATGGGTTATTTTCTAAAAATAAATTAAAATTAATATACTTTTTAACCTCAAATGCTTGTCTTGTCTAGCTCGGCAAGACAAGATTTTGAGATTAAAAAGTGTATGTGACCCTGGACCACAAAACCAGTCATAAGGTTAAATTTGACAAAACTGAGATTTATACATCACATGAAAGCTCAATAAATAAGCTTTCTATTGATGTATGGTTTGTTAGGATAGGACAATATTTGGCTGAGATACATCTATTTGAAATCAGAAATCTGAGGATGCAAAAAAATCGAAAAGACTGAGAAAATCACCTTTAAAGTTGTCCAAATTAGGTTCTTAACAATGCATATTACAAATCAAAAATTACATTTTGATATGTTTACAGTAGGAATTTTACAAAAAATCTTCATGGAACATGAACTTTACTTAATTTCTTATTTTTGGCATAAAAGAAAAATCTAAAATTTTGACCCATGCAATGTATTTTTGGCTATTGCTACAAATATACCCCAGCGACTTAAGACTGGTTTTGTGGTCCAGGGTCACATATAAGCCGTAAGTGTTTTTACAAAATAACCAATCATTTCACTAGATAAGACCCTTCTTTCTCAGCTGGGATCATTTAGAGCCCTTTGAAGCTGCATTTAAACTCCAGTTTGGAAGTTCAAACTCGGGGGCACCATAGAAGTCCATTATATGGAGAGAAATCCTGAAATGTTTTCCTCAAAAAACACAATTTCTTTACGACTGAAGAAAGAAAGACATGAACATCTTGGATGACAAGGGGGTGAGCACATTATCTGTAAATTCTTGTTCTGAAAGTGAACTACTCCTTTAAGTAATTTGTGACCCTGCACCACAAAGCCAGTCTTAAGTACCATGGGTATATTTGTAGCAATAGCCAAAAATACATTGTATGGGTCAAAAGTATAGATTTTTTTATGCCAAAAATCATTAGGATATTAGTAAAGATCTTGTTCTGTGAATATATTTTGTAAATTTTCTACCGTAAATATATCAAAACGCAATTTTTGAGTAGTAATATTTAAAGATTTCAAGGCAGCATTTTCTCAATGTTTTGATTTTTTTGCAACCTCAGATTACAAATTTTCAAATAGTTGTATCTCAACCAAATACTGCCCTATCCTAACAAACCATACCTCAATGGAAAACCTATTTATTCAGCTTTCAGATGATTTATAAATATATTTTTTAATAAAAATTGACTCTTATGACTGGTTTTGAGGTCCAAGGTCACATTTATTAAGTTAAACAATACACTATGCTCAGTAATTGTGAAACATTATTACAAATTAAAAAACTGCTTTGTGATTTGTCATTCAGAAATCATTCTAATATGCTGATTCGGTATTGTACATATAAAACTCAGCACTAATTAGCTCTGTCTTGACCTGACAGGGAATCCACAGGGACTGTCGTTCTTTTTTTTCTCACTTTTGGTGAAGTTAGACATCTGCGGAAGGAAATGCACACCCATCTATTGATTCAGTTTCTTTTTTTAGATTGCCAGTCCATCACTCAGTTGTTGGCAAAGAAACAAGTCAACATATGCGCATCAATAATGTTAGGTTCTCATGATACAATTGTCATACTGCTATACTACTTTCTTTGTCCAAATTGAATCTAATAATTCAAGAAATATAACATTTCTCATTCATAGTTCAAGTTAATGTCAGAAGAATCACTTCATTTTTGTGAAACAAATAATTAGCAATGCAGCAAATCTTCTTATAAGCCTTAGAAATATTTTATTCTTATACACAGTTAATATAAACTGTGATCTTGATCTCTGAAGAATGGTATGTGCAGTAATTAAATATAGACACATGATCCTCAACAATTAGCACAGAAACCTCATTAACAATGAACAAACATAATAAAGAAAAAATATGAGCTTGTAACCCATACAAGACCATGCAAAACAAATAACTTACATCGATGACAAAAACAGCAACATAAATCAAGTCAGCAAACAGAAAAACAATCCTGACCCTCTAATTTATTCATGCTGCAGTGCATGCTGGGAGCTTACAGATCTTTAACAAATAAGCAACATTGCTGAATATGAAACAACTCATATACATGCATACATGTTGTTTCATATTTCATATTGAGCAATGTTGCTTGTTCTATCTTTATATATAGTTAGTTGAAGTCAAAAGTTTATGTACATCTTGCAGAATTTGCTAAATGTTAATTATTTTACCAAAATAAGAGAGATCATGTTATTTTTTTGTTTGTTTATTACGGACCTGAATAAGATATTTCACATAAAAGATGTTTACATATAGTCTACAAGAATAAATAATAGGTGAATGTCTAAAATTGGCCCCGTTCAAAAGTTTACATACACTTGATTCTTTATTAGTGATAGTTGTTCATGAGTCCATTGTTTGTCCTGAAAAGTTAAACTGCCCGCTGATCTTCAGAAAAATCCTTCAGGTCTTACAAATTCTTTGTTTTTTCAGCATTTTTGTGTATGTGAACTCTTTCCATCAATGACTGTATGATTTTGAGATCCATCTTTTCACATTGAGGACAATCATATTCAACTATTACGGAACGTTGAAACTCTCACTGATGCTTTTTGAATTTCATCAGGGTAAATTTAACTTATTTTGTCTTCTGTGAAACATGTTAGTGTCTTCTGTAGCTTCTGAAGGGCAGTACTAAATAAGAAAAATGTACACATCTTCATTCTGTTCAAAAGTTTATACCCCTGGCTCTTAATGCATTGTGTTTCTTTCTGAAGCGTCAGTGAGCATATGAGTCCCTCAGTTGTCCTCAGTGTGAAAAGATGGATCTCAAAATCAAACAGTCATTGTTGGAAAGGGTTCAAATACACAAAAATGCTGAAAAACCAAAGAATTTGTGGGACCTGAATTGGATTTTTCTGAAGAACAGCAGACAGTTTAACTGTTAAAGACAAACAAGGGACTCATGAAAAACTATCACTAAACAAAAAAATCACAGCTGTGGATCATTCAGGTAACAACATGGTTTTAAAAATCAAGTGTATGTAAACTTTTGAACAGGGTGATTTTTTTTATAAATTAAATTATTATTTTCTCTCGTAGATTATATGTAAATATCTTTTATGTGAAATATCATATTCAGGTCAGTACTAAATAAAAAATAACATGCATTTTGTATGATCCCTCTTATTTTGGTAAGAGAGAGAGAGAGAGAGAGAGAGAGAGAGAGAGAGAGAGAGAGAGAGAGAGAGAGAGAGAGAGAATTAAAGTAAATTATGCTGATAAAAGTAAAAAGCAAACTGGATAGTATGTGTGCACTCATGTCCATCGTCTACCAAACTCAGTTTGTTTTATTTTTAGTTTCACATTACAGTTACTGCACCCACTCTGAAACCCATCAAGGAGCCTTTCCCAGCATCCTCTCTTCTTAAGTGGGTTATTGAATGGCATGGAATCTTCCTGACTTCACATCCCTCTGTAATGCTCAGGTCATTATTACAGTTTGTGTGTGCAGCACATCCCTCTTTGTATTAGTCAATAAACATATTGATTTAGTTTCAGGTTTCATGAGCTCTTCTGAATGTCGTAATGTTTAGATGAGCAGATGGCTGTATTGTTGGCAATATTACAATATATAGTTTCCCTCATTTAGGCAGGTGGGCAGATCATGAATAGACATTAATGATTTATATAAACATTTTATGTGGCTCTATTGTCTATTATTTAATTTACAGTGCCATAATGACATAATAGACACAAATACATCACATAATATACCTAGAAATAATAGAGTACAGACTCATGCAGTTCAGCCATACTTCCTCTTTCATCATCTGTTTTGACCACTGAGCCTTTAAGGAAGCCATAGTTCCTTCACATAATTTTTTTTTTTTTTTTTCGTTTTTTGAAAAGGCGTGTGACACATATGTACTTTCCACCCATATTGCAAACATCATTATAACCTGTGATTTAGTTTGTGAGCTTCAAATAATGTTGCACAATTCTGACTTAACAAGCAACTATTCATGTTGTGTACACTGTAAAATCCAATAGTTTACCTTACTTAGATTTACTTAGTTATCTTTACTTAGTTGCTATACTTACTAGGTTGTATTAAGTTACAGCTACTTTCAATGCAAGTAAAACAATTTACTTAGTGCTTTGAGTGACGCTTACTTAAAATATTCAAGTAGCCACAAAGGAACCAATGACATTAAGAAACCAGTGAGAGGCAGCAGTGCACTAATATGTTGCTAATTTCCTAAATAAAAAAAGAAGAAGAAAATAAAAGTTTTTGAGGTGGGTCAATAGTTAATCTGCAGTTATTTTTCACAACTTACATTCACTTATTTCCCAAAGTCATCTTGAATGTTGTTTCAATACAACTGAAATGTTTGAAAGAACATCACATTAACCTGACTTCATAAATAGATGTTAATTTTCATAAAATGTTTTTTGTACCTACCATCATAGTGATTAATGGTCCCTTTGGTTGGGCAGTTGGAACTTTATTTATTTTATTGTAATTTTGTTCCTATTGATGCAGCAATGCAACATGGAATCATAATTATTGATTTCAAGGGACAAAAAGTAATATGCAGGTTGCTTTTAGAAGGCAACCTATTTAAATAAATCATTAGCTTATATATTTTTAATATTTACTGATGATCTTTTAAAACTTCATTGTTCTTCATAAACACCTTGATACACGTAATTGGGTTGAGATTATCATTAACTATATGTGGTTATGTGCTCAAGTCACAGACAGACTTCAACATTCAGCACGCTAATCACAACAATGGTAACAATTCAGTTTTATTTATTTTTATTAATTGTGACAAAAATCATTTTATTATTTTATTTGCTCTTTTTGTTGTGCTACTATTGACACAAGACAGTAAATAAATTTAGCAAATAAAAATAACAACAGTAAAACAAACCAATTGCATAATTTATGCATGCTGCAATGCACTCTGGAAGACAGTGAGTAGCTATACTAAGTCAAGAGTAAACCTTAAGTAAAGGATCAAGTATCCCCTACAGTTCTTTTTTAGTTGCTAGAACTCTCATGTAAGCAAACTATACTAACTAAGCATTTGTCAGTACAACGTATTATTTCTATTTCACTTTACTTAGTGTTTTTAAGGCAATCGGTTTCCATGCTTTTTTTAAGTAAGCCCAACTAATTAGATTTTACAGTGTAATACTAGCTGAATACATCATCATTTTCTGTTTTTTTTTTTTTTTTTTTTTTTTTGAGGGCTGGAAATGTTTTTATCCAGACGTTTCTCTTTCAGGACCAGCTTGGTGAGCCTCAGTAGCTATTTTTTTTCTCCTAAGAGAGAAAATTCAAATGTAAGCTTTGAAAGTCAAATTGAACAGTCCCACTTTTCGAAAGGAAAAAAAAAGAGCTGTGCAAATGAGTCACGTTCTTCAGCTTTAGGACATTGGTAATACCTTTACATTTTTCCTTACTCAACACATGTGTTGACAAACTGTTGCTCACCTTAATGATTTCACCAAAATCAAAAGTAGATCACCAGTCCCAAATTGAGGTTTTTGAGTATTTGCTAAGCAAACTGCATTAAGACAGATTATATGGGGTGGACATATGCAAAACATGTTTACACAAATGTGTTCTAACCTGGAAATTTAGTTTTTAGCATAGTTGCTTCAGAAACTACATTTTAATCTTGTGTTTGCTTTTGTGAACACTGTCGGTTAGGTTTAGGTTAGGGTTTAGTTTACTTGGTACGTTACTTTTAACTGCCATAGAGCATAACTAATGTAATATAACATTGCCAGATTCACAAAGAAAAGCATCCAAAATAAATGCTTCTGTATATCTGTGTGTACTATGTATATGTATTATGTATATATAAAGAAAATATTTGCATGTATATATTTTTATTCGTATAATTTATATTATATATAAATATATTTAATATATAAACATAACATTTTTATTAAATGCAAAAAATATACACAGTACACGCATGCTATGTACACAAAAACTTTTATTTTGGATGTGATTACTCACATTTATTAGTCATATTTACCTTTTTTTTACTACACTTACACAGCTAAGAACGAGATGTAGACGTGATCAAGTTTTTATTGCTCTCTACAATTGCTTTCACGTCACTAGCTTATTTTTGGACTTTAGGGTGTCAGTTAACAGATACTGTTACAGACTCAGTTTCATGATCTTGTGTTGGTGCAATAAAGCAATAAAGTTTGTTTTTATCAATATTAATTTAGCACATGCACTCCTAAACTTCACCTAAAGACCTTCTTTGGAAGAGTGAAGAGTTGAAATAGGATAAACAAACTCAACCAGACCCTCCCAGAGAGCCCATAGCCGACATTTATCATATCAAAACACAGTCTTTCTCAACATTTTAGAGGCAATTAACATAACAACAGTCAATGACCTGGATACTCCAAGACAATACTAATGCCAGTGCCCCATCGACACAGTTAGGATTTAGTGAGGCCTCAATGGCCCAGAAACTGAAACCAGGCGGTGTATTGTCAAAATGCAGATCTCCTCATTCAAGATCAAACACCTTTCCACACTGAAAGACCTGGACCCATAGAGCTTTTCCTCTGTTGTAGCTGGTTATTAGCATAATGTCTGTAATCTCTGCACATTAGTCAGCTCTTGAGGCCTCTAGAAAGCTGCATGTCAAGCTGCTCTCTAATTGCTTGAATAACAGATCCTGACCTCATCGCTAATGGCAGTTTTTTAAAGTGATCAACGTTTGCCTGCAGCAACTCAGCAAAAAGATGCAGTTAGCAGATTTTTCAGTGATTCCTATCCACCTTGCAGGTGTTCAGCAACTAACTTATCTTCTAGGTGAAACTTGAACTCATTTGATAGAAGTGATACTTCAACTTCCGTCTGCTCTTTTTAAACTAAATCTGACCTGTGGACTGGACTCTGTACCTGTGTCTGTTTACGCTCCTCATATTAAGTTGCATGTCTACCACGTTTACGACTCCATTATTCATTTCCTGTGTGTTTGCTTTACACTGCTTATTTACAAAGCATAAACATATTTCTATCGAGCCTTTGCTGTACTCAGATAACACTCGATAATGAGTGTCTTCTGAAGCTTTCCTTTGAGAAACAGCCTTTGCTTCTGCTCAGTTAAAATGTCTGTCTTGCAGCAGACAGATTCAGATTTGAATACCGCAAAGATCGGGTGATATGTCAAATTTTCACGATGCATTCTTTTGGAAAAGAAAATGAACAAAAGCATGCACATCCAAAAGAATGGAGAAGCTAATTATAGATCCATGAGCAAAAATAGAAAGGTAAATATAGAAAAAAAAGTTGTCACACTACAGCGCCATAGAATAAATAATTGATTAAAATCCCACATAATTAAGTAAAATTGTGAATATTGCAGTGATTTTAATCCTTCTCGCAACTCACAAGTCTGAGAGTTAAGAGAAATGTTTTAATCGCTTTATACTAAAGCAGCAAAATGCCATTATTTTTTGTGTGATTCATTCCTGTAAATAAGTTTAAACTGTTTCTGTTTCACAGAATTGATTCATAATTTTGATTCAGTAGTTTTTATGCATTCTTGTGTGACTTTTTTTTTATGTATTTCAGTAAATGTTTTAGTGAAAATGTTGATACATTTGTCAAAATTAACAACAATGAATTAGAATAAAACATTTCTTTAAAAGCAATCTTAAAGCAAATACACAAATGTCATATGTTATGTAGTATTATGAAATTTTAATGTCCTAGCCCTAGTGATTAATGAACAGGAAATCACTGTGGGGAATTTGTCCTATCTTTCCTTCACACCTACCCATCCCCTGAGCTTTCTGCTGTGAGGCGCCACCCATTTAGGGAGTGTGCACACATGATCTCTTACCTGCTTCGCTCACAAACACTGGACGTGCTGCTGGCATTCAGTCCACATTTACTGAGGCTGCAGGGCAGAAGTTTAACATCTGTTTTCTCATTGCCTTAATTTGATTTTCTTTCTTTATTGTCATTTTTTTCTTTGTCTGGGATGTTTTTCAAGAGATTTGAAATGGAATAGCTCTGCCTGTGGAAGTAGCAAACAGAGATATTTTCTCCAGTTTTATTTCTGCATCTTCACCTCTGTTCTCTCAGGTCTTCGTGTGCTTAGCACAGACAGGGTGAGTAGTTTCCACAGTGAAAGGCATTTTTGTTACATTGTGTTTTAAGATATTGCCTTCTCACTCTACTAGTTCATTTCAGGCCAGATGGGGTTTGGAGAGTTGGAGGGTATTATAAAGCATACTACACTATTATAGTTATTTTCCTGATTTTACTGCATTCACTGTTACTATTATTATCTGCATGTCATGGCCTAAGCATTTTTAGTTATGTTAATGCAGTTATTAATATAAAGACACTCAGTTAATGTGATAAAAAGCTTCAAACAAAAGAAATTAGAAAAAAAAAAAAACTATTTTGAAACATTTCTGCCAGAAAGTTGAGTTTAAATGTCATGTTCCACGTTGTGTCTGGATGACGTCTACCCTTAATTTTTTTGCTGTTCTATTAACTGTGCTTTATAAATAAGAAGTTTCTGGTATTGTCATGATTTTTATATCTATTGTTACCTACCACCACACCCACACTAGCTAATCCATCACTTCGTTAATCATTACACCAGCCTTTGAAAGCTGAACAACTCAAACATATACAAATCCTGTCACAAAAGGATTTGCTCATATATTTAACAGTGTTGCAATGTTTTATGTTTTCAATATGTTTTAGTATGGATTAATGCTCAAAGTTGTCTAATAAATCATCAGACACTGAATATGGTGTTAGAATATGCGCTGAATATGTATTGCCCAGATAAAGACTGTTTCTCCACCCAGGATGCATTGCATTTAAAGGGAAGCTTTGTATATTAATACTCAGGTGTGTTTGAATACATGTTCATTCGTTCAGTTGATTGTGGAATCACCTGAATGGTTTTGTAGTTGCAGTTCTCAGGCAGCTATAAACTGTCAAATCTTTAACTGTTATCTGTTTTAGCCATAACATTCTCTGGAAATTGATCTCCACACTCAGAATTCAACTGCACACAACTCATACGTAAATACAGTTGTTGAAACACCAGATTTTCTTCTTCTGCAGTGTGATTGTGCTCTATCTAGTATCTATCTAGTAGTAGTCTTAGATCTAGTACCTGAGAACTTTATCCTTCAACCAAAACCAGTCATATTGTTTTCACAATGCATTTATCTACACAGACATCAGGGTTGTTGCCGACGTTTCTGACAGGCATTTTGTTTGTGAAGTTGTTGGAAGTTGGCTAGTGGGGTTTTTCTTCATTGTTTCTTGCAGAGGTGGATGATAATTAGGCCTACGCGGAAATCTTTATGAGTAGCTGAGAATATCGTCAGAAATTAATAAAAATATTAAGCAGTTGTGAAAATGAAAAAAGAAAAATGAATATGTTGACTTGAGTACCAAAAATTATTTTTGTAGGATTGTGTGACACTGAAGACTGGAGTCTAGAGTCTGGAGTATTTTGCCATAAAATTCTAAAAATATATTAAACTAGAAAATATGTTTATTAAACATATATGTTTAATCATAATAACATTTTTCAATATTGTTTCAGTATTTAAAAAAAACCAAACAAACAAACAAAAAAACATACTGTACATTTAGCCCAGTGTCCTCCTTTAGACAGCATCAACTATTAAAGGAGTAGTTCACTTTCAGAACAAAAATTTACAGATAATGTACTCACCCCCTTGTCATCCAAGATGTTCATGTCTTTCTTTCTTCAGTCGTAAGGAAATTATGTTTTTTGAGGAAAACATTTCAGGATTTCTCTCCATATAATTGACTTCTGTGGTGCCCCCGAGTTTGAACTTTCAAAATGCAGCTTCAAATGGCTCTAAACGATCTCAGCCGAGTAAATAAGGGTCTTATCTAGCAAAACGGTCGGTTATTTTCTAAAAAAAAAAATTACAATTTATATTAGAGCTCTACATTTGAGCCCGAGCCCGTCGGGGCCCGACTTTTTTATGCCCCTAGGGCCGGGCTTCGGGCCAATTTTCACGTCATAGCTCGCACGCATATCGGGCTTCGGAAAAAAACTAAATATTGATGTTTGTTTTATATATGTGGACTGCTTTAGAAAAAAAAAAGTTTATTGAGATCTAACGCCAGTTTCACACTGCACGTGTAAGCAGGACGTAAGCATCGCATATTTTTTCGGTGCCCATGTTAACAGATTAGAGCATTCACACCGCACGCAGAGGCGGCACGGCAGCGCGTAGCAGGAGCAGAGCAGAAGCGTCAGTGTCGCGATCGTTTTGGCGCCGAGTCTATTTTTGCTGCTCCGCTTACGCTGGATTAAAGCCACAGTGCATTGTTCTTTATCAAAATTGACCTGATTAACATAAAAAATAACAATTTCGTGTATCATATGCACCACAATCACGGCTTAAAACACTCACCAGCACAAAATAATGTTTTTGTGTGGTTTTATAAATAATGTCGTAGTTACACAAAACAATCACCTTGGCAATGTTTGTACTATTTTCTGCTTATTTTGATAAATACAAGAATCAAAAATAAATAAATATAGGCTACTGTCATTAAAATGTTAATATAAAACATAATATAGTAAGAAAATAATTTTTAAAAGTGAAATTTCTGAAAGTTCTGAATGAGATCCTATAATAATTTAATATATATTTACAGTAGTAACAAGAAATTATTTTGTATATGATATGTCTTATTATGTTTTTAAATATAATGGTTTCATTATAAACCTGATGATTATCTTTGGTGGACCATAATAAAATATGATATTTACTATCTGAATCGAACCATGTCATGTCAACAGATTGAAAAGTCAGTCATCTATTAATTATCTTGTAAATTATTGTGTCTTTAGCCCCAACAGCAGGGGCGACTTTTACCCCAAATACCATACTTTTACATATTCTTTTCGTTATTGAAAAACGGTTGCTTTAATTATCTTAAACCAAACTGGGAATCATTAGGACGACCTTTGTCTGAAAATGTATTAAATAATTCAGCGTTTCTCATTTGTTACTTAAATCTACAACATAAAAAAGAGAAAGATATATCTTGTAAACTATACAGCATGTTAGCCTGTGTATGTGGGACAGAGGGGAACACGTCCGCATCACAGCATGCTGCCCATATCATAAATAAAATCACATGACCGATAATTGTCGGAGAACACCTGAAATCCGCAACTGAATGAACGATACTCGTATGTAATTGAAGTTCACAATCCGCGGTTCAGCTGCGCGCGACAAACGCTGCCAGTGTAAAAAGCACAATGGGCACGCGCTGCCTCTGCTCTGCTTGCGCTTCCAGTGTGAAACCGGTGTAACTCGTGCATAGAGATTTCCAGCCACGTGCAATGGAGAACATATAGAGAAAAATTGCCAATGGTGAACTTAAAACTGTGATAGCTATTTTCAGTGCTAAAGTTGTGTTTTTGAAGTTTTCTATATAATTATGTATTCTTTATATATTTGTTTATTATTCGTTTACTTTACCACGCCGTCTTTGCATGTACAGCGGTTTTGCACAGCAGAGCTGCCTGCCCTGCTCTCTATTTTTGTTCGAAATGCCTTTGTTCTGAGATGGTGATAATAAACTATAAATCTAACATTGTGATATATTGATGTTTGTTTTATATCTGTGGATTGTATTGTAGACTAGTCAAGTGTTGATTTGATTTATAGGTAAAATTGAGTAAACTCACTGTGGACCACATACCACTTGGATATGGATGTCACTTAAAAAACTTACATTTAAAAAACAAACAAAAATACTCCAAACATTTCTCTAAATTATTCTGAAAAAAAAAAAGAAACGAAAACACATAAACTTTCTATTAAATACAAATCTGGTCTATTTTAATGGCTGTAACAGTATAAGCTTTTTGGCGGAAAAAAGACGGGCTTTGGGGCGGACTCGGGCCAAAAATTTTGATAAGCTGTCGGACAAGGGCCGGGCTACAGCCTGTGCGTCTCAGGCCAGGGCCGGGCTAGGGCTTAGATTTAAGGCCCGTGCAGGGCTCTAATTTATATACTTTTTAACTTCAAATACTTGTCTTGTCTAGCTCTGTGTGTACTCTGTGTAGAGATTAAAAAGTATAGAAATTGTAAATGTTTTTAGAAAATAACCAATCGTTTCCCTAGATAAGACCCTTCTACCTCGGCTGGGATCATTTAGAGCCTTTTGAAGCTGCATTTAAACTGCATTTTGGAATTTCAAACTAGGGGGCACCATAAAAGTCCATTATATGGAGATAAATCCTGAAATGTTTTCCTCAAAAACATTATT
The DNA here is from genome assembly GCF_049309525.1 of Garra rufa. Lineage (NCBI taxonomy): Eukaryota > Metazoa > Chordata > Actinopteri > Cypriniformes > Cyprinidae > Garra > Garra rufa. The sequence continues at coordinate 32,111,536 of NC_133366.1, read as the reverse complement.
TCTTTACGACTGGAGAAAGAAAGACATGAACATCTTGGATGACAAGGGGGTGAGTACATTATCTGTAGATTTTTGTTCTGAAAGTGAACTACTCCTTTAAGGCTATAAAAATATGTGAATAGATAGCTAGATGCTCTGAATTGTACACTACAAGACACTAACAACACCTGTTTTATTGAATAGAGTAATTTTAGTCAAAATTATTGCACTCACTTTTTGTAACAAACTTTTTGTTAAAATTTAACTGGTTGACACACACGTGCATGTTTCTTTCTGACCTGGGGGCTGCCATATTTGTTTCATGGACATTCAGTTTCAGTTAACTCTTTTAAGAGCCTTTGGAAAAATAATAACGGAAATCATAATAAACACAATGACAGCATTTACCAGTTACAGCATCTACCAGGAGGATTTGCAGATAAAAAAAAACATTGTTCCCATTACCATATTGTGTCCATAATCTTTACTGATTAGTTGTTGCAGCCTGAATAACTATTATGCTTGTGTTCTGTTACATCTTCAGTATTTTATGATCTTCACCGAATATTTGATTTACAAAGAAAAATACTCTTTTCACACAGAACTTTAAGCCCTCATGGGAGCCACTTCTAAATGTTTTTAAGGTTAAAAACTGTGATGCAAGTTTTTCTCTCTCCCCTAGGTCTGTTTATGTCTTCTTCAAAACTTGTGGCATTTTGAAATTGGCAGTAATACCAAATGTTTATCCATTTTCTGTTTCAATCTAGATGACATGGCGTCCTCAGTACCGTAGTTCCAAGTATCGCCATGTGTTTGGAAAGCCGGCCACAAAAGAGAATTGCTATGATGGCGTCCCCATCACCAGGAGTGTTCATGACAATCATCTCTGTGCCATCAACCCTCGCTTTATTGCCGTCATCACAGAATGTGCAGGGGGTGGAGCCTTCCTTGTACTGTCCATCAATCACGTGAGTGAAACACATTCAGATCTGTGACTAGAACTGATAATATGTCACCCTGGACCACATAACCCGTCTTAAGTAGCACAGGTATACAGTAGTCAACATTTGAAGTGGATCAAAAAAAGTGAATCAAAGTTGTCCTAAGACAAGAATGGGTATTGTTTTGGTTTTAGGACAACAAATGTTGACTCCTGTATACCTGTGCTACTTAAGACTGATTTTGTGGTCCATGTTTTTAGCAATAGTCAAATATACACTGTATGGGTCAAAATTATCGATTTTACTTTCATGCTAAAAATCATTAGGATATTAAGTAAAGATCATGTTCCATGAAGATATTTTGTAAATTTCCTATCGTAAATATATCAAAATGTAATTTTTGCTTAGTGATATGCATTGCTAAGAACATTTGGACATCTTCAAAGGCAATTTTCTCAATTTTTTGTCAATGGAAAACTTATTTATTTAGATTTCAGATGATCTATAAATGTAAATTTAAAAAAAAAAGTAGGCTTATGACTGGTTTTGTGGTCCAGGGTCACATATATGGACTGAAACATGCTTTTAATAATGTTGTATTTGGGTTATTTTGACACATTCACATTCAATTTTCAGATATTCAGAATTTGTGAAATTTGAAAACTGGTTAACAATTTACTTCTTCTTGAAATTCTGTGAACATTTCTCATTTAGGGTCATGAATGTGCATGCAAAGTTTAAATATAAAGATGTGTTCTGGAAAGACAGTAAAAAAATTTGTTGCCACTTTTGTGTTGGGGTCAAATTGTTAAAAAATATAAGTTTTTTCACATATTTTATATTTTTCATTCTCTCACAAGGTTTCTTGTTTTACATAAGTCATTACTGTGTGCATAGTGTAAATTATTGGTAAACGTGGAAACCAATGTAGGTCTATTTGACCCACGACTCAAAAGTTGTACCCAGTTTTTTAATGTAACAGGAAGGTTAAAGGACAATCTGACAGGTTACGTAAGTTACAGTATCTTCCCTTTTACTTCGGGGAAAATGAAGACCTTTTTTATCTGCATATTTATCGTCTTCTATTATTTTACAGCCTAACATACAAAATAGCTTCTCATACTCATTCTTTTTGTTACACACACACACACTCCTGCACGCTTACCTGTTCTGACACACTTCAGCTCTCTGTGTGATTTTATTGGTCTGTTGACTGTCTCATGTTCAGTCAGGTATTACCTCATGTCTCAAGAATGGCACAGGTTACATGAAAGCCTTGAGGCATCTTTCTGTATTGTCTGTCTCCTTCCCCCCAACACCAAAGGTTGTCTAAAAAAGTTAACTTGACTTAATTGTACCTAATGTTGACTTAAGTGCAGCTTAAAATGTGCTTTAGTAGCAAACAAAATGTAAAGTGGTCTGACCACACAATACAAGTTAATGCAAGTTTCAACATTTCACCATTTTAGTGTCTTTCCCCAGAACCAATGCCCACCGTTGCCAGTTTAGATACGAAAAATGATAAAGTCACCTGTTAACTGAGTCATTTGTGTTACGTAACTGTTTTTTGGCTACTAAAGGATGTTCTCCTTGTTGAGACTTGTGTCTTTAGCAAACACATTTCTGTGCTATGAATCTTGGTCAAACTTGCAGTGACTTAGATCTAGTTTTTTTGTATTACACTGCCAACAAACCTATTTTATTCTAATATGTATCTTGTTTTTAGCAAAATATCTAAATAACTGTATAAAAAGGAAATTGAGATGCATTTTGGATTGTTTTTTGGAGAATTTCAAATGTGTAACTGAATATAAGTGTTGTCACCACACTGCAAAAAAGTCAAAATATCTATAAATTCTTAAATTAAGATGCATTTTACTAGATAAGCAAAATGACATAAAGTATTTAACATTTAAAATGTTTTAAGCTAAATTCACTTAATTTAGTTTTTTCCCCCTCTGGAAACAAGTAAAATTATCTGCCAGTGGGGTAAGTAAAATATTTTAAAAGCAAGAGAATTTTACTTACAAGACTAAATACCGTATGTAATTTTGCTTATATAGTAAATGCATCTTAATTAGAGATATTTTAGATATTTTGACTAGAAACTAGACAATAATACTAAGATTTTTTTTGCAGTGCAATGTTGTCACATGGCTTAATATAAATTTTGTGAGATTTATGTTTAAAACAGACAAAACAAGACAACATATAATGGCACAGCTATTCAGTGCTTTAGTCTATAGTGTCACATGATCCTTCAGAAATCATTCTATGATTTGATGTTTAAGAAACATTTCTTTCTTAATATAAATTTAGCTGAACTGCTTAATATATTATTGTAGATTCTTTGATAAAAATAAAAAAAGGTAAAAAAAAAATCTTACCCTTCACCCCCTCCCCCCATTTTTTAAATTTTACATTATATAAAAACATTCTCTTTTTATTTATTGCATGTAAAACTATAGTAAATTAAAAAATTAACTGGTTTTATTAAAGTCAAAAATATTACTTTGGTAATACTTTACAATAAGTTTCGTTAACATTAGTTAATTTTTATTAACTAACATTAACATTAATAAGGTGAATAAATAGTGTAATAAATGTATTGTTCATTGTTTGTTAATGTTAGTTAATACAAATGACACCTTACTGTAAAGTGTTACCGAACAAACAATGACCAACTGTATTTGTATTAAATAACATTAACAAAGATGTTTTGTTCATTGTTCGTTCATGTTAGGTAATACATTAACTAATATTAACAAAAGACACCTTATTGTAAAGTGTTACCCAACTTGGATACTTTAAGTTATAACAATTAAGATAATCGCAGGTTACTTTTTTACTGTATAGATAATTTTATCAGCACAGACTAACTAGGCCATGCTAAATATATTTCAAACCTTGACCCCATGGTCGTCCTCTCTGTGTTTACACAAATAATGGTGTATCTGTGTGTGTCTTCTCAGACTGGCAAGGTTGACCCTCATCATCCAAAGGTTTCTGGTCACAGAGGAAATGTGCTTGACATCAAATGGAATCCCTTTGATGACTTCTGCATAGCATCAGGTTCAGAGGACACCACAGTAAGTGTGGGCATTTAAATTCATACTGACTAAAAAGGATCTGGTTATTTCATATCCCACTTTCCTTCAGATCAGTCTTTGAATTAGGTGTTCTTGATACATTTTAACATTGTTTTTAAATGTTTGCAGCTTATCATTTGTGCCCATGTTTGTTGTTCAGGTAAAGATCTGGGATATTCCTGAACATGGTGTTCTAAAGAACATCACAGTGCCTTGGAAGGAGCTGCAGGGTCATTCACGACGTGTCGGCCTCATTGAGTGGCATCCCACTGCCAACAACATTATTTTCAGTACTGGCTATGACTACCAGGTACTTAAGCTACACACATATTTTGTCATGGAATGAAGACAGACAGGGTTTTAGTGAATTGGCCCCCAGGTAGATATTTAAAATATTCACAGTGATAATAAGCTCTTAGCACACATCACCACACGTTTTACCATGCTTGTCGCTTGCCAGCATTTTTTTAATCCTAAACTTCCTTTCCAGTGGCCAGAGATGAAATAATGTGTGTGAATTAAACAAATAAAATATTTGTAATTATTTTTAAGGATAACAGTTTAGTTATAACTTAAATGTATTTTAAGGGTCAATAGATTTCAATTACAATCTATATTTGTAAAGGCTGTTTTCTCAAAATGAGTTTTTTCTTCTACACTGGACCATAAATCTCCACTTCAGTAGCACTTACACACACACCAAACTTCACATTTGTATTCCTGTCTATATCCTGAAGGTTTTTACAGAGGGATTTGTTTATATATAATTTGCTTGATTATATAAAATTGCAAAAAAAAAAAAAATATTGTTTTCTGTCTATTCTAAGCTTTTTCTGAATTATGGAGTGACAAAATGAGATACCCAAAATTCCCTCTGTAAAATCATTTGACTCTAATATGTCAAAAAAAATTAAACAAGAATTTTGAAACTGACTTTTTTTTGTAAAAAAAAAACTGACTTGATTTTTGTACAAGAAATGTATGCAAATTAGCGCATATTTCATTAAATACTGACTATTGCATATTTAAACCCAACATTTTAGAAAACTTGTAATACAATTTATTTTATTTTTTTTGCAATTATCAATGTAATCAATCAACTGGGTAAGTAAGGTAATAACTGTTAGTTAATTTTTTTACCCTATTCACCTGCAGTATTTTGCCTTAAAAATAAAGGAAATGGAAAAAGTTTATCTGTCCATAAATGCAACTCTCCAACAGAGGATAAAGCATAAATTAATAAAACATAAACTAAAACAAACTAAACAAAAACAGGAAAAATAACACTGTATTTATGGGTAAAAGTTGCAACTTTAATACCACATATTAGGTATATGCTACCTGATCTCATGATGAAAACACACCTGTGGGAACTTTTTCGCAAGACGCGAATTACATACCAATAAGTACATATCACTGCAGTTTCCAACAGAAATGAACACTAGAAGTGGTAAAACAGTGAGCATTGTAATTTTTTTGGACACAGTTATGATTACAGCTCCATGTTTTGCTTTTTGGGCATAACAAGTTTGTTCGGTACACTCTTAAAAATAAAGGTGCTTCACGATGCCATAGAAGAACCTTTTTGTCTAAATTGTTCCATAAAGAACCTTTAACATCTGAAGTTTCACATCTTTTTGTTTCACAAAAGGTTCTTTGTGGCAAATAAGGTTCTTCAGATTATAAAAAGGTAAGCAAGAAATGGTTCTTTAAAGAACCTTTGACTAAATGGTTCTTTGTGGAACCAAAAATGGTTCTTCTATGGCATTGCTTGAAGAACCTTTCGAAGCACCTTTATTTTTTAAGGTGTAGCTCAGCTGGCACAAAATTTGACTTAGGATGCGGAATCATGCAGAAAAACTCACATGACTCAGATCAAAAAACAAGCTAAAATGACAATTGCAATTAGGTTTTTACGCCACAAACACTTTTGTTCATTCTATCAGGTGGATTTAGTTGTAGTGCATATAGTATGTTATTTGAAAACGTCACAGAGCATTTGAGTTATAGCGGCACTCAACGTACATTTAAAGTCAGAACTGCGGTGTCACGCACAAAACCAACGTCACAGAAAATGTACCATGTACGCTCATCTGTTCCGGGGGAAAAAGCGAACACTCTTTTAGCGCCACTCAGTGAACATTTCACATCAAATATGTTATGAAGCGTACATGGCGGTACGTATTTTGCGCCTTGTGAAAAAGTTCCCACAGGTATGTTTACACTATTAGTAAATACCATTAGAAGTTTATATTGTAATTGTAAACCAGCAGTTTTAGTATCTAAATCTCTAAAATCTGCAGTGACCTTATTAATATTGAAAGAGAGACTGAGGGATCTCTTAAATAAATGATTATACAGCAATTTGTTGGACAAGCAGCGTTCCATAAGTGCTGATGTATATTAAAGCAGCAGTGAGACACTCTTATTTGAAAGTATTTTTTTCTGAAAGTAGTTTTGCTTGTGGCTTATATTATTAAACATGTCATTACAAACTTCTCAAACACTAAGCCTAAATTTAATTTTGCTGTTTTAGCTGTAAATGTACCTCATGATAAGCAGTGTTCTCATTATATCCTGAGTCAGTTGTTCTCTCATTAAACTTGTTTGGTCAAGAGAAATAAAATAGGGCAACACCATCTTTTATTTTTCTAGCTATAATAGATGCTTGTTTTTACATTAAACATTGAGCTCTGATATTACTCTTTATGTACTGTTTGTATTTCCTTTCTATAGCCTTAAATGGTGTATTTGGATTTATTTCAGATATGTAGTGATAGTATAATGATATAATAATCAGAATAATAAAATAGTTGTTGACTCTGGGTGTAGATTTTAATTTAATTGATTCCTTTTTGATCAAGAAACAGTAAGGCATATAAATATCCAATGCTTTCTTAAAGGAACACTCCACTTTTTTTTGGAAATTGGCTCATTCTCCAACTCCCCCCGAGTTAATAAGTTGAGTTTTACCCTTTTGAAATCCATTCTGCCGTTCTCTTGTTCTGGCGATATCACTTTTAGCATAGCTTAGCATAGATCATTGAATCCTATTAGACCAATAGCATCGCGTTCAAAAATTACCAACGAGTTTTGATATTTTTCCTATTTAAAACTTGACAAATATCGAAACTCGTTGGTCATTTTTAAACGCAATGCTATTTGTCTAATAGGATTCAATGATCTATGCTAAGCTATGCTAAAAGTGATATCGCCAGAACAGGAGAAAGGCTGAGTGGATTTCACAGCGCTAAAACTCAACTTATTAATTCGGGGGGAGTTGGAGAATGAGCCTATTTCCAAAAAAAGTGGAGTGTTCCTTTAATCTTTGACTTTGTGTCTGGTTGCATTTTCATTCCATGTTACATTTCTTGGATGCTCATAGGCAGACTGATTCATTGTTTCTAAACTGTGATGTCTTGTCTAAGTAAATTTATGCTGACTTCCCAATTCCATTTGTTGCCCATTCCCCTCCACCCAGCCCCCCTTAGAACAAAAGTGGTTTTAAGCATCACTGTTTCCCAATCTTCTTATTCATGGTCCCCCGCCCTGTTCTCATTTTTTTTTTCTATTTGGGTTGTTTTTGTGCTGTCCTGAGGCAGTGAAGGTGGGTGTAGAGCAACAACCTTCACAGCACCTAGACACACACAATACCTTGCATTCCTTGCACTGTTTCCTTAAAGTAACTGTAGGATTCTTACCTGTTTTCTACTGACTAACACAGTATAGAATGAAATGTTCTGGCCCAGTCTTAATCTGATTTTAATTAATGAGATTAAACTTTTTTGCATGGAGGAATAATATATATTCTTTGAAAAAAATAGTTTTTAAGGAAAAACTATATTTTTTTATAGTCAAGACTGCAGTAAAACAGTGATATTGTTAAAATAACTGGTTTCTATTTTAATATATTTTTAAATGTTAATAATATTCCTGGGATGACAAAACTGTATTTTCAGCAGCTATTACTCCAGTCTTCAGTGTCGCATGATCCTTTAGAAGTCATTCTAATATACTAATTTAAGGGCTGGATGATATGGCCAAAAATTTTATCATGATATATTTCTTAATTTCGGTCGATACAATATAAATTGGATCTACTGTATACCTTGAAACGTCTGAAAAAATACATTTGAAAGTCAATACATTATGAAACCTCATTCTATAAAAACATATCATATTCCAGAAATGAAAATGGTACAAATAAATTAATGTTCACCCTTTGGTTTGTGTTTAGCCTTCATACAAACAAGAAATGTGAAAACATCATCAAATAAACCTGTCTCTCAGACTAATATTAATTTCTTTAACTTTAAACTATAACATATGCCGATTATTCTAATAGATTGAAACAAAAGTGCTTCAGCCAGGATGAAGAATATAAAAAGTGCTCAGATTTGCTGAACTAACAGAAAAAAAGTGTGAGCAACAACAAAAACATGTTGCTGGAGATGATATTGCTAATTGAAAATGCAATTTCATTCTCTGCCAGCAGGAGGCGCTTTTGGAACGGCAGAATGTATATTGAAATATCGGAATTGTGTTTAAAAATCATATCACCATTATTGAAAAAAAATTATATCACAATAAATATTGATATTGGATTATTGTCCAGCCCTAACTGATTTGGTACTTTGGTAAACATTTCTTATTATTAATGTTGTAAACAGTTGTGCTGCTTAATGTTTTTGTAGAAACTGTCATACATTAAAAAAAATGTTAATGAATAGAAAGCTCAAAAGAGCAGCATTTATTTAACATCTTTTGTAACAACTAAAAAAAATACTGACTCCAGACTTTTGAATGGTAGTGAACATGCATTAAATGTCAACAAATGTTTTTTTGTGTGCTGATGTGTAGGTTATGGTGTGGAAGCTCGATGTTCCTGAACAGGTGATCAAGAATCCTTTGCGGTCCATCAGTGTGCACTCTGATGTGGTTCTGTCCATGTCCTTCAACACAGACGGCAGCAGACTTGCCACATCTTGCAAGGACAAGAAGATCAGAGTGATTGACCCACGTACTGGCACTCTTTTACAGGTATGAGTGGCCTTTATGCTTATGTTATCTTCTATCTGTCATGCATATGCAAGTTTTTGCATACAACTTTAACCTAGTCCATCACTAATTTGTCCTTAATGTAATATTTTAATTATGAGCTTGGACACAGGCGGCATATCATATGTACTTGCACAAAAATGCATTTCCACTGGTCTGCCCCTCTAACGCCACACATCTAAAACTAACACCTTTAAAACCTATACCCCGAGGTCAGCATCAGCTCTTACATTCACACTGCCACGTCTCTTCATGTGACTCAGATGAAACCAATGCTGTTTTACAGAGCATTGTTGATTCATTTTTTAGCAAAGAGAATGTGCATTTATTTTTAAATCTCACTGAAGTGTAATGTGTAATTTCAGGAGTCTAACTGCAAATCACACAAAGCCAGTAAAGTGCTATTTCTTGGAAACCTGAAAATGCTCCTCTCCACGGGCAATTCACGCTGGAACCATCGTCAGATTGCGCTTTGGGATCAGGTAGATGTTTCTTAATATAGGCTTCTTTGTTTTTCCTTTATTTGCATAAAAACACAAAGTATGTCTTCTTTTTAGGTCAAATTTTTCATTCATTGATTGAAATAAATTCTAGATCTGAGCAACTATGGCTACCCTGTCACATGTATAACAAAACCGTAATCATGTCTTGAACATTAGAGGTTTGATGCTTAAAAAGTATAAAGAAATAAAAAGGAAAAGGAAATAGTAGGTCTAATTTTAGTAGGGAAGTAATCATTTTAAACGATTTGCAAGTAATATTTTAAAATGTAAACACATTCACTCTTATTTATATACCTAATATGTCAAAAATGTCTCAATCAGTTAGAAATGACATGAATCACATAAATGATACCAAAACAGTCATATTTGCAAAAAAAGTAGTTTGAATAAAGGGATATTACTGTCAGTCCTTAAACATTTTTATTGTAAAACAATTGTCAGATATTGTGCTGGTATTACTTGCTTGAACAGTAAATGCTGCTTACTTTGATTTGATTAGCCTTCTTGATCATTTTGACATTGACAAGTGCTATTAGACTGCTGAGGCAGACTAGCCTAAAATGTAACTTTTAAATCTCTTTGTCATCCTAACAATTTAGCAGAGCAGAATTTCCAATATTATTGGTTTGGTCCTCCAATGTCTGTGGTGCTTACGACCCTGCTATAAAATCAAAAGTAGTACAAAAGTATTGTAACAAATTATTTTGTTTTAAATTCAATTCTGAACAAATGTGAGACCCAAAAGTACATTGATAATGATAAATTGAAAAGCACCAGGACATTATGGGTGTGCTTTCCTAAAATTGACATTCTAGAATTACTTTTGGTTGGGTATATCAAAAAGCTTCTAATAATTTTAAAAGCTGTAAGAAAAGTTGAAAAAAAGTACATTTCAACGAAATTGCAGAAGATTTAGCTGTGGAAACTGAAACCTTCAAGTGCATTAAACTCTGCATTACCAAAGGAATGGGTGAGGAAAAAACAGGAATTAAATAGGAATTATACAATTTTGGCACCAGTAAGAATTTTTAATAATTTTTTGTTTGGGAGATAAAATGCTTAAAAGTGTAGCATTTATTTAACTTCTTGTAACAATGTTTTTACTGTCACTGACAAATCTTACTGACCTACATACCCATAAAATCTGAACAGTAGTGTGTGTATAGTTTAAATGCAATTCAGTTCAATTTGTTTTAGTTAAAACTTTTATTTGTTTTATTTTTATTTATTTATTTTTACTGGTAGTGCCACTGGAGTGTTTGACATACACACTCCTGATTTTTACTTTTCACAAACAAAGTGAAAAGCACTATGGGGGAATTATCTGTCTTCACTTTTAAATACCTGTGACCTTTTTTTTTTTTACTTTTGGTGGCATTTTTGCCCCAAGCTCTGGTTATTTTCCGACTGTTTGCAATTGAACTGTCATCTATATACAAGCTCCATACTAACACTAATTCACTAACCTGACATCTCCGAGCAGGTTGACCCCTAGTGTTATAATCATGACATAGCAGTTATTTTATTGACCGTTTTATTGACCATTTCTGTCTAGCTTCCTATAAGATGAGTTAAACCAAATGGATCTACTAGAGTAATATCTTTACATTGGTATTTTTGATGTCTTTGGCTAAAAAAACAATGTGGTAGGTCCCAAAATCACATGTACATGTGTGTTTTCTGCAGGAGGACCTCTCTCAACCATCTTATTCAGAGGATTTAGACGGCTCCTCTGGTGTTCTCTTCCCTTTTTATGATCCTGACACACACATGCTTTACATAGCTGGAAAAGTGAGTACATATCAACTGGATTATCAGATCGGCAAATAGTGTTTTTACTGCTGTATTGATGATACAGGTTATTCATCGATAACAAAATCTTCTTTTAATCTTTAGGGTGATGGAAATATCAGATACTATGAAATCAGCCCAGAGAAGCCATATGTGCACTATCTGACTGAATACCGGTCTCTTCTACCGCAGAAGGGAATGGGTGAGTATTCTATGTATAGCTTACATGTATACACACACACTCAAAAACATACTCATAACAACAATTCGATCTGTTACCCCATTTCAACGCTCCTTTGCACAAGTAGTCAAAACAGCAGCACAGATCAACCTCAACAATTACTTGAAACTGGTTCATACTTGTTGCACTTTTTGTCATTTCCGTCACTTATCAGGTTTGGTAAGTAAATGGTTTAAATGCTTTAGGTTCCAGAGAAGTATGTACTTCATTATATCTTTAGCAGGAGCAGACACACACACACACACACACACACACACACACATATTTATATGTATATATATATATATATTTATACTAATTGTACATAAATATAAATTTTTTAGAGAATGTTCAGGTTAATTTGTATGAACCTAAAACAATGCCAGTGACTATGCCCTTGTGAAAAGGCAGTGTACTTAATTGTGTTTAGTGTGCACTTGCCACTGTAGTGCACTTATTGAGACTTAACATTTTGAAGTAATGCCAAATGAACAGTTATTTCAAATCATGATGTTTTAAAAAAGTGGTTCAAATGATTAATTACAAATATATTTAAATACATGAAATGCAAGTTACAATATACACTACCTGCCAAAAGTTTTAGTACAGTAAGATTTTTAATGTTTTTTAAAGTCTCTTCTGCTCACCAAGCCTGCATTTGATTGATCCAAAGTAAAACCAAAACAGTCAAATTTAGAAATATTTTTACTATTTAAATAACTGTTTTTTATTTGAATATATTTAAAAATGTAATTTATTCTTGTGATTTCAAAGCATCATTACTGCAGTCACATGATGCTTCAGAAATCATTCTAACATTCTGATTTGCTGAATATTATTCTTATGTAATATTAATATTATTAGCTACATATTATTATTATTATTATTATTATTATTATTATTATTATTATTACTGGATTATATGGATTATGTTGAAAACTGCTGAGTAGATTTTTTTCAGGTTTCTTTGATGAAAAGAGAGTTCAAAAGAACAGCATTTATCTGAAATAGAAATCTTTTGTAATATTATAAATGTCTTTATCATCACTTTATCATCAATTTAAAGCATCCTTGCTAAATAAAAGTATTAATTTCTATAATTTCTTTCCCAAAAATTATACTTACTCCAAGCTTTTGAATGATATAGAGTATAATATTACAAAAACGTTTTATTTCAGATAAATGCTTGTCTTTGGATCTTTCTATTCATCATATTGATAATAATAATGTTATATGAAAAAAAAAAATTGAACAGCAAATTGGCATATTAGAATTATTTCTGAAGGATCAAGTGAGACTGAAGACTGGTAATGTTGTAATGTTGCTGAAAATTTAGCTTTGATCATAGCAATAAATTACATTTTAAAATATATTCAAATAGTAAACAGTTAATTAAAAAAATATTAAAAAAATATTAAAAAATATTACTGCTTACTGCTTAATATTACTGCTTGCTGTATTTTGTGAGCAGAAAAGACTTCTTTAAAACATAAAAAAACTTACTGTCCAAAAACCTTTGACTGGTAGTGTAAATTACTGTACATTCAAGTATATTATAGTTTATCATAAATATGTTCAGTACATTCAGCTGCACACTTTAACTATATATTTCAAAGACAATATAATTATAAAATTACATCAAGGTGCTTCAAGGTCATTGCACACCAAGTCAGAAATTTTATGATTGATAAATATGATTAATCACTCAATAAATTGTGTCAATCACTTTACAAACTGTCTCCGAAACTGTCGTCCGCCATAAAAAAGTTCGGATCAGGTTTGTTTTTTTGCGGTTTCGCATCTGTAGCAAGCATTTTGATAGGAAAAAGCATTTAATTTAAACTATAATTCAATTTCAATTTCAATTAACATGCAATTAATTGTCCGAAATTAATACATTCAGTTTGCATTTAAGTATATGTTTTTAAAGTTATTTTTTTTTAAAGTGTGCTAGGGTGTACTTCCTTTTCACAAGGAAGATTTTCTAATCAGAACATGTTTCTGCATTTTCTTCCAGGTGTCATGCCAAAGAGAGGCCTTGATGTTTGTTCCTGTGAAATCTTCAGATTCTACAAGCTAGTGACAATCAAAAGTCTCATAGAACCTCTGTCCATGATTGTTCCACGAAGGGTACATACAATCTTGTTCACACATGCTTTCAAGTACACAAAATATGACAAAAATTAAAGCTAGTACTCCCTTGACTATGCTGTCCTTGTTGATGACGAGCCCTGGCAATCTGGCAAATTATTGTGTTGTGTTCTGCAGTCAGAGTCCTATCAAGAGGACATTTACCCCATGACAGCTGGGAACAAGCCTGCCATGACAGCAGATGAGTGGATCGGTGGTCTAGACAAAGGTTATAGAATTTTCTATCATCATTAACTAACCCTCAAACCAGCATGTCCTTCTTTCTTCCGTAGAACAAAAAAATGTGAAATTATTATCAGGAGGGTAAATCATGCGCACAATTTACCAATTTGTTCCTTTATTTAGGTAAATCGTGCACACAAATTAATAATTCATTCTACTTTCTGTCCACATTCTCATAAACCTATAGCTGGTGTTATGTTATGGACAGAGACACTTTAATTGGGTTTTATTTTGAGTTGGGAATAAGTTATAGACACATTCTCAAAAGCCTTGCAGCTGGGATCATTTTAAGTGAGAGGCATCTACATTTATTTATGAGAATGTGGACGAGAAGTGGAACAAATTATTATTTTGTGTGCACAATTTACACAAAATGAGAGAACAAATTATTATATCGAACATGCTATTTTCTTTAAAACGCAGAAGCAAATTAGTAAACTGTGTGCATGATTTAGATTAATTAATTAATTCTAAGATTACGAGATTAAAGTCATAATAAGAATAAAGTCTAAATGTTTTGAGAATTAAGTCAAAATATTTTGAGAATAATGTCAAAATTATGCGAACCAATTCGTAGCAATTACGAGATTAAAGTTATATCAAAATCTGTCAGTTTCTAATGAAATACAAACAATATGTCTATTACAATAATGTGTTTTTCACACTCTTTAATGTATCATGACAGATCGCTGTATCAGTCATCTTTCCGATTACAAAGAGACATTCATTTCATTAAATTAGGCTATACAGGTTTTTTTTTTTTTTTTTATTTCTTCTGATGTTACTTTACGTTTATATCGTATTATAAACTTGAAATAAAGAGGAAAAACACACTTATAATTTGTATTTCATGATAAAACTGACAGAAAGCTGAGCTGTGTTATATTAAAAGCAACAAAGCACAAAATTATTGCAATTATTTGGTGGCTGGCACACTACAAATAGGCCTAATGAATGCAGCCGAAGACGTAAAAATATTATTTCCAAGCATACTGTCTCTGCGAGTATCACGAAAAGGTATGATTTCTGCTTATAATCCCACATACAATATGTTGCATTTGAGCAACCATTTTTGTCACGTGTAATTAGGGAGGTCTGGGTCCAAATGCAGGTGAGTAGATGTTTTAATGAAGACAATAACAAAACAAACCAAACAAAAAGCCAACACGGCAGACTAAACATAAACTGAAACATAAACTGAACAGGAACACGATCAAGAGCAGAATTAGGAACACAAAATAACATGTACGACAAAAGACAATGCAACCATGAAGCAGGAGAGAAAGGTGAGAGTATTTAAAGACCAGATAATAGTGAACAGATGTGAGTGAATCAGTGCTAATGACAAAGACAGGTGAATGCAATCAGGAAGTGCAGTGTAGGAACAGCGACCTCAGGAGGCTGAGGGGAAACCCGCAGCCCAGAGTCATGACAATTTTAGCATATCTTCTCAAGGGACAATACTATAAAAAAATGAAACTTGGATATATTTTAGAGTAGTCAGTGTGCAGCTTGTAGCAGTATAGATTTACTGTACTATGGGCAAGGCTATTAGAGGGTTAGTAACACCCTGAAACCGAGTTACACTACAGTGGTCAGGGTCTTACAAAGGTTTTCCAAGATGGGTTCCATTTAGAACAGGGCTCACAAGGGTCGATCAACGAAGCACTCGTTCTGTGCGTCAGGTGCAGAACATGGCTTCAAAAAACAGATGCATGAGTGCTGCCAGCAATGCTTTAAAGGTTGCAGAAGTAGAAGGTCAGCTTGTCAGTGCTCAGACCATACGCTGCACACTGCAACAAATCGGTTTGCATAGGCGTCGTCCCAGAAGGAAGCCTCATCTGAAGCTGGCTCACAAGAAAGCCTTCAAACAGTTTGCTGAAGACAACCTGTCCAAGAGCATGAATTACTGGAACCATGTCCTGTGATCTGATGAGACTATAAGATAAACTTGTTTGGCTCAGATGGTGTCCAGCATGTGTGGTGATGCCCTGGTGAGGAGTACCAAGAAAATTGTGTTTTGCCTACAGTCAAGCATGATCTGAGTGCTGCTGGTACTGGGGAGCTGCAGTTCAATGAGGGAAACATGGATTCCATTAAGTACTGTACATTCTGAAGCAGAACATGATGCCTTCCCTCCAGAAACTAGGCAGAACAGCAGTTTTCCAACATGATAACGATCCCAAACACACCACCAAGATGACAACTGCCTTGCTGAGGAAGCTAAAGGTGAAGGTGACGTGGTGGCCAAGTATGTCTCCAGACCTGAACCCTATTAAGCATAAGGCTATATGTTGAGTTATTTTCAGGGGACAGTAAATCTATACTGCTATACAAGCTGCACATTGACTACTCTAAAATATATCCAAGTTTCATTTCTATAGTATTGTCCCTTGAGAAACTAAAATGGTTGCTGATATGTGAGGGGTGTATTCACTTTTGTGACATACTGTATATTCAAATAAATTCCAGTGGCCTGGCATTTTCTTCTGGTGCTTAAAACCCAGGCCATTTATATGCACAAGATATGCTCTCAAAATATTATAACTTTTATTGCTACCATGTAACTCTTGTAATTTCAACTTTATTCTTGTAAAGTTTTGACTTTATTATCGAAACCTTTAGACTTTATTCTCATAATTTCAACTTTATTCTCAAAACATTTTGACTTTTTTTAATTTCAACTTTATTCTTGAACCATTTCAACTTTATTCTCGTAATTCCGTCTTTATTCTCAAAATTTTATGACCTTAATTTCATAATTTTAGAGTTTTATATATTTTTTAAATGTGGCGCTAAAATGGCATTGTATATTGCTATGTTTAGTATCATAGAAATAATTAAACAGTTTTCTGGTGATTCAGAGAATAAAACCTAATTACTTGCTCTGCAGGTCCTGTGATGATGTCTCTGAGGCCTGGAAGTAAACTGGACTCATATGTGGAATTGGGCTCACGGAAAGACCCAACAGACTCGATGGAGACACGACATTCTCGCAGCCGGCCAGGACTATCACAACTGATTCAGGAACAGCAGGATGCCAAAGAAGGGAACATGCGCAAAGAAACCCCTTCTACCTTGCTACTCCCATCCACAGATGAAAGGAGCAGCTCTACAACCTTTGTCAGCAACGGACAACTAGATTCCATGCACTGCTCACCACCAAAAACAGAGAATGAGGTATGCTACATGTAGCTTAGCAATGCCCAGTTATCCTTTTAGCTAGCATAAAATGTGTTCTCATACTTTACTCTAATGTGTGTTTATGTATGTGTTTCTGCATATAGCTACGACAAATGTTTTACAAGCAGCAAGATGAGATCCGAAGGCTGAAGGAGCAGCTTAACCAGAAGGATGTGCGGATAAAACAGTTGGAATTAGAGATCAAAAATGTGAGAAACTCACAAGCCACTCTTTGAAAGAAACTGTAGTAAATCACTGTCAAAAGCCTTGTCTGCTTCACTAACATTCACATACGAATTTTCGGGCTCATGAATTATGCTGTAAAGGTGCGGACACATTTAATGAAGTCCAGTCATTTCTAGAGGAATCCTTGCGATTAGGAGTTTCGTTTGACAGCAAAACATTTCCCCTCAGAGATTTTGTTTGTGTTCAAGTTGGTCACACAAATTTGAGCTACTGACCAATAGAAAGCTGCTTGGTTTGAGCTGTGCTTCATGCATCGCTACACTTTTGACAATGGACAATAGACCTTTTAGCCCGCGAAATTTCGCTAATGTGACCGCGCCTTAAAGAAACACATGGGCTACATTCACATCTCTAACATCTCTTTATGGAAAGGCTTTTCTTGTATGCACATTTTGTGCACATAAATACTGTACAACCTTCGTGAGAATTTTTATTACACTTTAGCACTATGCAAACTTTTTTTTTAGCTTGTGATCATACATGTTTTTTTAATTATTATTTTAAAAACGGCTTAAATGAGCATATGTGTGTTTTGTTTTATAAATTGGGTTATTTGAGATTTTGCTTGAATATGATTGTAATTAGATTTTTTTTTTTTTGATTAATTTTCTATTTAAATTTCTGTGCAAATGGATGAGTGATGTGGCATGAAAGTTTGATAGTAACAATGCAAATGATCATTTTTAGAACAAAGGGAGGTAAATGGGAGGTAAATTTGAAAATGTTAAGTTCTACACATATGCATTATCATCTTATGTTTAAGATATTTAGTTTTCTGTGTGTTCAAATGCTGTTAAAAGAGTTTACCAAATCCCAGCATGCACTGAAATGGTAGCATTGTGGGAACTGGCTGGGGTTCGACGATATCAAAGGTAAGTCAAGTTTAGGTTCAGCATTAAGCATATGGGCCATCCACTGACTAAATCCCGTTCTGCAACACACTTTCTATGTACTGCCAAACTGTTCAAAATGCATGAAAGTACCACCACATTTTTATGTTTTACAGAGTTTCACACAAAACAACCAGTTTTCAAAACTGTCATCCATTAGAAGCTTCTGATGCTATGGTTGGTTTCACAAATTTGAACAAGCCATACTTTTTACCAATTATTTTAATAATGTTCTGTTTATATGTGGATCTGTATATGCACACGTCAGAGTATATAATAAGGTTAAAGATGCTATTTTAAGTGTTGTTGCAGCAATATTTCAAGATATTTACTAAATGTTGTCCAAACAACCCTGATTCTAGTCTCTTCTTTTTAATCCTGATCTATAAATACAATAATGTGGACTGTCAGATAAAATAGCCAAATGAAGAGGCTTTTGATGACTCAATAAGGCATTCACTACTAATAAATGTTTGCCACAACTACACTAAACATACAGTGCCTTGCAAAATTATTCACACCCCTTTGTTTTTTCACGTTTTATGTTGCTGCCTTAAGTTAAACTGTTTTAATTACTTTTTTCCACATTAGTCTACACTCTGTCACAACTTAAATATATTAAAAATAAAAAACCTGAAAGAAGTACATTGCATAAGTATTCAACTCGTAATTTAACTATTCAACTATTATTTAACTCAGCACTTAGCTGACACACCTTTAAGTCTTTTTGGGTATGATGAGACAAGCTTTGACCGTTCAACATTCGGCAATTAACTGCCATTTTTTTCCTCACCTCTTCGCCCCTCAAGCTCTGTCAACTTGGATGGGGCAGATGCACATTTTCAGGTTTCTCCAGAAATGTTTGATTGGCTTCAAGCCTAGGCTGTGGCTGGGCCACACAAGGACATTTACAGAGTTGTCTATAATCGACTCTTGCTGTGTGCTTAGGGTGATTGTCCTGTTGGAAGGTGAACCTTCTGCCCAGTCTTGAGATTCTGAATGCGCTGGATTGGGTTTTCATTAAGGCTATCGTAATATTTAAGTGCACTGAGCTTTTCTTCTACTCTGACGAGTCCCTGCTGCAGAAAAACAGCCCCACAGCAAGAGGCTGCTACCACCACACTTTACTTTTAGGATGGTACTTTGCAGGTGAGGAGCAGTGACTGGTTTCTTTCAATCATGATGCTTGGAATTGAGGTTCATCAGACAGACAATCTTGTTTATCAAAGTACAAGGGGCCTTTAGATGCTTTTTTTTTTTTTTGCAAATTCCAAGTGGGGTCTTATGTGTCTTCATTTAGGAGAGGATTTTGAAGTTCTCTTCTGCCATAAAGATCTGATTGGTGGAGTGTTCCAGTTATGTTTGTCCTTCTGTAGGTTTCTCCTATCTCCAAATGATCATGGACAGGCCCGGACATAGGCATGGGCAAGGTGGGGCAATGCCCCCCTAAATGCTGTGACTGCCCCCCCAAACGTAAAGGCATGCAAAATTCCGAATTGCCTTATGTTATTTATCCTATTTACACGAAGGTATGTCATTTCTGTCTCTACATGATCGCGCGTTTACAATGTCTCCTCTGCGAAAACACGGACGGGATCGCGCACTCCATTCATAAAAACCGACTTAACTATAGCGCGGAATACCACAGAATTCGTTGATTTTTGGATTATTAAATCAAAAGTTGGTCTGTCACTTAATTCAAATCGCGATATGGACTAGTGTCTGTGAAAACTGAAATGCAAAAAGACTGGAAAAGAATTTAAAAAGACTGATGATGATGGCAATGTAGAGTTTGAAGACCTCTCTACCGTTTGCAAATATCTACACGGGTATAAGAATGCATTTCCTCAGCTCCATCGCATGTATGTGACCTCCCTTGTGATTGGAATATCATCTGCATCATCCTAAAGCTCTTTCTCCACTTTGTCTCGTGTTCTTACTCCCTTCCGCCGCACTATTGCTACATGAAAGAAAAAGAAATGTAGTTATTCTGGCTCAGGAGAAGGGCATAACCACAGGCCTAGATATGCATGCATTTGTTAGTCTTTTTGCACAGAAAAGCAGACGACTGATGCTTTAAAAAAAAAATTTTTGTAAAAAAATACACAAAAAAAGAAATAAAAAAATATATGAATAAAATAAAAAGACAAAAAAATGAATAGATAGATAGATAGATAGATAGATAGATAGATAGATAGATAGATAGATAGATAGATAGATAGATAGATAGATAGATAGATAGATAGATAGATAGATAGATAGATAGAGACATTTAAAAAAGTAAAAATTAAAAAAAAAAAACATAAATGCAGCCTCAAAAGGGCACAAGCCAGTGTCCTATTTGTGCCGGTCCCAAGCCCGGGTAAATGCAGAGGGTAGGGCATCAAACATAAAACCTATAAGACAAATCAAATGGATCAAAGGAGAAGATAGAGATATGGATAGGTGGACTGATATGATGACAGCATAGTTAGTATAGTTTTCTTTGCATAGATAATTAGAGAAGCTCACCCACACTTGCCCCCCCAATATTCTACATGCACCCCCTAATGGGGCTGGCTAAATCCGGCCCTGATCATGGATCTCAACTGAAGTGACCATTAGGTTCCTGGTCACCACTCTAATCAAAGCCCTTCTCCATTAAATGCTCAGTTTGGCCAGGAGGCCAGCTCTAGGAAGAGTTCTGGTTGTTTCAAACTTCTTCCATTAAGGGTAACGGAGACTACATGCTTCTGCGAACCTTCAATACAGCAATTTTTTTCTGAACTATTCCACTGATCTGCGCCCCGAAAATCCTGTTTCTGAGCTCTACAGGCAGTTCATTTGACCTTAGGGTTAGGTTTTTGCTCTGATAAGGATTTTTAGCTGTTGGACTTTTTATTGAGAGGTGTGTGCTACTCAAAATCATACCCATTCAACTGAATTTGGCTAACAGGTTAACTTTACTCGAAGTGTAGTAACATCTACAAGAAATATGAATGCTCCTTAGCTAAATTTAAACTGTCCCAGGTAAGGGTACGAATACTTATGCAATCGAATAATTTAAGTTTTTTTTTTTATTTCTAATAAATTTGAAAAGATTGTTTGTTGCTTTTTTATGGTGTATGGAGTGTAGATTGATGTGGGAAAAAAGTAATTTGAAGCAGTTTAACATAAGACAGCAACATAACAAAACATGACAAAATGAACACTTTGCAAAGCACTGTATAGGTTTAATTTGTTAACATAAGTTTTATTGGTTAATATCAGCGTTGGTTATGTAGTCAGATTACTTTTTCAAGTAACTAGTAATATAATTAATTACTTTTTAAATCACAGTAAAATATCTGAGTTACTTTCAAGTAAGTAATGTCACTTAACGTTACTTTGTTTTCCTATGTATGGACTCACAAGTGCAGTAAGTACAGAGGCGTGTGTGCTGTGTAAACATGTTACTGTAGTTCTAGTAACAGTACTTTAGTTCTAAACAGAATCAGAATTCCTCAAAATGAATAAAAACAGTGAAATGCAAACTCATAATATGATGCAAACCTGCAGTAATTAAGTTAATAACTGAATTTGCATTTCCTCCAGCCTGAGGCTTATTCATTTCACTTTTGGTGTGAAAGTGCTTTTACATATGCCAAAAATATGTATTTTTGTGTTAAAAACATACAAGCAAACACATCCCAGATGAGAAAAAGCAACACAAAAGTAATGTAATGCATTACTTTCTAGGAAATCTAAGGAATACAATTAGTTACTTTTTTAGGAAGTAACTCAATATTGTCAAAAATTGCTTTTAAAAGTAACTTTCCCCATCACTGGTTAAATGAACAAGACTTCTCCATTTTTCGTATTAATGTTAATTAACAATTATACATTAAACATCAATGCACAATGTACTGTGAACTACCAGACATTACTGAAGATAAAGTGTTACAGAAAAACACAAAATAATTAAAAACATGAGATGAATGTATTTTATAACATGAAATCTAAAAGTCTTGGATTAAAACCTTTTTGATTTTGGTTGCTGCCTTCTAGTTTGAACTAAAAGGGGTCTTTGAAGATATCTTTTCATGATTTATTTTATTAAGGCTGGTCAAGTATTTTTGAAGGAATCCAGATTTAAGCCTGGATATGTCTTTTTCAATTGTATATTATACAAAGCCAAAGTTTCCATAAATGAGCAAATATGTGGAGCACAGGGAGCCACGCACACACACACAAACAAACAGCTCTCAGATGCCTCATCCATTCTTTTATCACAAATTGCGGGAATTTCACTGGATTGTATCGGCCTCTGTTCCACCTGCCACTCACATTTAAAATAAATTGTGACTGAGCTGGTTTCCTTTTCCAGGCAGTTTGGGTGATATTCATGCCTGTCTCTCAAACACACACAGCTTTGACAGACTTGTCAAAAAGAGCTGAAAATATATGTCATTTATTCAGTTAAGTAAATGATTTTCAAATGCATGTTATTTCCTTTCATACCTTTAAATTGCTTATTTCTAAAAATCTAATTTCAACAAAACCGCAGTAAAAGAGTACAGTGGTGCTGACATGGAGAGAGTCTGACATTTATATCTCAGTATTTCTAGAGTATGAATTATATATACTGTTTAGGGGGCAAATTAAAAGGCTATAAGAGTGAGAATCTAGAGGTACATGTAAAGTTCCAGATTTTTCTCCAGGTTTGGAAATACACTAGCCTATCAGTATACATGTTGCATTCTTCAATATTTTAAATGATTTTCAACATTTTTATTGTTAAATTATTTCATATTTATTTATCTTTTGGCCCCTAAAGTTAAAACATTAGAAATTAAAATTAGAGAATGACCCATTAATACTTTTTGTTTTAAAATTGTATTCACTATTAAAAAATTGAAGTAATATTAGCTGTAGATATAACACTGTTCTACTAACATGTTTGACGAAATAACTAAGGGATTTCAACAAAAAACATTGTTTTGTGGAAAGAGTGATCAAAATTTGAGAACAGTAACCATAGCACGAACAAGATTATAGCTACATTTTTGGAAGGTTTTAAATTAGTAGGAAGTGTAGAGGCCCTTGCTTTGAATGACTTCAGCACATCTGTGGCCGCAGGACATCTCTAGTTTCTCACAGTGTGCTGGTGTGATCTTGGTCCACTCCTCTTCCACTTTCTTCCATAGTTTGGTAACTGTAGTGGGTTTCTTAGCCATAACATTGTCACCAAGGTCTTTTCACCAAACTGCAGTGCTTT
Organism: Garra rufa; assembly: GCF_049309525.1. NCBI lineage: Eukaryota > Metazoa > Chordata > Actinopteri > Cypriniformes > Cyprinidae > Garra > Garra rufa. The sequence goes on along the minus strand of NC_133366.1, from coordinate 32,088,027 downwards.
ACAACTATAGAACAGGAAGAATTAAATAAACTTATCACCACATCTAAACCAACAACTTGCCTATTAGATCATGTACCCACTAAACTACTAAAAGAGTTGTTACCTATAGCAGAAGTACCGCTTCTTAATATTGTTAACTCATTGTTATCTTTAGGTCATGTCCCAAAACCATTCAAACTGGCGGTTATTAAACCTCTTATTAAGAAACCACAGTTAGACCCATAGTGAATTGGCAAATTACAGACCCATTTCTAATCTTCCATTTATGTCTAAAATTTTAGAAAAAGTTGTGTCCGCTCAATTGTGCTCCTTTTTGCAAAATAATAATGTCTTTAAAGAATTTCAGCCAGGTTTCAGGCCCCACCATAGCACAGAAACTGCACTTGTAAAAATCACAAATGACTTGCTACTTGCGTCAGATCAAGGCTGCGTCTCAATGCTAGTGTTTCTTGATCTTAGTGCTGCATTCGACACTATAGATCATGACATACTTATAGATCGATTACAAAGCTATACAGTTATTCAAGGGCAGGCTTTAAGATGGTTCAGATCATACCTGTCCGATCGCTACCACTTTGTTTATTTAAATGGGGAGTCATCGCAGCTATCACCAGTAAAGTATGGAGTGCCACAAGGATCTGTCCTAGGTCCTCTGCTATTTTCAATTTACATGTTACCCCTTGGTAATATTATTAGGAAATATGGGATTGGTTTCCATTGTTATGCTGATGATACTCAACTATATATTTCAACAAGACCAGATGAAACTTCTAACTTAGCAAAGTTAACAGAGTGTGTTAAAAATGTGAAAGACTGGATGACCAATAATTTTCTACTATTAAATTCAGATAAGACCGAGATATTACTTATTGGACCAAAAAACAGTACACAGAATCTCTTAAATTGCAATTTGCAACTAGACGGATGTACTGTTATTTCCTCTACAGTCAAAAATCTGGGTGTTATATTAGACAGCAACCTGTCTTACTGTTACAAAAACAGCATTCTTCCATCTTAGAAACATTGCTAAGCTACGGAACATGTTACCTGTTTCTGATGCAGAAAAGTTAGTTCATGCATTCATGACGTCTAGACTGGACTATTGTAATGCACTACTAGGTGGTTGTCCTGCTTCTTCAATAAATAAGCTACAGGTAGTCCAAAATGCAGCTGCTAGAGTCCTTACCAGATCAAGAAAATATGATCATATTACCCCAATTTTACGGTCTCTACACTGACTACCTATTAGGTTCCGTATCACTTACAAAATATTACCTCTTACCTATAAGGCCCTTAATGGTTTAGCTCCTGCATACCTAACTAGTCTCCTACCACGCTACAATCCTTCACGCTCCCTAAGGTCGCAAAACTCTCGACTTTTAGTAGTACCTAGGATAGCACTAAAAGAGGGAGAGCCTTTTCACATTTGACTCCCAAACTCTGGAATAGCCTCCCTGATAACGTTCGGGGTTCAGACACACTCTGTATGTTTAAATCTAGATTAAAGACTCATCTCTTTAGCCAAGCATTCACATAATGTATCTCATAACGTTGTACTTCAGTTATATCTGATCAAATGCACATCAACATTCTTCAGCTTGGGCAAAACACATAATTTTTGCTTGGTTGGAACAGCAGCTACGCTAATTATTTCTCTATTTGTTTCTGTTTCTGCCACGGGATTTCCATCCCGTGGTAACTAGGAATTACACAAGATTCAGCCTGGATTCAGAAGAAGAGATGATGCCAACCCCCCAGAGGAAAAATTACCCTGTTCAAAAGTTTACATACACTTAATTTTTAATACTATGTTGTTACCTGAATGATCCACAGCTGTTGTTTTTTTTTTTAGTGATAGTTGTTCACGAGTCTCTTGTTTGTCCTGAACAGTTATGATTTTGAGATCCATCTTTTCACACTGAGGACAACTGAGGGACTCATATGCAACTATCACACAAGGTTTGAATGCTCACTGATGCTCCAGAGGTAAAAACTATGCATTACATTTTTCCTATTTTGCCTAAATATCATGTGTTTTCATTTAGTACTGCCCTTCAGAAGCTACCGATGTTCCCCAGAAGACAAATTAAGTAAAATTTACCCTGATCTTCAAATTCTTCTGTAGTTTCTGAAGGGCAGTACTAAATGAAAAAATATATTCTTTTCAAAAGTTTACACCCCTGTTCTTAATGCATAATTTTTCCTTCTGAAGCATCAGTGAGCATTTGAACTTATAATAGTGCATGAGTCCCTCAGTTGTCCTCAGTGTGAAAAGATGGATCTCGAAATACAGTCATTGTTGGAAAGGGTAAAAAAAAATGCAAAAAAAAAAAAAAAAAAATGCTGAAAAACCAAAGATTTTGTGGGATTTTTCTGAAGAACAGTGGGCAGTTTAACTGTTCAAGACAAACAAGGAACTCATGAACAACTATCACTAAAAAAGTAATATTAATAATTTTCAGGTAACAACACAGCATTATCAATCAAACAAATGTAAGTTTTTGAACAGGGTCATTTTTATAAATTCAACTATTATTTTCTCTTGTAGACTATATGTAAACATCTTTTATGTGAACTATCTTATTCAGGTCAGTACTAAATCAAAAATAACATGCATGTTGTATGATCCCTCTTATTTTGGTAAAATAATTAACATTTTGCAGATTATGCAAGGTGTATGAAACATTTTGACTTCAACTGTAATTGAAAAAATTAGCACCAGGTGCCAGACTAACACCAATAACTTAAAGGTTCTGTTAGTGTTCTCTAATTTTGATCAGTTTTTTTTTTTTAAATATTTTGTTTAAGTTTTGTATACTGTGCTTTAAAACTGCCCTTCTACTACTCCTGTTAGGATAGCTTCAAATAGGACTAAACAGAGACCTTGAAATTTAGAAAATTGTAAATTGTTCACCAATTTTGATCTCCACTGTAAGTGTAATTTGTAGCCTTGTCAGTTTGCATGAATACTGTGGTCTTGTATTATTCCTTCATGATAAAGCAGTAAAAATAGGAAATGGCAATACAATGGTAATAAGTCCTGAACAAACCATATAAAAAAATAATTTTAAAATGAGTATATATTGCATATATTATTTGTAGGATGTTAGAAATTTAAAAGGTCTTCATTGGGACATGCAGGATGATGCTTCTGTTCTGCAGGGGTCCTTCATGATCCCTGTACTCACAACTACACATTTTTGTTACCATTGACACTTACCAAGAAATGTGGTGTCCTCATTTTGCTGTGAGAGGAAACAACCATTTCACATCAATCGAAGAAAGTAAAGGTAAAAAAAAAAAAAAAAAGCTTTCATAACTCTAAGTTTCACAACAGTTGTATAGTTTAAATGTAGCTGACAAAACCTTTAATAACATGTTTCTATTGTGAAAAATTACCACACCTGTTACAAAAAGTCATTGTGCATTGAATGAACTCTTTCCTTCTAAAAAAAAAAAAAAAAAAACCCTGAAAATATTCATTAGCTGCTTTGTAGTCAAGGCATTTGGCAAAAATCTGATGTTTGCTAAAACTTAATACAATATGCTAAAGTCATATGAAATATGCAGAGTATGAGAGGATCATATATAGGGCTCTGAGCAGTTTATTATAAATTGATAATACTTCAACACTACGCTAAATACGGTTTTTGAAATCTGATTCTTGTTTGAGTTTGATAAAGCATTAACACCGTTTTACCAACACGCGTCTGAGAACACTTGCAATTTGATTTCAAATAAAGGACCTTTGATATTTATGATTATATTTGATTGCATTTTGATATTACAAATTAGTCATAACCATTTAGAACCGAGCACAATCATACCTACTTAAACGTTATGATCTCTTCTGACTTGATTTCTTAAACTGTGCATCTAATGAAAGTGATCAAAAGCATATTTACTGTATCAAGCAATGACTGTCTCAAGACAGACATTGCCTCTCAAATTGTCATGACCAATCTCCTAATGAATGTTAAGGACAAAGGACAGAGAAATAGGAGAGTGAGCAAAGCACAAAATGTTATTTTATTTACAAAGTTTTTGTCTTACAGAAAGTAAAAATGTAGCTACAACCTTGATTTGCGCCACAGGCTGCCACACTAAAATTATGGCCCGCTTGTCTCACAGTTGCTATAGCAATCTCATTGGGAAATTTGGAACAAAAACTAAAGGGGGAGGAAAATGTCAACAAAAAAGAAAGAAAAAAACACTTTCAACAAAATATTAAAAGCACAGACCCAAAACTAAATACCAGTCCCCAAAGTCCCCAGAGGTTTTGAAACACAAACGGGCAGGGGATTGACAGTGGACTTGTGGAACGCTGAGTAAGCCACCGATCCAGAAGGCTTTCATTCAGCTCATAGGCTCCATATGAACAGCTCCACCCGTCCGGTACAGTCTTGCCCCCACAGGGAGCTTAGCGCTTGGGTAAGTGGGAGAGTTGTGGAGGGGTAGAAAGGTCGATGGGATAGCCAAGTTGTTGAAAAGGAAGGAGAGGGTAGGGTTGGTAACAGAGTTGTTCATTGGCTTTTAATCATCCTCCTCATCGTCGTCATCATCATCATCTTCATCGTCTCCTTCTCGTTTTCTCTTCTCACCCTTTCCTCCTTGCTCGTCTTCTAAGCGAGATAAAACAGTTACTTCATAAACACACACTAGACAAACCAAAGTCATAAAATAAAAAAAAGCAATGATTCCATTAAAACTCACCTTCATCATCATCATCGTCGTCATCATCATCCTCATCATCTACTTCTCCATCCTGACCAAAGTCCTCCTGAAACCAACAAGCCCATGAATCTAATCCAGTTTTCTGCTATTAGTAGTTTCCATAAGCAACACATGAAATTGAACTCGTACCTCATCCTCTCCACTGCCATCCTCATCATCCTCCTCGCCTTCAACCTCGTCTTCATCGTCATCATCATCTTCCTCTTCGTCAAACTCCTCCTCCTCTCCATCCTCATCCTCCTCTTCTTCTCCCTCTGTATTTAAAGTGATATTAATAAATATTGCGAAAGCCCAAAAAAACTCAACAGCTGTTTAAATAAACTAGAAGCTGGTTACACCAACCCTCATCATCGTCGTCATCGACCCCATCTCCGTCAGCTTCGCCGTCAGAGTCCGACGCCTCGCGGTCATCCATATCGTAGCCGTCTAGATATGTGAGCTGTGGAAGGAGCTTGAAGACGCTTTCCCGGTAGTCGTTCAAGTTCGTGACTTCGCAATTGAAAAGGTCAAGACTCTTCAAATGGTCAAGTTTTTTCTGCCAAAGTGAACAGATGAATCACAAAACTGTACACAACTCCATTTTTGTGTTTTACTGTCATCAAAATTAAGCACAGTTCAAATATTTTGTTGCATTGCTCATCCAAAAATGAAAATAACTGTAACCAAAATTGTTGGTTATTTTGCGTTCTACAGAAGTCAGTCTGACAGGTTTGGAATGACATGAGGGTCTTTTCAATTTTGGGTAAACTACTGCTACTTAGCCCTGTAAAGCCTGATGTATAAAGTAATAGAATTTAATTGTTTTTATTAAACTATTTATTGAACCAAAGCTTTAAAAAAGTTGAATTTTTTGGGCATCATATTTATGCTTTAATGGCTCACATAGTATGACAGAAGAATATGGAGCTCATTAAAAAAAAAAAACTTATTTTTTTTAGAAGCCCAAAATGCACAAAAATATGACATTTGGTGCAGTTACCAATATTTACATGATCAAAAATAAAAAAGATGAACTTCTAACAGCTTGTAACGTAAATTATCGAGATCTTTATAACAGTCTAACAGACAATTTACAGCGTCAACTGATATTTATATGCATTTTATATCTTCTAATAATGCGTCTATTTAAATGCTTAGTTTTATACTTACTGCTCTGCAGTTTTTATTGTGGGGGGCAAAACTTCATGCAATGCAAAAAAAATTAAGACGGATGTACAAATAAATATTTGTCAAGCTTCATGCATTATATTTAATACTCAAATTCTAACATTATCTTTCTAAAAATGATAATCAAGTAAACCTAAGTTGCTTCAGTCCAGTGTTCATCTCTTAATATTAATAAAAACATAACATTTATTCTTACATTTACTTTGTTAAAACAAGGTAAAGATTTTAGTGCACAAAGACATGTACCACAGCCAGAATTGTACAACAGGTTTTTCAGCATAGTTTTGATCTTGTAGATAATTTAGAGGAAATTTACGTATCAAATAGTAAACAGTAGGCTTTACAGGGTTAAGATGGAAACTTTAACATGTAAAGCTACATGCAAATTTATAAGACAGGAAGTGTGTACAAACCAAGGGTTCCAATGTGCTGATGTCTTTCAGTTTGTTGCCACTTAGGTTTAGATGTGTGAGATTGGGGAGTTTTTCAGCTAAAACATCAAGGCCACCAGAGATTCTGTTGTCACTGAGTTCCAACTGTAAATTTAAAAAAAACATACATATCAGAACACAACTAAGATAATATTGTAACATATAGAGACCAGGAAACACCATGTGTTGTTACCTTTTTAAGTTTTCCGAGTTTAGGAAGGTTGGAGACAGAGAGTAGACCAACATTTATCAAACTTAGAAACTCAAGATTAACAAATTCTGCTGTGAGGCCTTCAATTTTCCCTTCATTTGATCTGCAGTTGTCAAGGACAAGTTCTCGTACCTAAAAACAACCAACATAAAAGCAAATATAAATGTATATAATATAAACAAAAAAATATTGCAACTAATGTGAATAATAGGGTTCAACAACGATAACATGAAATCATAAGTGCAACAACTCAAATTTGAGCAGGCAGGGGAGTTGGACACGTTGGCCAACATGGACATGCTCGATGGAGGCGACAAACTATGCTGGTTAAAAAAAAAAAAAGTTTCTCAACTGGGGAAAAAACAAGGCGGCGACCCTTGTAAATGCACTGCATTTAAAATATGTTGGGAGTCTGGAGGTTTTTAGTTGCCATGTGTGTTCAACAAGACTTTAGTCAAGAAACTAATCTGAAAACCACTGAATAATGATTGCTAAGCGGTTGCTGCTGTTGTTGTATGGCCCTATGGCTCAGACTGTCGCAGCGAGTCACCAATGAGAAAACAGCAGATTACACGCCGACAGCCAGACAACATGGACATATCCTAAAGACACCGCGGTCTTTTGTGACATTTTGTGTGACAAACTGCAAATGGAGGGTATTTATGAGCTTGTGTAGGATGGAAGCGATATGTCGATGGCGTATTCCTGCTGCGAAATACGAAGACAGAGCGGAAATTAGTGAGACAAAAATGGAGAGTTTCTTTCTCTCATGACAACATGGCGCCTCCTCAGATAGACTACATTGACAGAAAAACTCTACACATTAAACAAAACTCAACGTTGCGGTTAAAACCGTGACTCTATGCTGTTATTCATCTAACAGGATAATATTTTACGCGACGTTTAGTTGATTTTAAAAGCGAACTTAAACATTTCCGCCGGATTGTCCAACCAAACTAGCACATGTAGCTTCTATTTAACTCAGTCTCATATTCCGCCTTTGCACACGTTTAGCTACATATTATATCTTAAAAACGCTCAAATCATCAAAAAAATCATCAAAGCGAGGATTTGTTGAGTATAAACGTTAGTTTAATCGGTAGTGGCGCGTGGGGAGTAATGGCGGGAATCAGCGCCTCGCAGCAGCGAGTAACAATAATTCAACAAGATCTTATTAATAACGAATACATATGTTAAATACTACATGGTTTAAGATTACTTGTGGGCATCTTTTCGCAGTTTGACTAAAACTTTTTTTTAATCTCAGTTTATTCATATAATCGGAACGCCTCCGTGCCCTTTAGAATAAAATTCATAATGCGACTGTATGTTCGTCAAATAATATATTTACTTAATTTTTTTTGAACCGGTGCTCTTATTATTACAATACCAGAACATCGTAGCAAAGGAAGAGTTATGATTTATAGTGAATAAGACCAATTTGTGACCGTATTTAAGAAAATGTGTTAGTGTATGGCTATCTATAGAGTATATCTGGTTTATTACTTTAGCTTTTAAGTGTCTGTAATAAAGGGCGCCTCATGTTAGCAACAAACATGGCCACCACGGTGAAACAAACCATCCCATCCATATCCTACCACGCCGATGTTAAAATGAGCAAAATATTAAGCATAAAAGTATGCCAGATCACGAATACACACATCCAGCATGGGGGGCTTCAAATGCTGCAATAATGCCTTCAGCTTTTCAAACTAACTACTCAGTATGGCTTAGACAGTGTGGATCATTTCATATCAAAACAGACGAATGAACATTAATGCTGTGAATATACACGCAGTACTTTCTCGTCTAACTCTGTACCAGGGGTATTACACCCATGTGCTTACCATTAAACTACACACAGGTCAATGGAAGTAGAAAGTAGCACAGCTAGCATGGCTGGGCACAAAACTAAAGGTTTGGCTCAAAATTACTCACATCAGATGGTGTCCTGTTCCTCAGCTCCAAATGAATCCTCTTTTTCATGTCCATATCGCCCCTCAAAAGTTGGACTCTTCCCTCTCGGGTTCTGGAGGAATTTCTGTTCAGCCCAAAAGGTAGAAAGATGCCTTAATGGAGGGAGAATATGGGACTGTATAATGATCTGAGCCCAGCGCCAAGTTACTCTGGGAGAGCAGAAACCATGGAGGGAAACGGCACTGAAACAAATATATACTCAATAGCGCCATCTCTGGCCAACGACGCCCATTGCAGTCACACAAACACAAGATCAAACAGTGCTGCATTACAGTATGTGACATGAAAAGTTTGTCTAAATGCTGTACATAAAGTGAAATTGGTTGGAAATGTGCCTTATATGGTTTTATTTGATCTAACTTATTGTTTATATGAACAATAAAGAATGTGTATTATGGCTTTTAAATTCATGCATCATCTGTGGAAATTTAATTATAGGCAAGCACAGAACCCTGTTTTTTTGTCTGGGTTAAAATTGCCTCATCATTATTTGATGGTGTATCTGCAATAAAACGTGTTAATCTCAACATCATTTATTGCTTAGCCAGCCTATATGTGATTGTTATTTTAATGCAAATAATATGTTTACATATATATTTTTTACATATAGCCAAATGGAGTATTCTCATCAACTATATTAATATCTAAAATATATATATTATATATTTTAATAAGACATTTCCATTTTACGACTTTGGTATAGTGCTTATACATTAATGGACATGAATTTAGCTCATTAGATTAATACTTAATATATGTCTGAGAAGAAAACCACTTCATACAGATTAAACCCATATTATATAAACTGACTATTAAATGATTCTCTCTTTGAAGCTAGTTTCAAGTTCTTGCTATTGCAGAGAGACAACTGTTACAACATGCCTCAACACAGTAATTTTCTTTTATAATTTATTATGCATACAATATATATTACAAAAGAGTAAACCATATTAGTTTCTATTTGTTTAACCTGTGTTAATGTTATTAACACTGTGTATGTTCAACAAGTTCACTTGCTGTGTAGGAATTTGCCAGAAGAGGGCATCCTGTTTTTTGTTTCTGCATTGTCAGGATTCTCTTATCCTTCAATATTAGAGACAACAAATATTTGCAACTAAGGGTTAATAACTTAATAAGAATTACAAGTTAAATTACATTAAATACAGACTTACGGAAAAAAAAAAAAAACTATAAGCAACTTGAGACAGCAAAACCCAAAAGGGCCACAGAGTCATTTGCAACTGTTACACTTTACATTTCTTTAATATTCAAGAGAAACCATTTCGAAAATACTGACTCCATTTGCTAGACATAAACAAACTGTATTAACAGATGAACAGAGGTCAAAGTTCACCTACAACACTAAAGACACTCAAACTTATCAGATTTGTTGGTAAATACCACAAACGCACATCAAATTTGCACCTCTGTGAACCCCTGACCTAGTTTTAATCAGCACTGTACGCCAACATGTAGGAGATTTGCAACTATGAAGTCATCTTATTTATATCTAATAAGTCCAGTACATGCACAGTTACATAATGGCCGAAGAATATGAGGCTGATTTGTACACAGTGCATGTGATGCAAACACCATTCTCTCATGATATTCTATGTGCTCCAGGATGACAACAACTCAAAATAAACTGCAAAACAAGAGCATTTTTAACAGGGTAGAGTCAACCACCTGACTACTGACATCTTTGAACATGTGCTTCATCCTACAAAGAACTGGAGGCTTTTCTTCATGAAGAATAATGCAATATCCCACACATGCTTCAGCTGTTCTAGGCATCTCGATACTAAAATGCTAAAATGCTTTTTTGTATTTGTCACGATTGGCATTGATGGTTCCATGAACATCCATGGAAACTTTCAAATGCAGAAAATGTTCTTTAGATTTTTTAAATTTCACTGGAAGGTTCCTTGGGGAACCAAAAATGGGTCTTCTATGGCATCACTGCAAAAACACCCTTTTGGAACCTTTATTGGAACCTTTGGAGGTTTACCAAATTAAAACAGTAAGAGAGAAGAAAACTAAACATTTAATTTTAATGAAATGCCTCCTTGGGGAAAGTAATCTATTGTGAAATGTGTAACAAATTTATAAATAAATGTTAAATTATTTTAATTTGGGATCAATTTTAAATGTCTATGGTAATGTTTAATTCATTAACCTCAGAGCTATTCAAGGCTGTTGATGCACAATATCTACTTAATGGCGGGATAGCAGACCTCAATATGTTTCAACACGATTGTGAACACGCCCAGAAAGTGAGCAGCAGAGATAAAATGGCTATGTATGAGTGGCCAGAGAGGGCAGGCACTTTACAACCCTTTTGAGTATTCAAATAACATGGAAATACAGAATGGAGAAACGCCTTTATTTGTCAGCATCACTTTTTTAATCACTTTGAAAAGGGATAATTTATTGTAGGAGGGACGTTCTTAACTGTGGTATCTTTAAACTAAAAGACTAACAATTAAAGAGACAGACTCTGTAAAGAGACAGACTCTTTTTTGTGTGTCTGAATAGACCATGGGGTACCTGTTTATTACCTGTTTTTTATTCAATTATTTTAATCTCTAGCTGTTATATCTTTACTGGCATCAGTGGTTCCATACACTCTTAAAAGTAAAGATGCTTTAAAAGGTTTTTCACAGCGATGCCATAGAAAAAACATTTTTGGTTCCACAAAGAACCATTCAAAGAACCATCTCTTTCTTACCTTTTTATAAGAAAAACCTTCTTTCGCCACAAAGATCCTTTTGTGAAACAGAAAGGTTCTTCAGATGTTAAAGGTTCTTTATGGAACCATTTAAACAAAACACCTTTATTTTTAAGAGTGCAGCACAAAAGATAATGGAAGAAGATTATTCAGATTATTCAAATATTCTTCACACTAATAAAAGAAAACATGTCCTTTAAGTTAACTGTAGAACTGTTCACTGGAAGTTTTTTTGGGAAACCAGAATGTTTCTTCTATTGCATCTCTATGAAAAACCCCTTTGTGAACCCTTTATTTCCCTTATTTATTATAAGAGTGCAAGAGATTCATTACTTATTTTTTAGGGTGAAAACATTAGTAGGAGATGGTTAGACTTGTAGAATGTAATGAGAACTTTAGAAGAATGTTATGGGGACATTTTCCGAAATGAAAGTGCATCTGTAACTCTTCACAATGACAACCAGATCTTAAGTATTTATTATAATGTACCACGATATTTAGTCCACATTCTACAATTGTCTGGTCAATCTACAGTAGATTCAATTAAATCTTTTATTTAAATGTTAATCTCTATTAATGTATATGTTTTTTGTTTTGTTTTTTACTGATGATTTAGCTACATGTTTGTCTATGGCCCTTGACCAAGTCAGGATTAGCGGTCATCTCTAGTGACGACAGACAAACAGTCAGATAAATGCACAGGCTGCCAGCCCCATGACCTCCTTTTTTACTTTCTTCTGTGAGTATTGTGCCAAGTTCTCCACCTTTGCAAATAAGATAAGAGCACAACTGCAAGAACTCTCCCAGCACTACGGTAATGTTTAACCAGATAATTATTCTCATCGCAGCAGGAAAAGTAAATGGGCGCAATTTTTTTCAGCCCTGTCATTTCAATACTTCATATTCATGTGACAGGACAACAAAATGGAAGAGACGTTGGAGAAAGAGATCCCGCCATCCGAAGTAAAAGATTCGGATGAAGGTATGACTTTTGATTTAAAACTTCATAATAAATCACTTTTAGTAAGAGCATGATTGCCTGATTTTTTTTCATTATCGCATTATCAATTTATTTATTGTTTGTCCATTAGTGACTGTTGAAGGATTTTTTAAGTGCTTTCATTTGTAGGATTTAAATTTGCACTGCACATAAAATAATATTCATGCACGGTTTTTTTTTATTCTATTTTTTTATTAGCAACACTAATAAGATTTGAAACATTTTGCAGCAATTCTCTAGTTAACTTAAGCTTGAATCCAGCTAACAGGGAACATTCTCAGAAGTTTGTCTAACATTGTGGCAAGTTTCTCAAAAAAAATATGAACAAATGTTCTTTCAGTAACGTTGGCACAAAAACATTATTTATTCAGCACTCATGGAATGTTTTTTTCTGAAACATTTTAGATGGACACTCAAATGTTACTACTTAAAAACAAAAAATTAGCCTTTCCACAATGTTTGCAAAATTATAAAATGGAATGTTCCCTTAACATTTGCATAGCCAAGAATATTTTTTTTTTAAATGTTCAGAAAACGTCCATACATAATGTATTTGTAATATAATGGGAATGTTAGCGAAATGTTCTTACAATATATTTTTGTTAGCTGGCAAGAACCGTAACTGGCATGATTCTTATCTAATGTCAATGCATCTGCATTTCTTCTGAAACATGCATTGAGTGAACACTCGTGAATTCTAAATATTTGTGGTTGGTTTACCCTAGCTAATATTACAAAGTAAACTGCAATATCCGCAGCAGGCAAAAGAGCAACGGAGTGAGTGATTTGTTTGTTTTTGGTAGGTGGAATTCGACTGCGTTTGAGAGACAGAGACCTGTTGAAGAAACGAAAGGCTGAGGCAGAGGAAAAAGCAACCAACCAGTGGGTTTATGGGTAAAGATAGTGTTGCATGAGGCCAATAGATGTACTAGAAAAGGCCTAGAATGCTTATTTATTTTTCAATCCGTATCACATTGAGATATAGATGCACAAATGTGGATTAGTCATTCAAATAATGTCTCCTGATATTAAACACAGGGCAGAAAGCCTTAAAAGAGCGAAAAAGACCAGCGGTACCCCAGGAAGGAAAGGTCGACCAAGAAAAGAAGCGCCCACAGTTATTCCAGAAGATCTCGGTCTGGCTCAAGAAACAGATCCTTCCCCTGTCACACTTCCTATCACAATACCAGTATTACCCACTATAGTAGAGACAGTGCCTTTAGTACCAGTTGAGCCACAACCAGAGCCACTGTCTGTGCCTGTGGAAACATTTAGTGAAAAACCCCTGGAGGGGTTTCTGATTGAGGATCTGGGGCCTGATGAGGAGGAAGACATGCCTCAGAAAAGCCTTGTCATTGATACAGGTATTTGCAGAAATGCCCCTATAGTGTGGGTCTTCATTAATTGCTGTGTGGTTCATTTATGAAATTCAGCATTTTATTTTTACTTGTTAGAACAAATGAGTAACATACTTTGGTTTTAGGTGATGACGAGCAGTCACAGGCTGATGAACCTGTACCAGAACTGAGTCAAGTCTCAATGCCAGTGTATGCTCCAGCATCTGCTCCTTCTCAACCAGAGAGTCTACCTGAGAGTTTGATTATCTGAGTGTCTCTTTTCTATGGAAAAACGCATTTGAACTAATTTACTATTCCTAAACCTAAAACAAGAACAAATGTATATTTATTAAATTCTTCAGTCTCCATGTATATATGATACTTATCAGTACTCTGTCCAAAAAAACAAAACAAAAACACAATCTAGACATATTGTTAATAAAATAAAAACCTGAAATTGTTACAGTATTCTACTTTTGTTCTTAAGTGATTGTAAAGTACGTAGAACTTTGCCTTAAGCCTCTATGACAAATAAATCTTGTTTAGTTTGTTTGTACAACTATTTTAAAATAAATAGGTTTTATATTTTGTTCTTGTCTACAGTCATTACATCACTGAATATTAAACCCATGCTAACAAGGGATGAAATTTTATTTTGCCACACTTAAAAGGTATGTAACATTGACAGCTAGCGGTTGACATGGGAACTGCAGTCCAAATTCAAAATATTGGAGAGAGTTGTTTCTCTCTCCCTTTCCTCCTCAAACTCGGTGCTTCCACGGGTTGCCAGATTGAGGACACGCAACAGGAAAGAGGCAATGGACTATGGAAGGCGACGAGCTTCACACACTGCAGTGCTGGGTAGATTACTTATAAATTGTAGTCCATTACCATTTACTGATTTAATGATGAAAACTGTAGTTACTAACGTGATCTAAGTTACTCATTTTAAATAATGTATTCTGACTACTTTTCTGACTTTTTTTTAAAAACTTTTTGGTTACTTTACCTTGTTTTAAACTTTTCTCTAAACCAGGGGTGCCCAAACTCAGTCCTGGTGGGCCAGTGTTCTGCAGAGTTTAGCTCCAGACCCAGTAAGACACACCTGAACCAGCTAATCAAGCTCTCACTAGGCGAGTTAGAGCTAAACTCTGCAGGACACTGGCCCTCCAGGACCAAGTTTAGGCACCCCTGCACTAAACATAGCATATTGATATTAAAAAAATGCTATTAGAAAGAAAATATATTCCGTTTTCTAGATTAACATCATAAAATGCAATAAACATTACACCAAGGTTTCCCAAACTATGCTTAATGTAAACACTGCAGTTGGGTTGTGAGTTGATAAAAATCTAACAATTAATTAAATCATTAAATAAAACTGTAATCTGATTATGAACATTTTAAAATGTAATATACTCCAATTAGAAGCACCTGGAATCTGATTACGTAATCCAGACTACATGTAATCAGTTACTACTCAGGCCTGATAAATTGATTTATCCATGTTTTAATACACTATATTGCCAAAAGTATTGGGGCACCCCTTCTAATAAACAGGTTTGACTACTTTTTGTAATTCCACAAGAAAAAAATCTTAATGTTTAAGCATATAATTATATTCTAGGCCTAGGGTATTGTGTGCTTCTAATTTTATAGAAACAGTTTAGACGGGACCCTTTTCTATTCTAACATTACAATGCATCGGTGTATAAGGCAAGATTAACAAAGAAATGATTGATTCAGTCAGTGTGGAAGAACTTGACTGGTCTGCAGAAAGCAAAATCCTAATTTCAGATGAACACCTCTGGTGTGACTTTAAATGCAAACCTTGAGCCAAAAATTCATCACCAATGACTTGTCTATACACTATATGGACAAAAATATTGGCACACCCACTTTTTTAGAAGAGAAAAAGGCATTTCCAAAACTGTAGTAACAAAGATGGAAACATAATTTATGTACTTAATATTGTATTTTGAGTTTTGGTCCCATGGTCTGCATTTAAAGTCACACCAGAGGTGTTCAGCTGGGACTATGACTTTGCTTTCTGCAGAGCAGTCAAGTTCTTCCACACAGACTGAATAAAATATTTCTTTTTTAACCTTGCCTTACACATAGAGGTTTTTTATTGCCATGTTAGAATAGAAAAGGGTCCTGTCCCAACTGTTGATATAAAATTAGAAGCACAGAATCCCCTAAAATATCATTATATGCTTAAACATTAAAATTTGTCAAAGAAGTCAAACCTGTTCATTACAAGGGGGCGTCTTGGCACCCTTTTGGCAATTTAGTGCATGTCTATAGTCACAGAGCCTTTAGATGGATGCTGAGGCTTATTAGGTTGGGTAGAATCTGCAAATTGACACAGTTCATTTGCTGACTTTTGGCTGCAATATGCTGTTTTCTGCCAACTGGCAACCCAGGGTGTCAAAATATTGCTTATTGGTTAAACTTAATCTGCAAACATATCATGGTATTTTATGCTTTAGTACTGTCAAAAAATTACATATGGCACTTATAAACTCATTACTTCACCGGAAACAAATACTAAAATATAATAAACAATCATACACAAACTATATGATTAATTTGATTAAATTTCATTTAATAAATTGTTCAGCTATGGAATTCTAGCAATACAATTGCTTGCTGAGGATAGTATGTTTATATATAGAAAGTAGACAAAAATATCTTAAGGTGCTTTGTAGTGAAGGTTTAATGACGAGGATGACCAAATTTAGTCATCAATCAATAGGACAAATTAAGGGATAGTTTACCCAAAAATTTTAATTATGTCACTGACTTTTTCTTCTGTGAAACACAAAAGAAGATATTTTCCAGAATGATGGTAAACAAACAATTTTGGTGACCACTGACTTCCATTATATGGACAGAGGAAAAAAAGCTTTTGTTCCAGAGAAAAATCAAAGTGTTGTGGGTTTGGAATTATATGAGGGTGAATAAATGTTTACAGTTTGGATTTACATTTTTGGGTGAACTACCCCTTCAAGCATTTTTTCTTTAAAACAAAGCAGGAATTTAACAACTTTCATACAACATTTGTGAGTTCTAACTTCTGCATAGATTTGACTCTCACAACCTCAGCAAAACCATCTCCAAACCAGCAGGTGATGTCAGCTGTATCCAGGGTGAAGAAGAACAGCCGGTCTTGACAACGTGTACGACGATATACTGATCTAGGGTCAGCTGACAAAATGCCTTTGATGGCTGCCACGGCTTCATCTGGTCCTTTCAAGAACTGGAACTTTGGTCTTGTGCTGTCTATTGAATAAAAAGTCAGTTAGAAAAATGATAACTGCCTTCATTAGAAAAAAAAATCTTTAGTCATCAGAAAGATCTACTACCTGTACTTTCGCAGGAAACAAACTCTTTGAGCTCTTTCTCAGCATTCGCAGTAAATCGCACATCTAGGTTACTGATAGGAGGTGCCCTGACCCAGGCAGCGATAGTACTGTAGTCCTCACATCCAAATTTAAGAGTGGATGAACTAAAAGGGTTTGTTGCCAATGAAGTGCATTCAGAAGAATCTGTCTGTTTGTCTTCTGGATTTTCAGTAAAAAGTTGCTGTTGTTTGAGATAGTCTTTAACCTCTGCTAGTACACCAGTCACAACACTGGATCCAGATGTTTCTGTCTGAGAGAAATCTGAAGGTCCAGCTGGACAAACTCTAAGCTCTGAGGAAGGTTCAGATGATCTCTCCAAGATGTTTGGTTCTTCGTCTACATCCATCACTTGGGGCATCTCAGAGTCTGTGATTGGTGTTTGTCTGTTTTCACTGTTGGTATCATCTGTCCTTGTTTTAGGAGAATCATAGTCTGGAATATACGGCTTGATGTCCAGCACAGGTGTTCCAGCAATAATATCAATGCCTGACAAGTGAAGTGTATCCCCTTGAAAAACAAATCATACTATATTACTCTATTGCTATATCCAGTTTGTTAAATGGATAGTTTCCCCAAAATTGAAAATCATGTCATGAATTATTCATCATTATGTCGTTCCAAACTGTCATTCCTCTGTTCACCTTCGGAACACAAATTAAGGTATTTTTGATGAAATCTGAGAGCTCTTTGGACCCTCTATAGACCGCATGGTTACTCTGCCATTATTGAGAGTACAACGACGCATACTCGTGCATTCTTCTGCTCGTAAACAAGGCGCAGTCATGGTATTCTAAATAATGGCAGAAAACAGTCCCGGGATAGAAAAATTGTTAAATAAAGTTGTTTTCTTTGTGCATAAAAATTATTCTCGTAGCTTCAAAAACTTAAGGTTGAACCACTGATGTCACATGGACTATTTTAACGACATCCTTACTACCTTAGTGGGCCTTTACTGTGGTAGTACCCTTGCTGTCTATGGAGGGTCAGAGAGCTCTCGTTTTTCATCAAAAATATCTTAATTTGTGTTCCGAAGATGAACGAAGGTCTTACGGGTTTGAAACAACATGGGGGTAAGTCATTTATGACAGAATTTTCATTTTTGGATAAACTATCACTTTAAATGGTCTTTGAACTCATATCAAAGTTCCCTCAAAATGATTTATTTATCCTATGAAGCTAAAGAACACATTTTCATATGGTAAACATATTGACTGACAAACTTGATGTTACACTATTTGTCCTGTTAAGCTGACAGTCATGGTTGGTTTTCAGCAAAGCTTGGGATTGAGGGCGAAGACCTCAAGTAAAAATAAAAATCTGATATCACTGTAAAACGTGACTACACTGCCTAGAAATAATGTTAAAACTATTAACACTGACTAAAGCTAAAGCTAAAACTATATATATATATATATATATATATATATATATATATATATATATATATATATTAGGGATGCACCGATACGAATCGGCCGATCATGCTTGCGCGTTTTGTCAGTAAAGCCGGTTCTGTAATCAGCGGTAAATGCCATCAGGTGCGTGATTTCACGTTGAGCCGTATATACTACACACAGCCGTTGTTTACCGACGAGCTGCGCAAATCAATGTTCATTATCAGTGTGAATGTGCACAGCTCGTCAGTAAACAACGGCTGTGTGTAGTATATACGGCTCAACGTGAAATCACGCACCTGATGGCATTTACCGCTGATTACAGAACCGGCTTTACTGACAAAACGCGCAAGTGATCGGCCGATACGGATCGGTGCAACCCTAATATATATACACACACACTATGTATACTATAAAATCTTTATTAATTAAAATAAAGTTTAAATAAAATAAAATGTAACTATTATTAGAACTTAAAACTCCAAAATGAGAAATCTTGCTAACTTAGTAAAATAAAGTTAGTTAAAGTATTAAAATACCTAAAACTGAAATAAAAATGCAAGCTACAGAGAGTTAATTTAAAAAGCAAACACCAATAAAAATGATAAAAACACATTGCAAAATTACTGTAATTTATGTAATACATAGAATTAATATAAATTACTTTAAAATTTGTTATAACTTAATACATATATTTAATACAAATTGCTTACAAAATTACTATAAAAATAAAACCTAATTCACAATAATAATAAATATTACAATATATACATGTGGTTTAAATTACATTGCAAACAACACATGATAATCATCTAGTAGAGCAGTGGCTCTCAACCTTTTTCACTCCAAAGCATAAATATTAAGGTTAAGAATTTTTGTTACTCCCAATTTCTACCTGATAAAATAATTTAGAGCCAAGCATAACTGGAATGTGTATTTATTTAAAATATGTCATGGATTTGACATTTCATGAACTCACGTGACTTTTCCAGTTCTAGAAAATCGCACTTTTAAAATTGGGATAACTTGGCTCGTATACAGTCAAACCAAAATTATTGAGACACCAGATATAATGTTTGCTTTTTTTTTTACTAGTGGGTGCAGGATAGATACTACAGTTCATTTATGCAAATGAGAATAGCAAAATAAAGTAAACCGTGACATATTGTTTCCAAACATTCTTCATACAGTGGACTACCAGTAAACTTGACAAAAATTTGGGACCAAATATTTGATTTGAGACTTCGACCTGACCATGTTTTGTTACATACTTTTCAAAGTTATCTGACATTATTAAGATGAATTTGTTCTGACACAGTTTAACTCTTGAGTTCTTGTCATATTGTATTACCATTTACTGAACTACAGCAAATAAACTGTGATAATGTGATACATTTTTAAAGTGTCTGAATAAATTTTGGTTTGTCAACACACTGGGTACCCTGGTTTGTCAAAGAAATAGACACTAATGCTGATTAAATTAAAATTAAATATCAGATGTAAAGAAATATCTCTATTTTAGTTTTTCAGAAATTTTCTGAGACCCACTAGTGGGTCCTGGCCACTTGGTTGCAGGCTTGTGCACAATTCAGAATTGAATTTGAATTGATGTCAAAAACAGGATCTAGAATTACAATTCGAATTTGAATTAAAGGAAGCAGAATTGCAATTCAATACAAATTCAAAGAAATTCATATACATAAGTGAAGTGTTTAACAATGAAGCTTTACAATATATGTCAGATGTGATTTCATTACATATTCTATAAATGATATTAGTTTGAACTACTTGTACAGATTACACTGTGTTATTTGATTACTTTGAAATGAAAATAACATTTTGAACAAAACTAATCAAACATTGAAGGAGTAATTTATTTGAAGATTTTGATCATTATCTATATGTTGGAACAAAAATGTATGCAGGGTTGAGGAGTGACTAGTTATGTGTAATGAAATTATGCTATTACATTAAAAAAATAATGTAATTGTATGTGAGATTCAACACATTCTTTCTGTTGTATGACTATGTGGAATGTCTTTGAATTGCCATGAATTTAATTCCACTTCCTGTCATTCCAACTCCAATTCAAATTCAACTTCCTGTGGGGCGGAGTCAATTCAATTCAAATTCCAACTCATGAATTGAATGGCGGCCAATTCTGAAATTCTGAATTGTGCACAAGCCTGCTTGGTTGAGGTCTTGTAATTATGTACCTGTGATTCTTTCCAGCTTGGCCAAAGTCAGTCCCAAAGCATTAGGCCTGTGGGGGCTACGGGTGGAGTACACCCCCACTCTCTGGCCATTCAGACGGGGTGGCTTTACTTTGGCTTTGTAGCTCATTTGCCCATTCTTATGGAAAAGGAAAACGATCCTGAGAATGTGAAAGAAAAAACAACAAAAGAGTTCACTTCACTTCACACAAATGTGTACTTAACTTCCAATTGTCATTAATTAGGACTGGTCACTTGTCAGACCTGTCTAGAAACATTACCAGGTAACCATCATATTCACTTCTAGTCTCAAACAATACATTGCTATTAGGTCAATTAAACAATTCTCTCTATTGTCTTAACTGTCTTACTTCCATCTTCGCTCTAAGGACTTGTGAACATTATGCTTTTGCTGCTAGGGTTGCAATGGTACAAGATTTTTAAGGTATGACAAGTAAGAAAATGTCATTGTTTAATAATATATAATACTACACATTTAGTGTTTTTACAACGCGTCATCAATCAACCATATTGGCGCCACTGAACAATGCCACTTAAATAAACAAAATACTTAGCAAATTTTGCTGTTATTGCTGATGAAAATGGTCAATTACTGTCAAGTTTTGGGCTGTACTAATCAGCCGGATCAAGAAACACATTTGGAGTACTATAGACTGAAAACCAAGAAGAGAGCAAAAAACTGTGAGGAACAAAAGGCTTTTGTGTTTGACCGAACTGAACCAGAACTTCCAGGTCAAGAATCTTGATAACATTTGTGTTTGTAAGGTGGGTAAAATATTAAGCTAATATCTTAATTAATACTGCTCGTACGTATCTTTACCATCTATTAACTTCTCTATATGATTTAGCAGCTTCCACACATTTTTTCCATGGTTTAGACAGCATAAATTAGCAGAACAATATATTCAGTAGTACATTCAATTATGCAACTGATGCTGTTGTACGTTTACATCCGAGTATCGCCAATATGGCCGCGCATCCGTGTAAATGACCAAATCGTGACGCAAGTGCAAACCCTCTATTATTATTATTGTTATTATAACAACTGTATAAATAAAAGCTACAAACACTTTTGACAATTTTGGTTTAACATTATAAATGCAACTTGAAACTATGTTTAATTATAGAATGTGTAAGAATTTAAGTGTAAACTACCTTTCAAAAATTAAAAAAAATCGTAGATCTTCCATTTGAAAAAAATTAGGAGTAAAAAAGGTACATAAGCTCTGCAGTACCATTTACATTAAGAATTTTGTGAAAGGGCGAAAGAGTTTTCTATGGAGATTTTGAAACAGGTTCAAGTTGGTCATCAAGTTGTAGATTTGCCATGTTGACCAACAGGAAGCTACTTGGTTTGAAAGTCACTTAGGTGTCACTGTGCTTATTATGTTGTTAAATCATTGTTAACCACAAAATGGATCAAAATTTCGCTAATGTGACTGAGTCTGTAACTGTGCTTACTTTTGAACTAATTAAACGGGAGAGAAAAAAGTGCAGGACTTTTCTGTTACCATTTTGTTCCTGAGACAAGATTATCACAGCAGCACATATTTCTTGAGTTCTGTATGTGGTGCAAGTTGACCAATCTGACAGGCAGTCAAGGAAGGAAGTAGATGTGCACATGCAAATCAAATTCTCCATTTGTTTGCTACATACCAGATATGGGAATATTGTTCCAGTCCAACTAAAGAATGCTCAGGGTTATTGAAGACTGAGGGCTCAATCTTTAAGATGGCTCGAGAAGAATTGCATATGGTGGGTTGTCGTGGAGTGCCATTTTTGACTGCGAAACATGAGCTGATGTATCCAATGGGTACCGTCTGAATACGTCCTGAGACCGAAAATACAGACAATTAAGTTTATTTGACATGAAAACGAAGCTGTGACCAAGGCGTTCTGGTTAGGCTAGTTGACATTATTACAGCAACAAAATCTGGACCCAAAGAGGGACTCTTTCTTCCCTGTAAGCCATTTTAGTTTATATATTCATTATTCAAAGCGTATTCCTCAAATTATGACAAGGTACACAACATTTACATTTAATTAAATATGGTCTACTAAAGCTGACTGCTGAATCAAAAGTGAAAGGGTGTCAATGTGTGGTATTAGAATCATTTTACCTTGCTCTAATAATTGAGTCATTTCACTAGGGCTTTTGCTCACTGATTGTACTCTGTCTTCGTGTTTCATACAGTCTGTCAGCATGGACTGAAGTGATGACATCTGCTTCCTATGTGCTCGTATGGCTCCATCCATCTGCTGTCTGTATTTGATCAACAAACTAATTATTAAATGGAGGAAACGTATTTTCAGGATAATAATAACTCATATACCACAATCACGGTGATTTAAGAACCTACCTCAGATTTTTTATCTCTCTTCTCATTACTGACGCCTGCTGTGTCAGTTTTCTGACTTTTTCAGAACAACTACATATTGGAGGCGACATTTTAGTAATAGCTGAAAACTTTATATACTCTAGAAAATATTATATGTGATGGTAAACTGGTTTGGTTGTTCCATAAGCTACTCTGCTTCTACTGCAGCACGACCACGTGTTTTGCTTTTGGGAGGAACACGTTGGACGACCAACTACTTTCACAGAATTATACGTCTTCCTTAGGTTACTGGAGAACAGAGCACCACGTTGACATACCGCCACCTACTGTTTACTGTGCAAACAACGCGGGCCATGACCAGGCCGTCTAGTTTCCTTAACCTGGCATCTGCTAAAAACAGCAATTTTTGTTTTTGCTTAGAAAAATTTACGTATGTCAATAATGTGACACTCATTAAAATGAAATTCACATACAGTGGTAGCCAAAATTATAGTATTTTCACCAGCTAAAAATGGTTTTAAGTCGGTTATTTCTATATTTTGCTGCAGTGTGTCAGTAGGAAATATTAGTTTACATTTACAAACATTTATTTTGCCATTTATTGTAATAATCCAGTGAGATTTTTGTTTGCACAAGGAGTCTGACGACAGCCAGTCCTCCACAAAGAGATTTGATCTCATCATCATCACGCATCAGGATGCATTAAAATGAATGTTTCGAGATGTAATCTGATATTTCTTACTGACACACTACAGTAAAAGATAGAAATAACCGACTTAAAACCATTTTTAGCTGGTGAAAATACTAGTGTTCTAATAATTTTGGCCACCACAATATATATATAGGCCTATACAATGGTGTGAAAAAGTGTTTTTTATTTTTTTGCATGTTTGTCACACTTTAATGTTTCAGATCATCAAACAAATTTAAATATCAATCAAAGATAACACAAGTAAACACAACATGCAGTTTTTAAATGAAGGGTTTTTTTATGAAGGAAAAAAAAAAAAATCCAAACCCACATGGCCCTGTGTGAGGCCTGATTACTGCCACACCTGTTTGCAATCAAGAAATCACTATAGGACCTGCCTGACAAAGTGCAGTAGACCAAAAGATCCTCAAAAGCTACACATCATGTTGAGATCCAAAAGAAATTCAAGAACAAATGAGAAAGAAAGTAATTGAGATCTATCAGTCTGGAAAAGGTTATAAAGCCATTTCTAAAGCTTTGGGACTCCAGTGAACCACAGTGAGAGCCATTATCCACAAATGGCGAAAACATGAAACAGTGGCGAACCTTACCAGGAGTAGCCGGCCGACCATAATTACCCCAAGAGCACAGCGAGGACTCATCCAAGAGGTCATAAAAGACCCCACAACAACATCTAAAGAACTGTAGGCCTCTCTTGCCTCAGTTAAAGCCAGTGTTCATGACTCCACCATAAGAACTGGGCAAAAATGGCCTGCATGGCAGAGTTCCATGACGAAAACCGCTGCTGAGCAAAAAGAACATAAAGGCTCGTCTCAGTTTTGTCAGAACACATCTTGATGATCCCCAAGACTTTTGGGAAAATACTCTTAGGGGAAAAAAAAACTTTTTGGAAGGTATGTGTCCCATTACATCTGGCGTAAAAATACAGCATTTCAGAAAAAGAACATCATACCAACAGTAAAATATGGTGGTGGTAGTGTGATGTTTTGCTGCTTCTGGACCTGGAAGACTTGCTGTGATAAATGGAACCATGAATTCTGCTGTCTACCAAAAAATCCTGAAGGACAATGTCCAGCCATCTGTTCGTGACCTCAGGCTGAAGAAAACTTGGGTTCTGCAGCAGGACAATGATCCAAAACACACCAGCAAATCCACCTCTGAATGGCTGAAGAAAAACAAAATGAAGACTTTGGAGTGGCCTAGTCAAAGTCCTGACCTAAATCCTATTGAGATGCTGTGGCATGACCTTAAAAAGGCGTTTGATGCTCAAAAACCCTCCAATGTGGCTGAATTACAAATATTCTGCCAAGATGAATGGGCCAAAATTCCTGCACAGCGCTGTAACAGACTCATTGAAAGTTATCGCAAACGCTTGATTGCAGTTGTTGCTGCTAAGGGTGGCCCAACCAGTTATTAAGTTTAGGGGGCAAACACTTTTTCACACAGGGCCATGTGGGTTTGGATTTTGTTTTCCCTTCATAATAAAAAAACTTTATTCAAAAACTGCATGTGTTGTTTACTTGTGTTATCTTTGATTTCTATTTAAATTTGTTTGATGATCTGAAACACTAAAGTGTGACAAACATGCAAATCAGGAAGGGGGCCAACACTTTTTCACACCACTGTATATATATATATATATAT
>NC_133366.1:31949278-32062212 GCF_049309525.1 Garra rufa | reverse complement strand
ATATATATATATATATATATATATATATATATATATATATATATATATATTTTTTTTTTTTTTTTTTATATATTTTTTTTTTCTGTAAATGGTAATATGCGTAGATCATGCAGATATTAAGCTCCTTTTTAATAATATTGTATTTTGATAATATTGTATATTGAGGTTGTTATGTCAAAACTGGTTAAAAGGGGAAAATGTAAAGCAAAATGTACCTGTGTACCTCGCATATAACATGGATGAATAGTACGTCTCACTTGTTCCATGTGAAAAAATACTTATGATAGAGACATTGTTTTTGATTATTCATAAATATTCATTTATTTTTTTAAGATTCTGAAAGTATTCTAGCAATAGATGAAACTATTGGTATCTTATCATTCATAAAATACACTTCACTAGTCCTGTTTTCTGGGGGGTGATAAGTAGAGAGCACGGCTATATACCAAAATGAGAGGGAACATATAAAAATGCATGCTATTTGTTATTTAGTACTGACCTGAATAAGATATTTAATATACAAGACATTTACATATAATCTACAAGAGAAAATAATACTTGAATTTATAAAAACCCTGTTCAAAAGTTTACATACACCTACCTGAATGATCACAGCATTTTTTTTTCTTTGTTCATGAGTCCCTTGTTTGTCCAAGGAACTCACAGTTGAACTGCCTGCTGTTCTTCAAAAAAATCCTTGGTCCCACAGATTCTTTGGTTTTTCAGCATTTTTGTGTATTTGAACCCTTTCCAACAGTGAATGTATGATTTTGAGATCCATCTTTTCACACTGAGGACAACTGAGGGACTCATATGCAACTATTACGGAAGGTTCAAATGCTCAGTGATGCTTCAGAAGGAAAAACGATGCATGAAAACTTTTCGAATTTGAAGATTAGGTAAATGTAACTTATTTTGTTTTCTGGGGACCATATCAGTATCTTCTGTAGCTTCTGAAGCGCAGTAGTAAATTAAAAAAAAAACATTATCTTCGGGCAAAATAAGAAAAATGTACACATCCTCATTCGGTTCAAAAGTTTACCCCTGGCTCAATTGTTTTTCTTTGTGAAGCATCAGTGAGTGTTTGGACCTTCTGTAATAGTTGCATAAGAGTCCCGCAGTTTTCCTCAGTTTGAAAAGATTGATCTCAAAATCATACAGTCATTGTTGAAAAGGGTTCAAATACAAAAAATGCTGAAAAACCAAAGAATCTGTGGGACCTGAATGACTTTTCTGAAGAACATTGGACAGTTTAACTGTTCAGGACAAACAAGGGACTCATGGACAACTATCACTAAAAAAACAACACAACACAACAACAACACAGTATTAAGAATCAAGTGTATGTAAACTTTTGAACAGGTTTTTTTTTATCAATTCAACTATTATTTTCTCTTGTGGACTATATGTAAACATCTATGTGAAATATATTATTCAGGTCAGTACAAAACAAAAAAATAAAAATAAATAAATAACATGTATTTTGTATGATCCCTCTTATTTTGGTCAATTACCATTTTGCAGTTCCTGCAGTACATCCTGCAAATGAACCCTAGATGTTCTCTACATTTGTTCAGACAGTTAGTAAAACCACTGAAATTCCGCTACCCAACAGACCCAATGTTGCAATATTACAACATTTCACTAAAAACGTACTAAAATGTCAGAACAATTATTCATAACAGTCTAGTAGGTGGCGCTGTGCACACGAGGGGGAACACCAATAAACCAGAGAAGAAGAAGAAATGTGTTTCCGGTCGGTATACAGTGTGGAGTTAATAGCTATCTTGCTGGCACTAGAGTGGGTGGAAGGCAATATTCAGAGCAAAGAGATTGTTATAGCATCAGATAGTCTGTCAGCATTAACCAGCATTCAGTCTGGAAAGGTATCATGTAGACAAGACCTCATATATAGAATTCTCTATTTACTCCTCACACTTCATAATCAGAAAATATTGGTATCTTTCCTTTGGGTTCCTGCCCATGTAGGGGTGGAAGGAAATGAAATAGTGGATACACTAGCAAAAAACTCTATAAAGCATGAGGTAGTAGATGTACAAGTACCAGTAAGTAGAGCAGAGGTTAAAGCTATCATAAAAAAGTACATACTCAAAATATGGCAGTATTATTGGGACGTAGCAGATACAGGGCGTCATCTATACAATATTCAAAAACAGGTAGTCACAAATACAGGGCTCTCAAGTTTTGGAAAAAGTTTGGAGTGAGATTTTATCTGTTAGGGGAGGAGCCACTCAAATATTTGCAGCAGCGGCCCCTCGGCCCCACGCAATTCTCTCCAGTTTTTGGTAAAAGTTCAACTATCTATTGTTCATAATGCAGCACAAAATAAAAAAATATAACAACTGGTAGATCTGATAAGTCAAAAAATAAAATGGTTTAAATATTTCAAAAATGCATATGTATCAAAAGTAAAAAAAGAAATTTGGCACCCAAACGAGCAAACTATACAGCAATGCTCAATGCACATACTGTAAACATACAGGAGGATTGCAGAACTTGCTCATAGCATGTAAGTCAATCTGTGTGTGTGTTTGTGAAAGAGAGAGGGTACATATTTCAGCTTACTAATGTCATTTTGTAGTATTTCAAGTGTTTATTGCACACTTTGATGCCTTGATGACAGTGGTAGGGGCTTGAACTTAGCTAGAGTAATTAGTTACATGTAATTGAATTATGTAATTTAATTAAAAACGACATTTAACTAATCTGTTACAGTTACTGAGAAATAACAAATATAGTTAAATTACAGTTAGGCCTACTTTTAAAAATGTTTACAATTACAAAGTGGGTTACATGTAAATATTTTGATTGATTTATTTCCCAAATCGCATTGACTGCTTTAAAATAAGAGACACCAATGTTTCAGGAGTTAAACAGAGGTGCTAAAGATTTTGTGGTGGCTGTGCTTTAAAATTAAATTATTATAATCTTAATTCAAGTGATGAAGGATTTTGTAAAATTGACAGTAATTAGTGCTACTGTAAGGTAAACCTGCCTGCTTAAAAAGTTTTTAAAAGGATTAACAGTTGAAAACATTCCTTAGAAATTTAGTAATCAAATGTAATGTTACATTACCTCTAAAGCAATTGAAATAGTTACACTACTTTTAAATTACATTTTAAATAGGGAAATTTAATCTGTAGCCTATTACAGCCTATTTCCAAAATAACCTTCCCAACAATGTTGATACATTTGTGTTTTGAAATATATAAAACAATTTATTTTATTTGGATGGATTTCTCTGGCTTTTTTTTTTTTAGCAGATTTACCAATTATCTTGTCTTTTCCTTAATTTCAGGCCCACAATTAGTTAAAGCTGTTGAACTAATAATTTTGCACAAATTTGGCTATAATCCCCAACATCAGTTCTCACTATCTTTGATCACAGGCAAGTGATTTTGTCTAGGAATCGTAAAATGAAAAAAAAAAATAAAATAAAAATAAATAAAAATAAATATGAAAAACCCTGCTGCATTTATTTAGTTTCTAGTAAATACAAATGGCAACGTCCGCTCCGAGACCGCAACGCGACCACCTCCTCAACTGAACTAAACGCTTCCACTGCGAGAGAAAGCGGCAGCCCCGCAACGATTCCACCGCTGGCCTTGTCCCGTGTGTGCGCCGTCTACGTTGCCTAGTGACGATCGTGATTGTAGCGGGATCACGTAATATACCAGAAAACAGCAAATTCAAATTTTTTGGCTGGTAGGTGCCATTTAACTCTCAAGACAGCTATGAGCTTGGCAGAGTACTTCTCTCTGCAAAGCCTGCACCTCGTCCATTAACACCATATAGCGGGACAAGTTATCCCTTACTTTTCAGCGTGAGAAATACAAGGTGTGGCGTGAGAGCATGTGAACTGGTTGAAATGCGTGTGTCTCACGGTGAATGCGTGAGACTTGAGAGCCCTGCAAATATGAAGATGGGCTGGAGCCCAAGGGAGGAGATGGTAGTATCGAGCCTAAGAATGGATCATACTGGCTTAAATGCAACATTGTACAAAATAAGGAAACATCCCACTGGGCTGTGCAATCACTGTAATGCACAAGAGACAGTAAATCATATACTGTTAGAATGCAAAAATTATGAGGAAGATAGGGTAGAATTAAAGAGACAAATCAAAGAACAAAATATGACACGAGTATATATTGGGAAATACATCTGGGAAGGTGCACAAGGTATTAATACATTACTTAAAAATACTGGGTTAATTGAAAGAATTTAAAATGCATATGCAGTCCAAAGAAGTCTTTTTTTCCCTTTTTGATTTATTTAGTTTAAGTTAGTTTCACCGTCTTCAACGCCATTCTACTGCCCACACTCCAGTCTAGTAGGTGGCGGTAATGCGCCTTCTAAGTGAGGTGCCAACCGCCATAAAACCTGAAAGAAGAAGAAGAAGAATGTGTTTCCGTATGTTACGCGGTGGTTTTGTCCAATGAGGTGATTGTGCGTTTTATTTTGAACGTGCTAGTGGCGGTTAAGTCGATATCGCTTGTTTTTACACTACTCAAGTCAGGATTAAAATAAACAGTAACGTTCAGAAAAGCGCTTATGACACGCAAAGGTAAGAATTACAGAAGGAACACTTTAATATGGATGAAGTCATTAATAATAGTTTAGGTTTGGCGATGCCGTTGTCCAATTTACTTCTCCGTACGTCTCTATAAATAAAGACTTTGTTTTAGAATTTAACACGTTACCTATTAATCTAAACAGTATTAAAGCAATATTTTATATGTGTCTGATATCTAAAATGTCGTTTCGACAGTTGGATGGGCGTTGAGACACAATTAAGAGTTGACATTTCTTGAGAGGACGCAAGCAGTGACGTTTAACGTTATGTCTCACTGTTATTATATATTTTTCAAGATGTTAACCAGCAAAACTACGTAAACTTTTACTTTCTATGGAGAAGTGGACGTGATCTCAACAGTTTGTAAGCAGATGTTTGAGAAATAATGTGAGAAAGGGGTATAATATTTGGGTATTTTAAATTTGAACTGTAATGTGAAGGCAAGCAGCATTTCCCTTTTTCTTTTTGTTTACAAATATCGAACTATACTTAAACGCCTATTTATTATTGTGATTTGTGTTGTTTATGTGTTATGGAGTCTATTTATAAATTAGTCAAAATCTTTTTGAAAATTAAAGTGTTGAAACATGCAGATTTGTAATGTGTAATGGCGTAAAATCATATAATATTACTTAATTGTTATGCTTTCTAAAAAGTGTGCCAGTTAAGGGTGCGTAATATTGCAGGAAATCAAATGTATCAAATCAAATCATTTATATTCACTCTTGTGTATGATTGCAGATATTAATCTAAAAACATGTCATCTGTCAGTGGCTTGTCAAACGTGAGTATTCCACATCCATGCATATTATAACTAAAACAATGAATATTATCTGTATTGTTCCTACCATCTAACACTTTAAGCTCTAATCATAGAGGTTTATGGTTTTTCTTTTTTCTTTTTTAGCCCAGAGTTCCACTCAGAGATGTACAGAATGAACTGCTGAATGTCCAGGACAGTCCAACTCTGTTGCATAAACATGCATCAATGCGTGAGAGGGACCTTAAAACAAAGGTATAGAGACATTCCTTGACTGCTGTCAGATCACTTTGTCTTTTAAACTTTCTGTGATTTCAAGTTCATATAGAGAGGGAGAAAAAATTTTTTTTTTTTACTGTTTTGACCTCAACTGATATATTGTGTTTTCCACCAGCATGAAGTTGCCCCTGATGAAAACCTATCAAGCTTAACTATCACAAGTGATGGGAAAATTGTGGATGCCACTGATGAACATCAAGTTGTCACATTAAAATCTTTTGTGTGTCTTGAAGGAGAAGTTGTAGTTGAGGATGAACCTGTCTTGTCAAATGAGTCTGTTCTCATCAGGCGTCTGGCACTGGAGGATAATGACCCACTTCAAAGTGACCCAAATGAAACCATTACACCTGATTGCACAGAGGATAATCAGACCACTGAAGAGCATGTTGATCACACATACCATCACAGAAACAGATCTACTAGTTTAGATGCTTCATCTATTTTGTGTCAGGAGGAAGAGGTTTCCACCTATGAGCTGGGAAATGTCACATTCAAATCCCTCATATGGTTAGGTGGAGAGGTTCAGGTTTCCGATAACTCAATCATCTCTGATGAATCCATTCTCATAAAGGATCTAGCATCAGGAAATCACTCACAATGTAAAAATACTCCCATTTCTAAAGTGGCCACAGAGGCTGTATCAGTAAGCAGTCAACCTTTGGGTCATTCTTACTGTAATTGGAAGTCTTTTTGTGAAGATAGTAGCACCATCAGTACAATTGATGCAGACGACGCGTCCCAGTCAAATGTTGAACACATTGTAGGTATTCATGGTGACCCTAAAAATACAGTCAATCTGAACAATCACAATCAATCTGATCTCTCTGAAGAATGCCAAGGTGTTTCTAACGAAGAAGGAGAAATCACATTTAAAGGCTTGTGTTGTTCTGGGGTAGAAGTAGAAATTGCTGACCTGTCCACCGTTTCAAAAATGTCTGTGCTTATGGAGAATCTTGCCGAGGAACAAAGTCTGACTTGTTTAAATGACATCAGTGAAAAAGATGGCCGAAGCTTTGCTGATTTGACACCAGGAAGGAATGGTGACCATATTTACTGCCATGCTAAGGAAAAGTCACAGGTCCTAAATATATTGACCACTGAATATGAAGTCCGTTCCAAGTCCTCAGCCAATATTTTGGAGAAGTCTGGAAGTACAGTTGGTGGTTCAACATCACCTCTTGGCAACAATACAGAGAAATTGTTGCCAAGCTGTGAAACAGAAACATCAAAGACAGTTGCTAACCAGGAGTCCAGCCAACATTTGTCAGTGTTGAATGGTAAAAACAATATGGAAATTTCAGATGTTGTACCATTAAGTGACAGCGATGACAAATATAAGGCGCCCAATGATGACTCATCTGTCTTGACTAGAAAAAATGTAGAGGAATACTGTGATCAACAGATTCTGCCGGAAAGGAAAGAGGCAGTTTCACATCTTGAGGAAAACCTTTGTCCTCAAGGTGCCTTTGAAACCAGCATTCTCAAAGAGAAGACACTGAGTTTAAAGAATGAGGAGGTCCACCCAGAGATCGAAGTTATGCGGTTCTGTGATAGATCTAGTGAAGCTGTTTCTGTTAATCAGGATCTTCCTAGTGCTATTGCTCTAACAGGTTCCTGCACTCCAAAGACGCCCACCCTAAGCAGGAGTGTTTTGGATGACCACACAGCTGAAAACCCAATGAGCCATTTGTGGCCTGAGCTCCCGGAGAGTCCGATGCCGCCTCCATTGTTGAACTCCACATCCCTGGCTAATGCTTTTAGCTATACACCTGTTCCTCAAGACCCACCCAAGAAAAAGGATGTGGAACCTAAAATGGCTTCTGCAGACACTCAGAAGTTGTTGAATGCCCCTCCAGTTTTGGGTAATGGGCCTTTACAGGAACAGCTCAGACAGATGGCTGAACTGTTGATGGTTGCATCAGGGAAGGTGGTTGTTCCTACTCCAGCACCAGTGAATCACCACAGTGCTTCAGTGGGCACTTCTCCAATAGCGATGCGTAGCGCTTGTGTCTGGAGAACACCGGTACAGCGGGTGGAACGAAGCGTTAATACTTCAGCAGCGGTGGAGATTTTAAAGGAGGTTGATGTTTCTGATGCCAGCACTTCAACTGACTCTCTGCTGTGGAAGTAAGTATTATAAGCAAGAATTGTTGATTTGCTGTTGATTTGATCTACATTATCTCTCTGTGACTTTCTCTTTGAAGCCTGACACCTGGAAATATGGAGCATCTGTCTAGATCAGAGTTGGAGCAGAGATTAGCTTCCACGCTCATCATGGTGGAGGTTCTTTCCCAGCAGCTCACTTCTGCACGGGCTCATAATCCGAGCAAAGATACTTCTCCATCAGATCTCAGAGAGAAACTCATCCAGACAGACCACACTGAGCTCAGACAGGTGAGAACCCTTAGCCTAACATGTCCCTGACAGAATTCTGTCATCATTTACTCACCCAAGTTCAGCTTTTGAACACAAAAGAAGAATGTTTTATATGTTTTGAAGGAAACTATGGAATAAAATAATCTTGTTGAACATTTCATTAGAAAAATCGTGAAAACAGAATTTTGGACAAACTAGCATACTCTGAGGTGTCATGTTTACATTCATTCTCGATGTCTAACAAACATTTAGCATACATTTCCTTTCCCGTTAATGGTGTGAATTAATTTAATAAATATCCAAATAGAATGATGGAAAATATATTGTGATAATATTTTGGACCATATTTGCCCAGACCTAATTTTCAGTGATTTTACTGACCTCATTAAAAGATGTGCTCTGCTAAGCTTTGAACACTTTGATGTTAAATAGAGAGATTTATTTAGGACCAATGAGATTACTCAGTTGGAGAAATAACCCACCTCCACAGACAGCTTTTTGTAATAAAAACTCAATGACTGAACATGTCTGTTTTTGATTTTCTTTATCTTATCTTTATTTGCCAGAATGGGACATATAGAGATTTGTATGGCACTGCCTTGGAGAGAATTCAGAGCCTTGAGCATGATCAGGAGGTTCTTGATGGTTTATATAACAGCATTAGAGCAATGAGGACTGGGATGGTGAGAGACTCCCTATAAGTTTTTAAAGTTACACTTGCATTTTTACATTTAAAGGCCTAAAATGTTATAATGTTTCTACAGATTTCTTTTAAGTCTAGCACAGAGGATGCCATCTTCAAGATGAAACAGATTGGAAATACTGTTAATGTGGATCAGGAAACTTTATTTGGACAGGTAAGTCACTACTTAATTTCCAATGCCTTTTCTCAGCTTCATGGAAGATATTTGCCAAGAAATCACATCTTATAATAAGTCTGTGTTATGTAGGTCAGTCAGATGAAGTCTCTTTATGGGAGGTACAAGGAAACTCTTCAGAAGATGGAGCAGAAGATGAAAGATATGAGATATCGCATGGACGAGGCTCTAGAGGAGAAGGAAGCGGTTAGAGGACATATTTATTGTTTTTGCTGAATCTTAAGATTAAGCTTATTTTTTTATTAATACCCTTTTGATATTTGCCTCTTATCCTGTTTATTTGTCTTTGTGTGCAGGCCTTCAATGTAACACAGCAGTTGAGGAACTATCACGCTGCTCGGGTGGCAGAACTAGAGCACACTGTTGGGTCTCACCAGGAACTGATGTCAGCTCTCAAATTGGCCTACCCATCACTGGTCTGCTTTTATTGCTTGCATTCCTACCTCAATTTATATAAAAATATAATGTTCCCACTTGCTTAATAGTTACCACAGGCACTCTGGAAGGTTTGCTTGACTGTGTAATGTCCTTGTATTCTAAGTGAGTTGTGTGTGAACTCTCCAAGGTTGAACTGAGCAAGTCATACATGGAATCCATTGGTGCAGCAAATGACCATTTGAGAAATAAGCACGAAGATCACATGAGCTTGTTAGCGGAGGTAAGACTTTACATTTAAAATCAGTGAGCACTGTGTTTAGATATTCAAATAAAAATAACATGTCAAGTTTGCTAACTCAGCCTTTAAGGTGCAAAATAACAGTTTTGCCCCCTTTCTTTTTCAACTGGAAGCTGAGAAAGGCTAAGGAGCTGATTCAGAGGATAAACCCAGTGCTTCACCAGCTCCATCAGAGGACTACGACTGCCGTGGAGAACAGCAAGCAGCATCTGGCAATGAGAGACAGAGCCGTGGAAGAGAGAGACCTGGTTAGACATTTATTACTGAAGTCAAATGCTCTCATTATTTATAAATCCTCAGTTCCATGTCTGCCAAACTTTAAAGGAACCCAAAAAACAATAAGAATAAAATTCTTCTGAAGCCATGTAAAGCTTTTTGTGAAGAACAGACAGAATTTGTGAGGAACAAATCCAGTGTTGTTGTATTTGATTTTAAAATCACACCAAAATCTCATTTTGACCAGTCATTGTGTGTTAAATTGTGGTTACATTTACCATTGTTTCGCAGTTATTTTAATTCACAATCAGGGGTGGACTTAGTGATTTGGTGGCCCTAAGCAAACTCAAGGTATGAGGCCCTAACACAATAACAATGTGATCTTTTATGACTAACCCTTATTTTGCTCTCATAGTTTATATTTATTTATCCCTTCACAACCAGTAATTAGTCAACCTGATAGCTGTTTTAAAGCTATATTAGGCTACCTTTTTTTTTCAGATCAAAAAAGAAGAAAAAAATGCTTGCCCTTCTCCATTTAATAAATTGTAAACTCTTGTTGTAAAATCTTGTTACAAACATAAAATTATCCCATGCAACTCATTCCATATTTCAAGTGTTCTGAAGGCATACGGTAGGGTTTGCCCAGAAACAAAATGAAAATGTGATCTATTAAGCGAAAATCAAGTGCATTTATAGCCTACAGTATGTGCATTTTATACGAGTGCAGTTTGCGCGGTGCGCCAAGGCAAAGCACACGAGAGTCATTTGGAAACATCAAGACAAAATTATGACTTGGAACACAATACTTTCTTTACTTTTGTGAATATCTCTGTTCTGAGACAGTATTTTACAGCCTAGAATGCGTGCAAAGTGTGCTCCCTCAATCACTAAAAGCTGTCACTCCAGTGCATTGCGATCTTATGATGTTCCGTTAATAAGCTCTCTACGTTGCACAATGAATCTCTTATTTACATCGCATCTACACTTTGTTATAACGAGTGGATTCCTGAGCTTGCAGAACTCCGCAAACTCTGCATTTTGAGCAGTGAGTAGATTGTAACTTAAACACTTCTGGTCACTGCATTTAAGAAATTAACAGATATGTCTGTGATTGGCTACATTTTTCAATGCAGCAAATATGATCCCTGGGGCCCCAAGCGGCCGCTTACCTCACTTATTGGTTAAGTCCGCCCCTGTTCACAAGATCTGGAATTTCATGTGCGATTGAAAGAGTGCCTCACTTCGATTCGCCACTTTAACCAATAGAAAGATACTTGGATTGAATGTGACGTAGTGTGTGAGTTGTCATAGATCACTACATTTTTGACAATAGAACTCTGTAATTTTTGCATGTCGAAATTGTGGCGAATTTTGCTAACGTGACTGCACCTTCACATCACAGCTGCTGGCTTGTCTTGCTTCATTGGTGTGCATGCGTACCACAAGACAATTATGTGTCTATACTTTTTTCTTCATCTCTATAAACCTTTAAAAATTAATGAATTACTCTTATTTTTGACAATATGCTGATGTTAATTTTCATTATTAAAAGATTTATTTTGTGCAGCATTACATCACATAAATCCAATTTGCTGTTTTGTAGGACTGACTGCCCACACTGTCTTTCATCATTTGAGTAATGAAATTAGATCTGTTTGTGAAGACAGTTTGATCAATATCTGGTTCACACGTTATGTGGTAATGGCTTCAGCAAAATGCCAAAAAGACAATGAAATAGAAAGAGTAGATGTTAGCATGGAAAGATGCAGAAAAATTAAATCTTGCTGCGTTGATTCGTATTGTGTTTCCACAACTGCACCCTAAGACATTACAGTTAAGTTGCATTTTCAGAAATCATTTCAATTGCATTTTAAACCAAATGTTTAAATGCCTAGGATTGGGTTTGCAAGAATTTGTTTTTTTGCCGTTCAGACTACAGAACTGATATGTAAAAACACAAATTTTCGGTTGCCCGTCTAAAGCCTCACTTTCAATAAATGGGCAAATGGAGGTGGAAACTTCGTGTTTTGAATGTTTGAGTGCATTGTCATCATTAATGAAACTATTTAATTTGGAAAATCTATTATGTGACCCCTTTAATGTCTTAACTTTATGCATTTACTTTAGATGCAGTCTCTCTTTTTAATAATCACCGTTTACATTAATCCCCAGATGGAAAATGAACTAGAGCACATGAGGTCAAGCTTGCAAGATGCCAGTCAACAGATTTCAGACTTGAACATGCAGCAGACCATTATGACTTCAGGTGTGACAGTGATTTATTTTGAATTGACTTATTCCCTGTGTAGTCAAAGGTGAGCTTGATTACTTGATTCTGCTGTGTGTGTTTGTTCAGAGATGTCAGTGCTGAGGGAGCAGCTGAATCAGGCGGAAGAGGAGCGCTTTCAGTTACAGAGGAGGAGCACTGAGCTCTCAGCCACTGTCACGTCCACACTGGCCTCTTATGCCTTCCTAGAACAGACCCTCGCCTCTGAGACCAGCAAGTATGCAGAAATTCACTTGTGGAATTTGTTTTTTGAATTTCATATTACTTATTGAGTAACTGAATTACATCCATTTTTTTGGGATGCACCAATTTAGAGTTTTGACCCATAATCATTTCTGTTGTGATTTGTTTGCACAAGAATCTAGAACAATGGTTAAATAATGGTTAAATAATTCATTTAAAATGATCTGAAATAAGCCAAAACAAGCATTAAAATAATCTAAAACAACTAAATATAAAGATATAGTAACACTTAGGACCAATTTTTACTATTAGCTAGTTGCTTATTAGAATGCATATTACTAGTGAATTGGCTGTTTATTAGTACTTATAAAGACTTTACCACTCTGCATTTTCATTGACAGTAAAATCTAAATTTGTTTGAGCAAGGCACACGCAGCTCATAAATTATAATTCAAATGCAAACTGTTATTTTGACCACAATATTATTGTTGATAATTTTGAGAGACCGTTTTGATTATTTTTAAAAAAGGGCCAGGGGCTCGAGCCCCCCCAAACCCCCCTCCCCTTCCTCACTTGCCTGCCATATCATATCACTTCACACTGAAAAGACCTGGTCCATACGTCTTTAGATCCATTTCAGACCAGGCAAATAAATGGATACCTAAACAAAAAAGAATTGAAACAATTTATTCTAACATTTATTTTACAGTTTAAATTTTATTAATCACAGATTCCTGAGAGTGCCTGCACAAAACAAGCTATAAAAATAAAATATATAAATGTAATTTCACCTATTTGGATGTGTTGATCATGGGAGCAATCTCCTGCTGCTTCACTTTCTCAAAATGTGTTTTTCTTTGCTCGTTACTCAATATGGTTCAACACCCTCAAATGCAAAACAATTTGTCAAATATTTACTGTAAATATTGGCAAAATAAACATTGTTAATCATGTATTACATGTAGTACCCATGTTGTTGTCCTGGTGTTGCTAAATATAAATATTTGTGAGAAACATGAGGGGGTATATATATATATATATATATATATATATATATATATATGTGTGTGTGTGTAAATGTTGATATGATGGTTGTGACAAAAATATAAACAGAAATTATGCTGTGAAATTCACCAGAGCCTATGAGAACTTATTACACTCATACCAGGTAGACTATAGAAAGAGGATCATAACTTTTACTGATATTACATAATTTAATAAATGTTAACAGCAATATGGAAACCTTTTAATTGAAAAGTGTTTAAAGAGATGGTTCACCTACAAATGGAAATTGCCATCATTTTGCTTATTCAGTTGCTTTAAACCTGTATCATTCGTTCATTCATCTGTAGGTCACACAACAAAGAGATTTTTTGCAAAAAAATGTAGCTGTTTTGGCAGTTAACAACATCGAACCACAGTCTTAAGATTTAAAAAAAAAATTGATTAAAGGGAATAAAGTTAAAATATTATTAGAATAAAGTAAAAATTACGAGAATAAAGTCAAAGTGTTTTGAGAATAAAATCAAAACATTTTGGGACTGGGAGGGGAGCACCAGGAGATATTTGAATATATGTGGGATTATTAGCAAAAATCATATCAGATGTCATAGAGACATAAAAGTTTGCGTGCCGTAGTTTACACAGAACTTGCGGGGAATGTGCATTGATACACCTTTATTAAATATGTTACGTGGTTTATTTTGATAGGTTAACTGTTTTTGTGGAGTTCAGAGAAGGCACCGTCGCAACGCGTTATTAACATTAAGAGAAAGATATCGTTATTTTTCTGCACTAAACAAGTGAATTTTTGCCAAGATATTTTCAGAGATGATAGACGAGATGTTATAGAATAATACTTTAATGAACTTAATTTTGACGACAAATTTACAGTCAACCTATTTTTTTTAAATTTCCTTAATGTCCCAGCACAACATCCAACGGGTCTTCCCAGATCGGATCACATATTATTTTATTTTTCTACTTTAGGTCGCAGCAGTCAATGTGTGATGCACAGCAAGCTACAGAGAGAGCAAACCGGTATGTCTTCACATTTTGATCCCTCATCTTTTGTTTATTGTTATGCTAATAAATGTACAAAATTTAAATATATAAATGCTTTTGGCAGTCTTGAGGAAGCGCTGGAGAGTTCCAGGAAACAGCTAGAGGAATATGAGGACGCACTGTTGCAGAGAGAGAGCCTGATTAGAGACCTCCACGCTGAAGCTGAGATTCATCGCCACCAGCTTAGTCAACTGGCTCAACTGCAGACTGAACTATCTAGTGCCAAAGAAATGAGTGAGGTGATGAGTTATTAGAATTTACACCAGAACATTACTAAACATTCACAATACTTTAGCTATACCAGTTGCTCCCAAAATAACAGAAATTTGGTTTGTTCTATTAGTTCTTGCAGGCAGAAAATGAACTGGCACGGGAACAGATGGAGGAAAGTGAGCGATTGCTGCGGTGTCACCTACAGGGTCTGAGAGAGAGAAATTTGGAGTGTGAAGATCTCAAACTTGCGCTGGAACAATTGCGGTACAAAATATTCCTGTCTACCCACTGTTACTTTTTAGAACAAATATGTCTCAACCAATAAGAATAAATTGACGTCTTTTTCTGATGCAATCTCTCCTCTCAGGCTTGAGAAAGAGTCCCTTCAGGAAGAGCTGGACAGTACACGAGACAAAGCCCGCAGCATGCTGCTGGAACAAGGAGAGCAGATGGCACAGGCATCTAATGATGTCATGCTTCTAAACCACAGAGTTTGCGGTCTCATGAGCATCTTAAAGGAATCCCTAACCTCCAAGGTCCCTATGCTGTTCTGTACTTGTCATAATTTACATGCTGTGAATTAAGGTTAAAATTAGAATATTTTCAGTTTTTATTTTAAGTTTTAGTAATGTTGTTTTTCTGATTTTTATTAGTTTTTATATTATTTTTATATAATTTTTTAAAAATGTTTAATTTTATATTTTTTATTGTTAATTTTGTTAGCTGTGATAGCAACATTTCAAATTTTATACTTATTTTCTTATTTTATACTTGCATCTTATTTTATTTCAGCTTTATTTAATTATCAAAATGATTTGATAGATTTGATAGAATGATAGTTTTAGTTAACAATAACAATAC
The DNA here is from genome assembly GCF_049309525.1 of Garra rufa. Classification (NCBI taxonomy): domain Eukaryota; kingdom Metazoa; phylum Chordata; class Actinopteri; order Cypriniformes; family Cyprinidae; genus Garra; species Garra rufa. The sequence goes on along the minus strand of NC_133366.1, from coordinate 32,046,822 downwards.
TGGTTTGCAGTGTGCACTTACAGTGGAAGATTATTGGTCATTTACACAAGAAAGTTCTTTAGTAATTTTATTTTAGTTCATTTAGTTTTTTAAATAATCCTTTTTAGGTATAACAAGTAAATTTTTTTTTTTTAGTGCGTTTACTTGTTTCTGGTTAAGTTTAAAAATTTGATATAGAATATTACAAATAAGTTTTGAATTGACACCACTGCAGTCTAATGGTTGTAGTTTTAAAATTGTATTGTGTTTCCAATATTTATTCATGGTGCTGCTTGCTTACCAGTTTTTTGTGAATTAAATGTATGTAATAACAAATGTTCCATTAATATTATGCAGTCATATTTCAGAATATTAGTTCTGGGTTTTTTAATGCCCTTCTGTTTTGGTTGACCCTTAGTGTACTGTAAAAGAGTAATGAGGAATGCTTAGAGTAATTATTGAAAAATAACTATTGACACATCATTTTCCCCCTCAATTAATAACATTGTTTTGCTTTTCTCAGGAGTCAGAGATCTCTGATAAGGCATTGCAGTCTCAACGACATCCCTCCAGCTCTTTTGTGGATTCTGTTATTGTGGCCATGATGAAGACACAAGAACCTGAGACAGAGTCTCCTGAGGATTCAGGTGCATTAGTGTTTGGTGTCTTGTTGGAAAGCAGTTCTAATGCTGCATAATTTATTGAGGATCTGTCCCTGTAGTGTCAAAGGTTTCAGGTTACTTGCAAAACTTAAAGTAAATAATCACAGATATATTTGATTAAAAAATGCTTAAAAGTGGTTTAAAGACCTATGAATGTGTTTAATAACATGGAATACAGCTTCACACAAAACTGTTTTGTTGTCAGTTCTGTTAAACTTGTATTCAGTTTTTAATGATTACTTTTACATCAAAGGAAAATGGATTAGAGATTTAACTACTCTCTTTTGTTGTTTAATCCAGCCCTCTTTTTGTTGTTTAATGTTTTGCAGAAGAGAAGGAGGTGCAACAAGATGGAATTGGCAGTAAAACCAGTGCTTTTACCCGAATACCACCAACTACAAACACAGAAGTGAAAGGTACATTCATTACCACATAATACATTCATGTACAGTTGAAGTCAAAAGTTTACATACATCTTGCAGAATCTGCAAAATGTTAATTATTTTACCAAAATAAGGATTCATACAAAATGCATGTTATTTTTTAGTACTGACTTAAATAAGATATTTCACATAAAAGATGTTTAACCCTCTGGGGTTCTTCGGTCACTTTTGACCGGAATTTTTTAAATAAAAAATTTTTAAAAATCGTAGCTTCATCGGAATGGTATGAAACCTGGTGACTTTTATGGTACTTGGTATATGAACACACAAAAAAATTGGGGACAGGATTGGAAAAGTCTAAGTGGTCGTAAAAAAAATAGTCACACTCGGGGTCTTCGGGTCAAAATGACCGGCCATAGGAAATGAATGGGAAATTGGCAAAAATATGAAAATACAGAGTTTTTTTGTGCATACAATCTACAAATCAGCCACAATCCAGAAAAAAAGCACACAACTGTGAAGGGGTGACTCTCTAAAACATCAAGAGTGCAAAACACTACAATACACTCACACACACACACACTTATACACACAAAAACACACGCACACACAAATGAATGTGTGTCATTTCAAAAGCTAATTTTGGGAAATGTGTGAAATAGAGGCAATCAATGTAAGAAATAAAGCACACAGCAATGAAAGCATGAGACTGTAAGCCATCAGAGTTCCAAAATAGACACACAGACACACACACACACACACACACACACACACACACACACACACACACACACACACACAGGGAAATGTGAGATTGGTGAGACTGTAACAGAATGTGAGACTATGAATCAAATAAAAGGGAGACATTGGATCCAAAATCCAAAAGTCACACACCATGTCACACACACACACACACACACACACACACACACACACACACACACACACACACACAGGGAAATGTGAGATTGGTGAGACTGTAACAGAATGTGAGACTATGAATCAAATAAAAGGGAGACATTGGATCCAAAATCCAAAAGTCACACACCATGTCACACACACACACACACACACACACACACACACACACACACACACACACACACACACACACACACACACACGGAAAAAAGATTTCAAAACAAGCATCATTTGCTCAAAGTGCTATATGGAGACACTCTGTTGTGATTTGTCACAACCTGATCTGTAATCACAATTAGTATGTAAATAATATGTAATTATAGTTAGAATGATATTTAAAACAAACTTTTTTTTCCTCTATTTTTTTATTTACTATTTGACAATTGTTATACTTTTCTGTTATTTTAGATTTATGTTCATAATTGCTGTTGCCTTTTGAATAAGAGTTACTGTTCATTGAATATGTAAAAAAAGAATGCACATAAAATGTAAATAGGGTTAGGATGATATTTAAAATATTTTTATTTCTCTATTTTCCATTTAATGTTTGATAATTATACTTTTGCTGTTATTTTGTTGCCCATGCTGTTGCTGTTCATAATTCCTGTGCTAAATAAGAGTTATTGTTTATTGAATTTTACAAAAAATTATTTAAATCAAAATGTTCATTATAAAAAGGTTACAAAATAAAAAAAAATGGTATGACTGAAAGAACGGCATTTTTATTCAGTTAGAATTAAAACAATGGGTAACAAAATGCTTTCCATTGTTTCTCTTTCTAATGCAATGTTCTGGTTTGACTGTATTATAAAGTAAAACTGGCACTTCAAATTACCAGTTAAACCAATCAAACAAACAAAAAACTTGGCAAATAATAAAAAAATAGTCTTTGATAATCTAATTTTATATAATAAAATCCACAACCTGAAAAGGCATTGGCAAATATGTGCAAAAACAACTAGAATTCACAAATCCTTCTATAGAGAGCATTACATCCATCTAGTGGTTAAAATAGGATATTGCCTGGTAATTATGCTCACTACGCCACCAGATGGCACAAATCCGACTTCAAAAAATTATTTTCTATAGGCCAGGTATCTACTTTAAACTAAAATACAGCATTAATTAAAAAAGAATAAAAATTATATATATTAAAAAAAATTCTATTATATTCAATGGCAAAAAATAGATCATAATTGTAGCATAAATATTAATTATTATCATAAAATTCTGTCAAAACATGACAGAAAAAAAGAAAAAATATTATTGAACAAAAATACATTTGATTGATTTTACTGAAAAAAAGGAAATAATGATTTCAGGGCTCCGGTCACTTTTGACCGTGAGGGCCCTGAGTGTGACTGGTCGGGGAAGAACCCCAGAGGGTTAAATTTAGTCCACAAGAGAAAATAATAGTTGAATTTAAATAAAATAATTAAAAAAAATAATAATAAAAATAACCCTGTTCAAAAGTTTACATACGCTTGATTCTTAATATTGTGTTACGTGAATTAACCACAGCTGTTTTTTTTTTTTTTTTGCTTAGTGATAGTTGTTAATGAGTCCCTTGCTTGTCCTGAACAGGTAGACTGGCCACTGTTCTTCAGAAAAGTCCTTCACTTATATGCAGCTATTACAGAAGATTCAAATGTTCACTGATGATTCAGAAGGAAAAACGATGCATTAAGAGCCAGGGGTGTAAACTTTTGAGGATGTGTACTTTTTTTTTTTTGCCTAAATATCATATTTATTTTCATTTAGTAAAAGCTACAGAAGATACTTGCATGTTCACCAGAAGAAAAAATAAGTTAAATTTACTCTGATCTTCAAATTCAAAAAGTTTTCATCCCCCGTTTCTTAATACATTGTTTTTCTTCTTCTGAAGCGTCAGTGGGCGTTTGAACCTTCTGTAATAGTTGCATATGAGTCCCTCAGTTGTCCTCAGTGTAAAAAGATGGATCTCAAATTCATACAGTTATTGTTGGAATAGGTTCAAATACACAATGCAGAAAAATTGAATCTGGGACCTGAATGATTTTTTCTGAAGAACAGCAGGTAGTTTAGCTGTTCAGGATAAACAAGGGACTAATGAACAACTATAACAAAAAAAAAAACAGTTGTGAATCATTCAAGTGTTATTTTTTCTTGTGGGCTTTATGTAAACGTCTTATGTGACATCTTGTTTAGGTCAGTGCTAAATAAAAGATAACATGCATTTTGTATGATCCCACTTATTTTTGTTAAAATCAACATATTGCTGATTCTGCAAGGTGTATGTAAACTTTTGACTTCAGGTGGATTAGTACTTATGTTAGATCCAAACTTAAGTATGCATGTAAATGTAGTTGTAAATGTAGATAGATTGATGGATAGATAATAAATAGATGGTTATGTAGATGCTCTCTTGTGCTCTCAGAGGAAAGACGGAGTCGAATGTTGGAGCTGTTGTCTGATTTTGGTGAGACCATCTCAGATCTTCAGCTCACCTTAGAACAATTGAGAATCCAGAAAGACATGGAGCGGCAGACTCTGAAGCAGACCATGTGAGTTACTTAAACTCAGGTGTTCTCAGTAATGCTCATTTGCAGGGGGAAAGGAGAATGGTTGTGTTTTAATAGAGTTTTCAGGTATATATGGCTTGAATGTTATGTTATATTAATATTTATCATGTATATAAATATATAACATTCTAAATGCACTGAATAATTTAACAGTAGATGAGACGCCTTGTGTAAGGTCACATTTAAATACAGTATTATCCATCTGAATAGTTTGTAGTTTGTCTGTTTGTTTTTTTTGGCTTAACTTTAAGGAATAGTTAAACTAAAAATGAATGTACTCATCCTCAAGCCATTCTGAAACTAATGACTTTTTCTTCTCCAAAATGCAAAATAAGATGTTTTGAAGAACATTGGTAACCAAACAAAATTGGTAGCCTTTAACTTTCATTGTACGCTTAAAAAAAAAAAAAAAAAGATAATCTCAAAATGACGTCTTTAATGTTCCACAGAAGAAAGTCAGTCAGACTGGTTTGGAACATTATGGTGAAACTATCAAATAGATTCCAAGTTTCATATCTGTTCAGTTAAACACCAAAGCCCTGGATCGCACCTGAACAGGTCATACCTGATCATCAAAGTACTAAATGTTAATTGTTTGTTTAAGAGTTTACTTCCTCATATTTATTAACAAATTTGTTGTTGTCTGTATGCAAGTGTTTTTTTTTTTCCACTATCAGTGACATTACTTTTCAGTATTAAAAAACCGTGACTGAAACAAAACACATTTGACAGTGCTTATACCGTTTGATGTGGCTAAGAGAGATTTGTTTCACTAAAAAGATAGTTTTGTAACTACTGCATTTTATGCTCTAACAATTTTAGTCTTTGTCCTGCAAAAGAACTCAATTAAATCTTACTTGTCATTAAAAATCAGATATTTGTTAGTGTTTGCACATGCATTTAAATTAATTGTTAATGCAACAGAGAAAGAGTGCAATCATTTTAATCAAAACCACATTCATTAGTATACACGCAATTTCGGTTTCGTCGCACAAGATGATTTTATATGTGTAACGGTAGAACATTACTGCAAAACCAAAGTATAGTATTCACACAAAGATATATATGTGGTATTGCCTCCAGCATTAGTTTTCAAGTTTCCAACAACCTGCTGTTTCAGATGTGGCCTCCAGGAGGCACTGCAGGAAGAGTCTCAGAGACACAAACTGGAGCTCTCAGAGCTGAGGCAGAATGTGGACCGACTGCAGGCTCAGGTGGACAAGGATGCTGCGGTCCTGCAGCAAAAAGCTCAGGTAAATGTTCAACTCGCTGTTTATAAGCCATAATTTCATAGACATTTTCAGGGTCACTTTCCCAGCGGCAAAACTCTTTAATTTAGCTTTCAAGGATTTGTAGCATAAGAGGATTAAATATGTGATTACATAAGTAATTTGTCTGTCTGCACTCTTAAAGGATGAAAGAAACTTGAGGAAACTGTGCAGTGAGATGGAGGAAAATTTGGAGACGGCACACAAATACAGAGCAGAGAATAGTGTATGTATCCTTTGACAATGCAATCACTGCCCACTGACATAATGCTGACTATATTTCCACACTGATGGATCATTGATGGATAAATGTCTGTGGTTGTTGCTATTGTTAGATTGTTGTATGATAACTAACTAGCCTTTGCTCTGTTGTGTGAAACAGGAGTTGCGTCGAGAACTTGCTGATTTGCGTCGGCTGGAACAGCAGGTACAGGTGGAGGCTCAGGTCTTGAGGGAGGAGCTTAACCAAACAGGTGTCCAATCAGCAGCATTAGATGAAAAAATCAAACTGCTCAGAGAGGTATGGCAGTCTGTCTAGTTTTTCCTCTGTGACTGGCATGAAACTATAATATTAAATAAGAACTCTCTAACTGTCCAAAACTCTTGATTGCGTGCTAAAAAAATGTTAATTAAATATAATTCTAAAACAAAAATCAAATGTTAGTAAATGTACTATATAAGCACTTTCCATTTAGACATTACATAGACTCTAAACTTGAGCATTTTGGAAACCTTAAAATTAATAAAATCAACTCCCCACATACACTCATTCTGTTCTTAGGTTGAGAAGCTCAAGGCAAATTTAATGGAAACTGAGGAAAATCGTGCCAAGGTCTTGGAGCGGGCCAAACGACATGTAAGTGTTACCTGTATTATTATTGTTGGAATTGTACAGACACAAGCAAGTGGACAGATTGTATTGCATAGGTTTTTTCATATTGTAAAAAAAAACAGCGCTATCTGTAAAACAGAAAATGTATAAATAAACCGTTTTTGGTGTCTAAATCATGCCTTTAAGGACTGTAAGTGATAAGACAAAATACTTGTGTACATTTAATGTCACTGTTTATTATTTTTGTCATTTTGATTTTTGTATTACATGAACTGTGCTTGTGTAGCAAAGAGTCCATGCCGTGAACCAGAGTAAACTGGAGCGAGAACTACATCTGCTTGATGATATGATCGAAACAGTGAGAAAGGTGAGGAGACACTTAAAAAAAAGAAAAGAAAAACATCTATATAATATACTGTATATGTTAGAAAAATATGAACAAATTTACTGTTTTCTTTCATTCACAGACATTGTCTTCTATTCCTGATCTTGTTAAGAGCTGTCCTGAACTACAAAAGCTTGTGGAATTACTTGAATGAGTTACTGAAAATTCAGAAATGTGTCTGTTCAGTTTTTAAAAGCATAATTGTTAAATAAACAGGTTTCTTGATTTCTTCTTGTAGGCCAATCAACTAAGTTTTGTAAAACGCTTTTAATTTTGTAATTGATAAGTTAGTGTATAAATGCACTCTGTTAAAAAAAATGTCTAATTTAAAGGTCTGTACATGTGTATTAAACTATTAGAATTGTTATCAGGACATGAGTAAGATTTGTGTTTCAGTGTTTTAAATTCTTGTATTACAGATTGGGTTTAAACAGAAACTCTTGATTGAGTGCTTTTTTTGTTGTTTACTCATAGTCTGAATCATATATATAAAGGCTGATTGATGAGCAGCTAGTCCAGCAATTAATCATAGTTATTCTAATCATGCCAGTGCTTGTGAAAACCTGGTGAACGTTGTGATGTTTTAATCCACCCATTCAAGCACAATGTTCACTAATGTGTTCTTCTGCTTCACTGATACTCAATACCTCCATCTCTACTTTGGCCTGCAATTTAAAACCTACGCAGTTGACTGCACAACTTTCCCTTCTCACCATATTAGGTCTTTCATCTGTACTTTTTGGCCTTTGTTGAATAAATACAGATTCGTTGAAATTGTGACTAATACAGCAAGACAAATTTGATGGAAAAATTTCATTTTAATCCTAGCGCAAATACTGCCCACTTCATAAGCTTGTCAAAAAATCCAGGATTACACTCTACACTGATCCTTGAGTCATAAGACATTATACAATGCATAGTGATTGTGGAGTTAATTCAAATATTATTTATTTTTTTAAACCTCAGCATATTTTCAGTATTATTATTGGGTTTAAGACCCTTGTTCGGATAATACCAGGTGATTTTAAATTGTCTAAAGGAAATTTATTTCTTTAACCTGTTAGTGTAGGTAAAGATAAACTATAACAACTAAATTATTCTGCAGCATTGACATCACTATTGTTTTCCTTTTTGTCACAGCACCCAACTGGTATACTTTAAGTAATAAGACCTATTTAAAATCACCATTTTTTTTTAAATCAGCCGTCAAATCACAAGCTATTGTGTGAAACTGGAAGACTGAAAGTCTAATAAAGTGCAGCAAATATAAAGGGCAAAACAATCCTATACAAATTAAAATATTTTACCTTACTCATCTTGTAACCCTTTTTGCGCTTATTCTGACCATTTTGTTGTCAAATAAGCATGTGCAGTGTAAACTTAAAAACACCATGGATGACTGATAATTTGCGTCCAACTGCATGCTATAATATTGTTTTACCTGTTTGACCGAAAGCTTGCCCCCAAAAAATGAATACGAAATTTCTTAACATACATATATATATATATTAAAAAGACAGCTTTTGTTATTTAGTGCTAGATAATTATGGCTGGGTGTTTTTATATTACATAATATTAACCAAATTTAGCATTTGGCTGAAGGACTGTTTTAGTTCATGATTTTTTTAAATGGTTTTCTTGATGTAGAGCTTAGTGGGTTTTTTTTTTTATATTCACCATTAAATTAAAATGTTTTCTCAGAATGTCTCATTCTCTAATGGATATAGCAACACAGCGTCTTGTAGAAACATTTTTATATCACTGAATTAAGTAAATGTAGTACCTTATTTCAATGAAAAGTAAATAAAGCATTTACATTTTTACCACAAATGGCAATTATAAGAAAAGTGTATACAAACCATATCAACACATTTCACTCAAATAATTAAAAAAAGATGAAGAAAAAAAAAAGTTTGATCTTTGTAAACATTTGTTTTAAACTTGAGCACTTTGTGCTTTTTTTTTTTTTTTTTTTTTTTTTTTATACAAGATTCTAATAGGAAAAGTCTGTACATGCGTAAATTGAGGTTTCTAAAATTTCAATTTACTCTACTGATGGGATCACAATAAACAATAACAACATCAGTTTAAATATCACAGTTGTTTTTCACAATGTTTTTCATATTTACTAAAAATAGTCTCTCCAAATGTTTCTGTGCGTTAGCGGTTCTTGCAATGCAAAAAAAAAAAAACGAAAAAAATCTTCCTTGTACTTGTTTAGGTGGCAGACACAAACCTGTCCATGTTAGCTGAGTAGGCTGGATGCCTGATGTAGGCTCCTGAGCTTCCTACTGGACCAGAGTTATTGTACTGAACAAAAGAGCCCAGCTGTGCAGGGGAGGTTCTGCCATAAGGGTCCCCCACAGCATCCCCAGCAATGGGAGACAAACTGGAGATTGCCACCCTCCCTGTTGGCCCGTAGGCCTGGGTGCTGCCTTGCGGGTATGATACCTGAGTTTGTCCATGTCCTGGGCTGGAGTAGGCAAAGGCCATGTTGTTTGAGGAGCTTGAGCAGCACGACAACACCGTCTCACCGCTGCAGGACTGATGCTGGAAGCCCGGTCCTCCCAAACTGCAGGAGCCACTGTCAGGACTGAAACTGCGGCAAGACTGCTGAGGCATCATCTCTGCACTTTGGCCCATCCTGCCGGGCGACCCAATGATAGAGTTGATTCTGAAGACCCTGGACTGACCAGCACTGAAGTTTGGGGGGGAGGACTGGTAGTAGGCGGAAGGCAGCTGTTGTGTATATGGCGGACTCACGGCCATGTTGGAGTAGACTGAGTTGGCGTAGGCTGAGCGCGCAATCTGGACTGGCGAGAAGACTGGAGACTCATGGATGTATGACGAATATGTAGTGAAGTCACTGCGTTTGAAGCGTTTTCGCCGTCGTAGAAAGCTTCCGCTCTCAAACATGTCTTCGGCGTTGGGGTCCAGCGCCCAGTAGTTGCCCTTTCCGGGTCTACCGGGCTCTCGGGGGATCTTGATGAAACAGTCATTGAGTGTCAAATTATGACGGATGGAATTCTGCCATTTCTTGGAGTTGTCTCGATAGAAAGGAAACCTCTCGGTGATGAACTTGTAGATCCCTCCCAGAGTGAGTTTGCGGTCGGGCGAGTTGGCGATGGCCATGGAGATCAGAGCGATGTAGCTGTATGGTGGTTTGCCTCGCTGAAGGGGCCTCTTCCTCCGGCGCCCTCTTTGCGGCTCTGCTCTCTGACTGTCATTCACTGGAAGAGTGGTTTCAGAGGGAGAATCACTCTCCACTTTAACCACAGGCATGACTCTAGTTAGAATGACTCCCAACGGTAGCACAGCTTGAAAATCACGATAGTCTGACTGTCACGGTTTTGGTTCACTTGGTTCTTTGTCAGGAGCAACAAATGGTCTTTGCTTGCTGGAAATATTCTGGTGAAAAAATACCAGTCATAATGCAGACTTTAAAATCCCCAACCAGAAATATCAGTTCCTTTGCACTTCATCTGGAACGTCAGGTTTGTCCTTGCACTGATGCCCTTAATTCTAAGCAATTCTTGCAGTAGCAAGTTTAAAAAAATAGAAGCACTCACATAAATTTGATGGTGGTCTTCGTAACGTTGAAGAGAGAAGTGAGCAGTCAATAACTGGCTGTGTTAACCAAGGAACACAGTACCTGAAGAGTTATTAGCCACACCTCCTAAAGCAGGTTATCCGTCACGTGGCTAAAAGCACATGCCTCTGCAGATTTGTATATCTTTAAGTGCTTTCTCAATTGGTATCATTTATTTACTTAACTTTTGTCGAAACAGGTACATTAAAAACACGGATGTCCTTTTAGAGCCGACAAATGAAACGGTTTCTTCTGTGTGCCAAATTTTTGAATCCTATTAAATGATGTAGTCCATGCGTGTATTATTTGTGTTAAAAATTCTGCACTCTCAAAGAGTACTTTCTGTTTATGATTGTTTCTGAGACTCTCAAGTAGCTACTGTTCTCCCTGCCACTGAAGCACTTTTTTCCCCCTAAAAAAGATTGAAAGATATCTACTATTTGACTACTTATCCTATTTTTGTTTAGTGACTCATATCATCTTATTTTTTTCCCTACATGCAGCTAGTCTTTCTTCGAGAAGCTAATTTTTGAGCTCTCCAGCAAGTAATGTTTATTTTTGTAGCAAGCAAAACAGATTGGGATTCATTTTGGCTAAAGTGGGGCATTATTGAGCTCTAATAGCCCTGTTTAGTGGTAATCCAAACTACATTGCCTCCGCAGAGTTTTTTTCTTTTCTTTAGTGCCGTGTCAGGCGGTTTCATCTGTGTGAGAAGATGTAAATATGTTATTGTAAGCCACCGTGTGTGCCTCCCTCTGTTTTAACAGCATGCAAATCTGGGTCACATTTTGGTGTGTGGGTATAGACAGGCTGATACCTAGGCCAGGTATCTTGTTTCCGTGTTGGGGAGATGTTTAATAAAGGAAATAAAAAAAATGAAATTGATTCTACACAGTGTTATTCCCCTAAGCTATGTTTTTTTTTTTTAATGGAAAGTAGCCCTGTTTAAATACTGATTCTCACTCAGTGGTCATCTTAGGCAAATGCTAAAATTCTGTCCTTAAACAACCTCTGACCTTTCATGCTGATCAGGTGGGCTTCTTGCATTATATTCAGTGGTTTGTTTCTAGCTAGTTCTTAGCAAATACTTGAGCAAAACCTCTTATGTGAGAACCTGCACTTGAGGCCAACTGAGGGGTCTTGTGCTGGGAGAGTTTGAGAGGTTATGCTGAAATGGGCTGCTACTCGGACAGACGCCAAGACAACGAGCCTCTCTCTAAAGGTTAAACATTGCTTGGGCTTACAAAGAGATTCCTCACCTGTCATCCGAGGGTAATCTCTTGTGCTTGGCGGATTTATAGAGGATATTTCCTAAGGGCTGCCCACCCTTGTGCAGTTGGCAGAAAATGCTCTAGGAATGAGTCATAAAATGTTGCTCCTTGTTATACAGAGGATTTTACATTTAAGAAAATGAGTTTACCTTAATACCCCATGTTTTGTTCATTCTATCACTGACGTCATCAGAGTTAATAAAGCATCAGAGGGAATCAGAACATCAGAGATAATAAAAAAATACATGAATAAAAATATGGTCAAAACTATTAGTCTTGTAAAGTACATACACCAGCACTGTTAATGCTACCTAACATTTTTGAGTTGGTTAAATGCAATAGCTATGTTTATACAATTAATAAAAATAGGGATAATTGCAAATTACATTTTTTTTTTTTTATAGACAATGCCAATGCATGAATTGGTTTTGTTGACATGGTAAGCAGGTCTGGTACATTTGTATGGACAGAACAGGAAACATTTTAGAAATCTTCTCTTGAAATTTGGGTTATTGTGTTCCATGAATTAAATTAATATATGAAGCTATTAGTGTCTATTTATGAAAGCAGGATGCTTTCACTAAAGATATAGGTAACACTTTATAATAAGGTGTCATTTGTTAACAATATTGCTCATTGTTCGTTCATGTTAGTTAGTACATTAACTAATGTTTAACAAATGAACCTTATTGTAAAGTGTTACCATAATGGATTAACTAACATGAACAAACAATGAACAATACATTTATTACACCATTTATTGATCTTTGGTAATGTTAGTTAATAAATATACAGTCGTTAATTTTTAGTTAATGTTAGTTCACAGCACATTTACTAATGTTAACAAGCACAACTTTTTAATAATTTTAATAATGCACAACTAAAGTAGTTAACTAATGTCAATTAATTAACCTTATAAAGTCTTACTAAGATATCATATTGGACAGAAAATGACAAAATTTACCTTTGTGTCAGAAAAAAATCTATTAAATTCCTTAAAAATATATATTGTTTTTGATTATTTATTCGAACATGAAAGTTTAGAGCACAATTTATAACTGTTTTGTTAACACTTAACACAATAAGGTTTCATTAGTTAATGTTAGTTAATATATTAACTAACATGAACAAACAATGCATAAAACATTTATTACAGTATTCATTAATGTTTGTTAATGTTAATTAAGTACAGTAGTTTATTGTTCGTTCATTAATTCACAGTGCATTAACTAATGTTAACAAGCACAAGTTTTGATTTTAATAATACATTAGTAGATGTTGAAATTAACATTAAGATTAATGAATGTTTTAGAAGTAATGTTCATTCTTAGTTCATGTTAAGTAAAGTAGTTAACTAATGTTAACTAATGAATCTAGTGTTAAAAAGGACATAATATTATAATATATAATATTGGACATAAAATTACAAAATTCACCTTTGCGACAAAAAATACATTTTATTTTTACATTAAAATACAAATGACTATTTAAATGTATCTGAAAGTTTAGAGCACAATATATAACCATTTTGTTAACACTAGGTATCATTTATTTACATTAATGTATAAACTAACATGAGCAAACAATGAAAAATACATTTATTACAGCATTTATTCATCTTTGTTAATGTTGTTAATTAATATTGTTGGTTCATGTTAATTCACAGTGCATTAACTAATGTTAACAAGCACTAATGTTAATAATGCAATAGCATTGTTAAAACTAACATTAACTAAGATTAATAAATGCTATAGAAGTATTGTTCATTCTTAGTTCATGTTAACTAAAGTAGTTAACTAATATTAACTAATGAACCTTATTGCAAAGTGTTACAACTGTTTGTTTATGCATTTATTTGACCTGATTTGTTTTTGTTTTTTCCTTACATACATTTCTTCAATGCTTGATATGAAATAGCAGTGTTTTCTGCATGTATAATCTACATTGCTTGCTACATTTGCCCAAATCTACGGCATATAGCAGACCTTACTGTGTGGAGTCCTGCATCTGATAATCCAATGCTCTTAACTTGACCTTCAATTTCTAGTGTGAAGAATGAACTAGAATAACCAGAAAAAAAATTCTCTCTCTTTATCACCCAGGGAAGTTTGTTTTTACGAGTTGTAGTTTGTATTTACGAGTTGCCAGGTTGTAATTACCACGCACATGGTGAAATCATGTAATGACAATGGAGCAAACTGCTGTTTATTAAAATAATTTTAATTCTTTGAAAATTACCAGCCCTTTCCTTGGAATTCCGTAGTCACGGATTCCAATAGCTTTAATGACAAAGCAAACAAACAAGAAAATGGGAGTTTGTGTATGTAATATTTATTGCTTGGTAGTGATTGTTCTGCTGATCTTTCTGAAATAAATAAATATACAATTTATTTAGCGTTCTGACTAACTTCTATTGACTTAATTTATTCTATATGCCTGCTTTTGCACTAAAACATGGCTGTCAGAATGATGACAGCCTTGAATTAAATGAAAATGTTTAATTTTATTTAATTTGTACAATTAACAAATGTAGTATGTATTAAAATGTGAATAGAACTATGTTGTTTTTTTTTTTTTGTTGTTGTTTTTTTTGCAGTAGTGTACAAAGTGGAATGGTCCAAAGGCCATCCATTGATGAATTATGTAAATCAGAGTTTTGTCATTATAAGCTATGCAAAAAACCTCTGGCATCCCTTACACTCTTCAGGTAAAAAATGGTGACATGCAAAAGAAAACTTCAGTATTTATTTAGAAAGTCACTTTAGATAGTTTGTTTCATGTGTAAAAGACTTTAAACACACAACTTTCCTTCTAAACACAAACATTGTTTTCTTGTTCATTTCTTTTATAGATCTGGTCACAAGCTCATTTATAATTAGTAATGCATTTTAGGAAATCTGCTGTCGTGCTATGATTTGATCAAATCTACTGTTCATTTCTTTTTTCCCCTCAGCAATATCATTATTATTTTGCATATCATGATTATAACCCAAACTGTAATTTGATTAGGAAAAAGCTAGTGCAGTGGACAGACAAATCTAGCGTGTTATTTGGAGTGTTTGGCATTAGCGCGTAGCTGACGGCTCTCTAAATAACCCTCTGGTGCTGTGCGGGTGACAGTTTATTTGTGTTGGGTTGCTTTGAGTGTTTCTAATGCTTGCTGGTTTAGAATAATAGACATGACTAATTGCTCAGGCGTTCAGTGTATAACAGGGCCACTCATTTGCTCCTGTCACGGTCTGTGTGTATCTCAGTGCGTGTTCAGCACTTTACAAGCTGGTAAATTTGGCAGATTCTGGAGGTTTTGCTGATTTTTATAAGCTGTTGGTATTTGATCCTGAAGTAATAATGGTCATTAGGATCTAAGGATTTAAAATAGCTTTAAATGATAAAATCAATCACTGACAGATTTTTAGCTGATTATAATTGCAGTTCAATTACGTTTAAAGCCTTCTGTGTGGGTGGTGTGGAATAACAGGCCTCCTTTGGTGGTAAACATTTGCTGTTTATGCAAGTCTTTAAAGATGCCTGTGCAATTCATGTTCCTTTTTAGGTTTTCTTAAATTAATTTGACAAATATTGTTTAGCCCTGCCAATGTCATCACTTGTCCTTTAAAATCTGCATACTCTCAATTCAAGGCTATTTAGATCTGGCTTTGTTATTTCTTGTTTTTTATATTTATGCAGTAACAAATGGTTTATGTTTAGTTATTTCCTTTTTCAAATTGTAAAACAAATGTGACCATGGACCATGAAACCAGTCTAAAGTGTAATTTAAAAAATATATATTTATAAATTACTACATTAATACATTATTTGGTCGAGATACAACAATTTGAAAATCTGCTTTCTGAGGGTGCAACAAAATCTAAACATTGAGAAAATCCTCTTTAAAGTTGTCCAAATGAAGTTGCATATGCATGCAGCAATGCATATTGCTAATTAAAAATTATGTTTTGATATATTTACGGTAGGAAATTTACAAAATATCTTAATGGAACATGATTTTTACTTAAAATCCTAATAATTTTTGGCATTAAAAGAAAAATCGATCATTTTGATCCATACAATGTATTTATTGCTACAAATATACCCGTGCTACTTAAGACTTGTTTTGTGTTTATGAAAGAAGTCTCACTAAGTTTATATTTATATTATGAAATATTACTTGTTTTTAAAATTATTGTTTTATATTTAAATATCTTTAGAAATCTAATTTATTCCAGCAGCCATTATTCCAGTCTTCATAATCACCAGAAATATACTGATTTGGTGCTCATTTACTATAATGTGTTATTGGTGCTTAATTCTTAATATTGTTATTATTATTATTATTATTAATTTAATTGTTCTTTATTAATATAAATGTAAAAAACATTTTTCTGTTTTTGTATTATACATGGTACCTTTTTTAGGATTCTTATATGAATAAAAAAAGAACAGCATATATTTTGTATAGCAGTCTTTTGTTACATTGTGTTTGCTGTCATATTT
Source organism: Garra rufa (assembly GCF_049309525.1). Classification (NCBI taxonomy): domain Eukaryota; kingdom Metazoa; phylum Chordata; class Actinopteri; order Cypriniformes; family Cyprinidae; genus Garra; species Garra rufa. Next base: position 32,030,477 of record NC_133366.1, on the reverse strand, counting down.
TTTGTTCAATTTACATCCTTGCTGAAATGTATTATTATCTTATTATTATTATTATTATTTAAAATCTTACCCCAAACTTTTAAATTGTACTAAATCACAGCTTCCACAAAAAATATTAAGCAGCAAAAACTTATTACAATATGGTGATTTCTTGCTAAGAAACATTTTTAATTTTGATCAGTAAAAACAGTTTTTGCTGTTTAATATTTTTGTGGAAGCTGTGATTTAGTACAATTTAAACGTTTGGGGTAAGATTTAAAATAATGATAATTTCTGATGATTTCTTAAGGATCATGTAACACTGAAGGAGCATGAGAGACTTCTTTTAAAAACCTTTAAACCTTAATAAACAATTAAATCCTAATAATTTTAAAGTTTTGACTGGTTGTGTATATTTTTATAATTATTGTTGTTGTTGTTGACAATCCAACTGTATTGTGGTTTTGTCCAACGAGTTCTTTCTATGAGAAACAGCTCAGGTGAACTCCAAATAAAAATGTCTCAAACATTAACAGATTATGTTTTATATGCTCAATCGAATGTTATGAAATGGATTATCTGACCCATTGTGTTCCCTAACAATATGTTTCAACAGTTCCTTGATTCTTAGGGTATTACCCATTTAAGTGTTGCACAAGGCAGAAGTCTTATTGTATCTTATCCTGTCTGCAATATTTTATTATGCGTATTACTAGCATATTGGCTGTTTATCAGTACTACAGTAAGTACATAATAATACCTTATTCTGCATGATCATATTTTAGATCCTTTAATCTCACCCTAAACCTAAATTTAAAAGCTACTTTACTATTCATAAGCATAGAATTAGGAGTTTATTGAGGCAAAAGTCGTAGTAAATAGTTAGTTAATAGTGAGAATTGGACTATGTATTTATCTATGTATTTATTTTCATTTGTGTCGTGCATTAGTCTAGTCATGGTTGCGTGTGTTTATTTGTGTGTACCTGAACATGTATACTGTTTGCATTTAGCCCAGGTCTTGTCAGTGGCAATGCAAAATCCCAGTGCCGGTTGACTGGTTCTCAGGGCTGGCCAGTTTACATAACTGAAGCAGAATGCTGCCTCTCTCGGCTAACGTTCACTCTTTATGACCCTCCACAAGGCAACCACCTGTCTGTATTGACATGGCCAATCAGAACTGCTCTGTGTACATTCGCATTAGACTTACCCAGTTAAAAAACAAAATATACAAACTGGATCATCTGTCTGAAAAGCATCCAAAATAAAAGTTTTTGTTAACATAAAATATGTATGTGTACTTTGTATATAGGCCTAAATAAATACACACATGTAGTATATATTTTGAAAATATTTACAGTCAAGCCTGTAATTATTATAAAGTTACTTTTATCCAGCCAGCAAGTTTTTTTTTTGACCGGAAATGACACAGGCTTCTCCCAAAAGACAATAAGACGATGTACAAGAGGCATCATTGTGGAAAAAAAATATTTCTCAGCTTTTATTTACTTTTCATTTACTTTGAACAAAAAGTGGCATGTCCAAAATCATTCATACCCTTCTCAATAATCAATAGAAAAGCCTTTATTGGCTATTACAGCAATCAAATGCTTCTTACAATTGCTGACCAGCTTTTTGCATGTCTCCACTGGTATTTTTGCCCATTCATCTTTAGTGATGAGCTCCGGCTCTTTCAGGTTAGAGGATCTTTATCTCCCTCCACAGATTCTCAATTGGATTTAAGTCAGGACTCTGGCTGGGCCACTGCAAAACATTAATGTTTTTGCCTGCTAACCATTTCTTCACCACTTTTGCTGTGTGTTTTGGGTCGTTGTCATGCTGAAATGTCCACTGGTGCCCAAGCAGTCTGTTTCTCTGCAGACGGCCTGATGTTGTTGTTGAGAATTGGTGCTGTTTACTGTGATTAAGTTACCTGGTCCACCGGCTAAAAAACACCCCCAAAACATTAGGTTCCCACCACTATAGTATCTTAACACTTGTATGTATTGTAACGCTTATCCTCTTCCGCCTTGAGTTGGCGACAACTGCACGTTTAAAAAAAGTATTTATCATAGAATCGTTCATTAAGGAGGTTGCAATAGTGAAACTCTGAAAATAGTGAAAGTCTTTATTAATTGAGACACTGACATTTAAATTTTTTTTATTAGATATATTTTTAAAAAGACTTAAGCAATAAACCACGTCAGAACCACGAGTAAATTGTTATTTTGTTTAGATTTCTAGTCTTTTTTTTTCTTCAGAATCATGAGAGAATCATGATTTATAATTTTTTTTTACCAATTAAAAAAAAAATTATATTTTCAATTTATCCATGCAGCTTTAGTTTACATGTTTATTACTGAATATAATTCATTAAAACAGAAGCTTAATTTCATAAAATACAAGTTCATATCAAAATGCACCTATATATTTTTTTGCATTTTGTGTTTAATAAAATACTATTTTCACTATATATTTCATTGAGGATTTCTGTTAAAAAAAAGTTTTTTGTCTTGTCTCGTTCTGGTGAACCCAGTCTCGTGTCTAACTAACCCAAAGAAGAAAGCATCTAACCAAGCATTTTCTTTAATAACACCTCTGGAGTTGGGGAGTTGTTATTCCACAGCATATTTTGTTTTGGTGACTATGTGATTGCTCTATTTCATCTCTTGAAATACGGTCTTCATTAAAGGTATTTTTATTTATTATGTTCTAAAAGTACCTATTGTTGATAAGGCCCAAATTAATAAAATATTCTCACCGGCTGTTTATTAGTACTTATAAAACAAATATCAATGCCTTATTTTGAATGACCATAATTTAGATCCCTTAATCCTACCTCATACCTAATCTTAACAACTACCTTACTAACGATTAATAACCAGCAAATTAGGAATTAGTTTTTTTTTTTCAGATTAAAGTGTGACTGAAATATTTGCTCAAAATGTTTAAAGATTGCAATTAAACAGCATCAGAAACACATCCCTGCAAACCCTCTTTTGGTTACAATGCACATTTCATAGCTGTGCGTTGGCTCCATGTGTCTGATAGCATACATTGGCCACCAAGGTGCTTTTCCAATGTTTCTGCAGACGTATATAGACTTCTGTTGGCTCAAAAACTCATTTTCTTTCCCCCTGCCTGCTTCTGAATGGGTTGCTCAATCCAGTTGTATTGTGAGTGTGAAGGTTCAATGTTCTCCATGGAATGTTCTCTCTCATTAGCAAAACTGGTTGTCTAGAAGGACAGATGTGACCACACCTCGCTGGGACGATGAAATGAAGTCTTCCACAGTCCTCAACCTTGAGATTTATTTCATTTGTTTATGTGCCGTTCACGGATATTGTGTAAAATGACAGAGTGGTGATAGAAATGATCTCATTCGGCCCTTGGAAATCGCGGCATGGATTTTTCGAATGTAATCCAGGTGTATGTGTGTACGTCCTTTGCTTTGCTTTGTGAGTTCATGCATGATGTCTACTGTTCTGAACAGCCAAAGCTCAGTGTCTCTCATGAATGTCATTCAGTGTCTAATCTTTCAGCTCCTGCAGATTTAGTTAAGTGTTGGCAGGATTTTGGCTGTTTAACAGGTTGAACCTTTTAATATAACAAACATGGTTGTGACATCTTTTGAAAACATCTTGAGCTTAACAAATAAAATATTAAGAGAACATGTGCAACATCAACTGATCTATCTATCTATCTATCTATCTATCTATCTATCTATCTATCTATCTATCTATCTATCTATCTATCTATCTATCTATCTATCTATCTATCTATCTATCTATCTATCTATCTATCTATCTATCATCAATTCTTTAAAAGTGAAAGAGAGAGAGCTAGTGCATGGTTGGCATTTGGGGATGCCTGACAAAGACAAAGAAAGAAAAAAAAAATTGCATGGTATGCAGTTCTTTTCCAGTGCCACCTGCATGTCTGTTACTGCAGGATTTGTATCTCCTCAATCACTGACACTACTGGATTACCTGTTCTTAAAGCAAAAAGCCAACGCAAGCCACATCTTGCGCACAAGTATTCAAGCTCTCACACACTTGATTTTCTTTGCTTTGTGGGATGGATTTACCCTATTATTACTGGCAGTAGTCTGATTATGATTTCATGATATACTAATTTCCTGCTCTTTAAACACTGATTAACCACTCTCAAATGCTTAGCGTTAATTTTCCTTTTACTAAAAAAACTAAAACCTTGTTTTTGAGGAGCTAATGCTAGAAAATAGTTACAGCAGCAAACAATAAATAATTGTCTGTGGATCAGATCCAACTACGATTCACTGCTTTGGTTTATCGACTTTTGGTTCAGAGGTCGGGTGAAAAGGTGAGTTATTGTCCTAGAGAGACAGACTCACCCTGGATAGGGAAGCACTTTGACAATCAGACTAATCTCTATCAATAAACAACTCCCATCGCCTTGGGTTACACTACAGCAGGTGCATTCTGGGTTTTGACTTGTATGCATGATCTGTCTACGGGGCTTTCTTAGAACAGTTTTATATTACAAAACACCTCATTTAGGTGTTATTTGCCACTTTTCAGGAGTTGTGTCAAAGGAAGGCTACTCTTTATTCTCTATTCCCTTTTAAAAACTGCTGCTTTTTGGTGATTTTGGCTTATAGTTATCATATAGCAAATATCCATTAGCATTCCCAAGCCATGTCATTTCTATTCTAAATACATATATCTAAACACATATTACTTTGTGGTGTTATGGTTGATTGCGAAAAAACAAAACACAACCCAAGAGCATGTTATTTTTTAACCTGTAAACACATCAGTAAATCGGTCAATCAGTTTTTTTTTATTATTTGTTTTTGTCATGCTTATTTGTGGCTTCCCCATGCCATGTCAAAGTATATGTGTATGTGTGTGTGGCTTTATTTGCATATACTAGTATATTTGCACAACAAATGGTGCCCTCACTGAGCTGTTTTGCATGGTGTGTGCCTGCTGCTTTAGCTGACACTGAGGGTGAACGGCTGCTTTGTTTTTTCTGAAGCTGCACCCAAATATGTGTCCACCTGTCACTCATCCACACTGCATTTCTGTCAATCATATTCTGTGTTATTATGCTGCTTATGTACTAAATGTGACATTAAGTTAAAGTAGATTAGCACCCAATGCCTGGAGAATATTTTCAAGAGCAATAAAATTGTATACTGGGGAGGATATGTTTTCTTTGCTATAGTCAAAACGACATTTATTCAGACACCTTCAGCATTTTTCAGATTATCAAAGTTTATTCGCTATTGTTTATAAAATATGACAAGAACTAAGAGTTAAACTGTGGCAGAACAAATTCTTCTGGATAATGTCAGATAACTTTGAGAGAAAGGTAATGGATTACAATCTGTTAGTATGACAATATTTACACAACTATCAATCCTTTGTTGACCAGTTACCAAGCAATGCTTAAAGGGTTACTCACCCCAGAATGAAAATTCAGAATTTTGGAAAGTTTCAAACTCGTAAAAGCTTTGTTCATCTTCGGAACACAAATTAAGATATTTTTGATGCATTCTGACAGCTCTCTGGCCTTCCCACAGAGAGCAATGTAATTAACACAATCAACATCCGGAAACATAGCAAGGAGATCCATGTGACATAAGGGGTCAAATGTAGATTTATGAAGCTACAAGAATACTTTTTGTATGCAAAGAAAACAAAATAACGACATTCAACAATTCGTCTCCTCCGCATCATCACAGAAAAGTATACGCTGTTTGCGCTCAGTTGATACTCTCCAAAATGACACTACACTCTTAAAAATAAAGGTGCTTCACGATGACATAGAAGAACCTTTTTGTCTAAATGGTTCCATAAAGAACCTTTAACATCTGAAGAACCTTTCTGTTTCACAAAAGGTTATTTGTGGCAAATAAGGTTCTTCAGATTATAAAAGGGTAAGCAAAAAATAGTTCTTTAAAGAACCTTTGACTGAATGGTTCTTTGTGGAACCAAAAATGGTTCTTCTATGGCATTGCTTGAAGAACCTTTTGAAGTACCTTTATTTTGAGGAGTGTATGGCCATTTTTCGAGAGTATCAACTGAATGCAAACAGCGTATGCTTTTCTGTGTCAGATGAACCTTACAGATTCGCTGTTTCCATTTAAATCAAAGCGTAAATAAACACAGAAAATGTATCCTTGTAGCGCAGCTGACACAAAACAGTGGATACTCTCCAAAATGGTGCTAGGGTGATGTGGAGGAGACTAATTGTTAAATAAACTTGTTATTTTTGTTTTCTTTGCATACAAAAAGTATTTTTGTAGCTTCGTAAAATTACTGTTGAACCCTGATGTCACATGCATTATTTACATTGCTATCTATGGGAGGGCCAGAGAGCTGTCAGAATGCATCAAAAATATCCTAATTTGTGTTCCGAAGACAAACAAAGCTTTTACAGGTTTGTAACGACATGGGGGTAAGTGATTAATGACAAAATTTTCATTTTGGGGTGGAGTAACTTTTGTGGTGTAAAAAGGTTGCATTAGCAATTAAGGAAAAAACACTTAAGCAAAACATGGTCAAGTCTGAATATTTTTTGGTCCCAAATTTTTATAAATTTTACTGATAGTCCACTTTATGAAGATTTTTTGGGTATAATATGTCACGGTTTACTTTATTCTGCACTCACTAGCAAAAAATGATCAAAAATTATATCTGGTCTCTAAATAAATTTTGGTTTGACTGTATATACCAACTACTTTTCAAAATTTCAAAAAGAAATTAATACTTTTATTTAGCATGCAATACATTAATTAAAAGCGACAAAGGATATTTATACATCGCTACCATAAATTATATTTCTAATTTTTTAAACCTTCTTAAAAACAACAACAAAAAAAAACAACAACAACTATAATAATAAGAAATGTTATTTGAGCTCCAATTAGCATATTTAAATGATTTCTGAAGGATCATGTGACACTGGAGTAGACTGGGAGTAATGGCTGCAGAAATTTCAGCTTTACCATCACAGGAATAAATTACATTTCAAATTGATACTACAGTTATTTTACATTTCAACATTTCACAACAGTATTACTGTATTTTTTACATTTATTTGATCAAATGCACATACCTTTGACATAATAGTTCAAATAGTTATTAAATAGTAAAAAATAAAAATATAAAAAAGTAAAAATATTTAGTGGCATCACATTTTATGTTCTGAAAATGAATATTATATAATTTTATAATTATATTAAAACTTATTGTGTGTGGACTATTGAGGGAAAATTCTCTCCTTTTTTGCTATCTGGCCCCTTATATAAATTCCTACTCAAATTCTGATTGACTGGAGACATGACACAGATCTGGACGTTAGGTCATAAAATAGGCTCCAGGCCCACTATTAGAGCACTGGTGCAGGCAGGAACACTTTAACAGACACAATATTTAGAGAGGTTTCTCCGTCTTACACCCACACACATTCCTACTGCCACTTCTGGCCTTCAACCTTAGCATGTTTTTTTTCTCCTTCCAATTTAACTCTTACCTGGTGCTACTTTAGATTAATTCTATGAGTAATTAGAGTACATATCCTTTCTGTCTTTTTTGCTGTGAGGAATAGTTGTACTCCAACAGAAATGTCTCTGATTATCATGTCTCCTACATTAATGTTTCAAATATTAGGCAGGTTAAAATAAAATCTGGCGAAAAGAAAAAGAAGAAATGCATAAAATAAAAAAGTGATTGTTTTAAAGGTTTTATTTAGGAAGAAGTTTCCATCAAACTTTAGTCTAAACGATTGTTGGATTCGTGCATTGACACTCTAACAGTCATGTTAGCACACCTGAGCTTGTTGCAGTCTGACCTGTCTTACCGCCTCATTTGTCATCTCCAATCACGGGCTCTTTTGAGGGGAGCTGAAAGACAAGGAATTATCAGCCCTTGCTTGGTGATGAGAGCTCAGGCTGCTGCTCAAAAGAGAAAGTATGTGAGAACACCAGCAAGTTAAACATGTAAGAACACAGGCAAACACACTCTTCTCTGCCAGTCCTCCGCATCGTCCAAGGAGTGACTCATGCTGTTTGCATCAAATATTTCTGACATTTAGGTAATGATTAGCAATGCAATTTGATGACCTAATTTATTAATGTGTGTATGCATGTTACACGGCCGATTTGAGGTCTTTGACTATGCCTAGGAGAGATTTAAGATCATCCAGAATTGTTATTACTGGAATAAGACAATATACATTCTAGTTTTTTGTTTTAATTTTTGTGAGCCCAGCCTTTTGCAATTTGATAAGTGCACTAAGCCTTGTTTAAAATTTCGATTTAAGTTCAAATTACATTATTTGAACCTCAGAGATCTTTATTTGAGGTGTAAATATATCTGTAGCACTTAAAGTTCTATTTGTTAACGTAGGTTAACTACATTCCTAACAATGAAAAATACAGTATATACATTTAATACTTTAATTGCGAACAATGAAAAATACTTCTAGCATCTTTATTAATCAGCTAATTTCAACATTAACTAATGCATTGTTAAACTCAACAGTTGTATCTGTTAGTATTATTTAATGGCCCTGAGCTACAATGAACTAACAATGAACAGTTCAATTTATTTTATTGACTAACATAAACAAAGATTAATTAAGTCTGTAACAAATTCAAACTCATTGTTTATTAACTTTACTGCATTAACTATTGTGAAGTGTCACCAAAATATTTTTTGTTCATTTAAGAGCATGTCCTATGGTATTTCAAAGTGTCCTAATATTGCGTTGAAGTCCCCTGCAACATCAGAAAACGTAATTTTCTCAGAATATACATTTTGCAATGATTTCGAAACTATTCATTCGAAGCAGTTCTAAGTTTAAGGTCAGTAAACCCCTCTCTTCCATAAGCCTACTGTGCTCTGATTGGTCAGTTGGCCAAGTCTGTTGTGATTGGTCTTTCCGTATAATGCAAGCAAAATCGTGCCCACAGCTAAAGTTTAGCTGCTAAACTGTAAACACTTTACAAAACAATAATGGTGGATACGTTAGCCAAGTGCTACGTGACTAACTGATGAAACAATACAGTTTGTAAACCAAAATATGTCTACATTCTTTTTTACTAAACAAAGTAATTAGAACAACGACAGTTACATTAATCAACACATTCTTAGGAAATAGTGGGTTCACAGCAAATTATCAGAAATATTTCAGTAAGACAGTAATATCGTGGTATACTCGGAAACCTAAAGCTGCGCTAGGTATACATCACAAACCTTGATATTTTGAGCACTCAATTGAAAATGTACACATAACGTATTAATCATACTTACAAATTGTGGTTTAGATACGCTTGTTGGTGCAAATAAAGAAGGTACGGACATATCTTTCATGGACAAGCATTCACCACGATTAGAGAAGCAGTCCTCTAAAATGACAAGCAGCCAACAAAAGGTTTGAATTGTATTGACGTGGTATTGTGGAAAGAAATTAATTTTATCCACTGATTCTTCACATTAACATCTTTCGGTAATGAAAACAAAAACTTGCTTTCACAGCGAAGAGCACATCGTCTTCTCGACATGTTGTAAACACTAACTAGTGGAAGTGTTTGTGGGCAGGTCAGAGTGTTAATTTTTTTGCGGGCAGATTGGGATTATGCTAATATATTACCTAGTGACGGCGGCTTAGAGTTGACTCTTACATTTTAAAGACAGTATCTTTATTCATCATGCACTTTTTTGATTAACAACTTTGCTGACCGTTTACATTGAAGGATAGCTACGTTAAAGCTATTTTTTTTAAAAGGCATATGACCTGCTTTTTAAGAAACTTTGGCAGGACAGATTAGACTGCCACAGGCTAGGTAATTAATGAGATATCTGTGTCATATTAACATGAATATTTTAGGATAACAATGTATATATTGTAAGTAGGGATGCACTGAATGTTCGGCAACCCAAATTATTCAGCCGAAAATAACAAAAAAAAGCTCTTTTGGTGTTTTACCGAATAAGCGAAAAGGCTGAATTAATTATACCGAACAATAACGTGATACAATCAAATAGAGGCGCGCACTAATGCAGCAAATATGTCGGCAGTGTGGAAGCATTTAAAAAATTTTTTAAAGCTTTTTAAAAAAAGCATTTTGCTGGTTACTGTATGATGACTGAAATCGCGAAATGGGCTCAAACCATTAGTAAAGAAATGACAGAACGTTATGTTGTCTAATACACACAAGAATTGTATTTATTCTGACAGCACTGCATTAGCCAGGGTTCAAAGTCCAAAGCGCAAGGGAAATCTGCCTGATGAGAGTCATTCATAAATCTGCTGCTTTAAGCAAAAAGTAGTACTGAGGACTTCTTGCGGGTTTCCGCCAAAATAACAATCAACATTCATAAATGTTAGTATTGTAATTTTACTGTTGTTCTGTAAAATAAAATAAAAAGTAACAAAAATAATGATAACAATCATTACAACAGCTCTATTAATACATGTATTATAACATTCTCATTTGCTCAGCAAGGCTGCATTTATTTTTACATTAATTTGTCCTTGCTGCATTTATTTGTACATAAATTTGTACAAACACATGCCTGATTCAAGAAGGGGGTCTTAAAAATGGCCAAAGAATATTATTTTACTAACTTATTCATTTTAAGTTAAATTGTGCTTTGTTTGTAGGCTTAATGTCTACTAGAATGTTAAAAATGTTCAGTGTTAAATAAACATTTATAAATTGTTGTTTTGTAATTCATTTTTTTCTTTGAAAAGCAAGACAAAACTGTAAAAAGCAAATATTGTCTATTAAATTTATGCAATGGTGAAAAAAATAGGAAAAATCTATGGGGAAAAAACACGAAAAACCTTGTGCGGTAATCAACCTTCAGCCCAGGCCAAGAATTTTCATTTTAGTGCATCCCTATTTGTAAGTATATAAATAAACAAATAGGCATATACATGACACATTTATGCATTTAGCATTCAGACATGTAGTAATAATGACCATTGTCCCAGGCAACACTGAATAAATAATCACTTGTCTGGGAAAAGCTTTGCCTTATACACTAAGGGTGATACCAGATCTTGATGATTCATTGTTGGGGTGCTGATCATCCTGTCAGTGAGTTTGTTGCGTGATAATGATTGATTGTACATTATCTTTTATAGACATACATGAAAGACCAATTTCCTGACATGAAATACAGGTATATTTACAAATATGTACTTTCAGTCACACTATCTGCAACGCACACTGTTAGTCTTTGGTGTGTTTGCCGACACGCAGTGAGTCTGGGAACAGGGTAAATGTTTACATTGTGGCCATGTAAGAGTGAAGCTTGCTGGTTGGCTTGTGTTCATGGAGGGGTGGGGTAGAGCATAGGGCGGATATGATATGCCTCGCTGACTGTAAGTACGGTTGTAGGATGAAGTGACACATCCCTGGCGTGCCAGTGTCAGGGCGGGCCATGTGGGGGTGGGGGTGGAGGTGGAGAGTATCGGTGGCTGAGAAGCAGTTGAAAGCTTTTGGTCAATGCTATTAATATCTTAAAATCCCAGTGAATGGGTGTCAAAAATGGCAACACACCAAAGATAACACCACCAGTTTGTTATTTATATTCTTTAATCTAGCATCATAATTTTTATTATTGTAATTTAAATTATATGAAGTAAAAATATTCTGAAAACAATTTACTGTAATGTTGTTAGTAGTAGAAATGGACAAAGTGTTCCGATTGTAAATACGGTTGATGCCAAAAGTTTACATACACCTTGCAGAATCTGCAAAATGTTCATTATTTTACCAAAATAAGAGGGATCATACAAAATGCAAGAATTTTTGGGACCAGGTGTATGTAAACTTTTGAATGGGGTAATTTTTTATAAATTCAACTATTATTTTCTCTTGTGGACTATATGTAAATGTCTTTTATGTGAAATATCTTTTTCAGGTCAGCACTAAATAAAAAATAACATGCATTTTGTATGATCCCTCTTATTTTGTTAAAATAATTTAACATTTTATTAACAATAATTAACTACAGATTCTGCAAGGTGTATGCAAACTTTTGACTTAATTACTGTAATTACCAATATCTTTTGATACCACAGACTGCTCCAGCATGTGGTACTTTATCAAAAACACATATCTGATATAGATGGTGTTAAATGATAAACTGAACTCTTGTCTCTAGTTGGAACGGAAAGAAAAACTTGATCAATTTTAAATCTCATAAAAATATTAAAGAATGTTGAATGCACTCATTAACAATTACACATTAGTGAAACTTGTTCAGTATTTGATGTTGCTAATTTTGATTTTTGGCATTCTAGGGTAAACAAGGAAACATAATCAGTCCGTGTTGTGGCAGCATCACCTACTGGTTGTCAAGCAAAATAAACACACTCCACACAGCACCATTAAACTGTTGATTTTATTGTAGTTGCACTATTTTATTTTTTTTTTCGTTCTCAGTACAAGCCTATTAATTCAGATGAGTCACTGAAAATTCATGCTGGAGTTGATAAAGTATGTAGTGCTTTCCGACTAAACACTCCCCCAGCACTTTCATAAATATCCAGTGTCTATTTTATATCTAGTGGTAAATGCTTTAACACTGATCCAAAAGTAACACATGGTACTATAGTTACATGACTATACACAAATAGGAAATAAAACACAAACATGACTGTACAGACCTCACTGAGGATAAACAACAATTGAAAAAATATTGGAATGTCCTGCCAATACAATATATGCTCACTTTATTATTTTTTTTAAATATAAAGGGGATCTAAGATTTGACAATAATAAATAATACATTAACTAAACACACTTAAATCTTTTAAGAACATAATCTTATTCTGTCTGTGGAAATTTTAGACCAAATTATACATCATTTACAGTCAGCAGTTCATTCTTGTCCTTAATCAGACATCAGGTGATGAGTGTAGTTGTGATGTTACAATACTTTCTCGTAATCTGGTTTAACATGATGAAGTGCAACAACAATGTGATCATATTCTCGAAGAGTTTAAACACTTGCTCTGTGGCACTTTCAAATTCAGAATGGGTCTGTCTGTTTTTCTAAACAATGGTGGAGTAGTTGGATAACCCGTTTATAAAGTCATTACTTTACAATTCTGTTTGTTGTGATAATTAGCATATCAATTACACACTTCACCATTACAAAAGGAAAAGAAAATATATGAAAAAATGTGATATGCACCGTTTCATAGGTTCAGATAACACACTCAAGCATATTTATAGTAACACGCACACGCACACAATTTCATGAAAGAATCTTGGGTAGCCTTTTAGTGACCAGTTTACCATCTACGGAATGTGATATGGAAGCTTGAAAATGCCCACAGGATTCATGGACCATATAGAATGTTACCGTATAGAATGACACACTGTAACAACAAATAAAAGATTCACTTTCCTTTCTCTTTTTTTTCTAAATATTAATCTATTTAAATAGTAAAATCTAACACCACTTAAAGGCTAAAATTTGTTTTAGGACATTAAACATGGGAACATTTCACACTATGAACAGGAAAGATGTGAAAGCATATTCGTTTTGCAATTATTGCAATTTCAAAGAAAAGAAAAATCCCTCAAATGTTTAATACTTCATATCACCCTGATAACTAATATCCTTCAAATCATTTTTCATAAATACATTATGCTAAGAATGTAATACCAAAATAAGTTATTACTTTATTGCAGATTTTTTTTTAAAAAGGGTTTGGATAAAGAGACCAATTCATGGCTTGTTGTTGCAAATGGAAACAGGCAAAAATGAAAAACAATGTCTGAACATACAGTAGGAATAGCAGCAGGCAATGCAGAGGTCAGATCAACCTCGAGAAAATAAAATCAATTAATACAAGTGGTGGCATTCCAAGTCAGGAATAATAGTTATGAAAGGGCACTCAAATGTTATCATTGCTTGTTTCCTATGCGCAAATACCACAGAGCTGTTTGTGCTGTTTGTTTTGGTTATTTTCTCTTCTTGCAGAAGATGTGGTTTGATTGGTCAGGTCATGATTGGGGTACATGCATAAGACTTAGTGGGGTAAAGCTACCAGGATATCTACATAGTTGACAGGGAAGAAGCCAGATTGCCCATTGACCATTCCTTCATACCAGTTGTCATCAATCTTGCTGGTTAAGGTGATGATGTCCCCTTCCTTGAAGCCTAGCTCACCCTCATTTTCAGGGTCGAAATCATAAAGTGCCCGACAGCAAGGCTGGTCCATTGGAGCTGAAACAGCGCGAAAAAAAGGATTCTTTACTGAACATAAAATGAAATCCTCCATTTCATAGATTTTATTATATTTATTGCCTTACCTGGTGACCTGGAGGGGCCACTGTGCCCAATATTCCCATTGTGGTTCTCGCTGAAATCAATGGAAGTGCGAGGTTTGGGGACATACTCTCTTCTTGGCTTATTAGAAGCCTCTCTTATTCTGACAAACAAAGAAACAAGCATACATTATAAAATCTAGGCCTGACAATCTTTTATCATTTCCAAAATAATAATAATAAACATTAAAAAGAAGACATTTTTACTCAAGAAATGTTCCACCTTTTGAGTAAGCCTAAATGCAAAGCATGTTTTCGTAGTCAGACCATCACCACTACAGGCAACTAACGTGCTTTACCAAACCACACTTATCGATTTACAACAGTTGGGGTCATTCACACAGGATGTTTTTGTGTTCAAATACAGATGGAGTGCAACAGAATAAAAATGAATGAAGTCTCTAGATATGCTGAACTATTTATAACTTCACACAGCGGCTGAAAATGTGACAATCTTGATGTGAGATGTGATGCAATATAGTGAGATGTACCGCAACACCCAAGTGCAGGTGGGATACAAAAATGCATCCTGTGCAAAGGCCCCCAGGCTACCTCAGGCAGACTGACAAACTCCAAATTAGACTGCTATGAAATAATGCTACTGAAATAAAACAAACACTTACAAAGCCACTTTTTTCTAATAACTATATACAGTGCTTGTCTGCCACAAAAATGTGACATTTTTAAATCATCTTCATTTGCAGGATTTTTTGACTGACCTATGTTCGATTAATTACAAATATTTTATCAAATATCATGTCATTAATTTTACTGAATGTTTCTAATTGACTGCAAGATCTAATAAAACACTTTAAAGTACAATTTAACATTATTATTAGGGTTACTGCTTTTTTTTATAATCATTTGCACTTTGTGGTATGGGAGTTGAAAGTACCAGAGTGTGCTACTGTACTGCTTTAGTTAACTGTAACAAGCCTTTCCAAAAAAACAAACAAACAAACAAACAAACAAACAAAAAAGAACTCAACAGTTCTCTACATTACACATTATTTAAAACTAAGAGCTTTGGCGTTTTTGTTTGGAAATAACTGCCATTAAAAATGGCTCATCAATTTACCAATTACAACTAGTCTTCAAGTGTGTAAACACTTACAGCTAATTTGTGCACTTAGAAATAATTTCTATATACAGTGTAAATATATTGAATAGGAATACATAATGTATAGTATATATGCTGTACAGAATTTGTACACATACACTATCAGTCAAAAGTTTTTTCCGCTCACCAAGCCTGCATTTATTTGATCCGAAGTACTATAGAAACAGTAACATTTTGAAACAGTTTTACTATGTAAAATAACTTTTTTCTATTTAAATATATTTTGAAACGTAATTTATTCCTGTGATTTCAAACCTGATTTTTTTTTTGGCATAATTACTTCAGTCATATGATCCTTCAGAAATCATTCTAATATTCTGATTTACTGCTCAAAAACATTTATGTGGAAAACAGCTGAGCAGAATATTCTCAGGTTTCTTTTATGAATAGAAAGTTCAGAAGAACAGAGTTTATTAATAAAAATCCTTTGTAACATTCTTTATCATCACTTTTTGATCAATCCTGATAAAAAAGTACTCATCTGTTAATAGTATTATTATTATTATTAATAAATTATTATAGTAATAACAATAATAATAATAATAATAATAATAATAAATGTTTCTTAAACAACAAATCAGCATATTAGAATGATTTCTGCAGTATCATGTGACACTGAAAACTGGAGTAATGATGCTGAAAATTAAGCTTTTATCACAGGAATAAATTACCTTTTAAAATATTCTCAAATAGAAAGCAGTTATTTTAAATAGTAGAAATATTTTTATTCTTGGATCAAATTAATTCAAACTGTTAACTGTTCAAAAACATTTGACTGGTAGTGTACATGTATGTGTGAATGCTTTGACAAAAAGCATCATGCTGTGCACTACACTGCACTCTGAACATGCAAAAGTCAAGACTGTAGTGTTTTACATTTGTCACATCAATGTGTAGTTGGCAGTTTGAGTATGGTGCAAAACACCAGTTTAATAAGTTTTGAAGTGTCTGTTTTTGCAAGAGACATGTTTGCTTGGTTTGAGTATAGAGTTTTGAGAAAAGGACTCATAATTTCAGAAATCATGTGCAATTGTCATAAACGAATGCAGTTTGCCAGAATGAAATGCTTTTCATGAAAACACTTGTAACTTGTTAAGATGCCTGTAATTGCAAAGTTTTTTGTGAGAAAGGGAAATCTACCACTGAAACATTTAGACAAGATTTATGATTGTTGATTTGTTCCAGAATACAGACCTGTCCTCTAACTTGCTGGACAGCTGCTGAAGGATCTCTGCAGACTGTCTGTGGTAGTTCACCTGAGCTTGGACCAGAGCCGAAAGCTGACTCACTTGTTCAATCTGCAGAAACAGTTAGAACATCAACTACTACACATGAAAGCAAATAATGCCTCACTGATTGCATATGAAGGTCAAGATTAACAAACAATGGCTACATTTACATGCACCCTTATAAAGCAATAAAGGCAGTACTGTGATGTACTGCAAGCTTATGTAAACACTGTGATTATGGATTACGTTCATATTTAGAGTAACCATAAATCACAGTAAAAGTGTTGATTTGTGAGTACTGCTGTTTCGATCTAACTATTCGCTCATGCATGAGTTCGAAAACATGCTGGAACAGAAGAAGCCACACTTCTTGGCATCATGCACGTTGATGTCTGGAAATGTGCCTGAAGTGTGTCCATTCCAATGTTTCCAACCATCAATAAAACACATGATGTCCATGTCGTGTAAGCTATGAGCATAACCTCCTGAGCTCCCCAGAAGTGTGGCATCTACAAAACGAGGGAGACTATGTACCCTAGAACTGCCGAACAGGTCCGTGTACACGGGAATGGCTTGAAGGCTGCCTATTTTAAAGCAAAAACATCACACCTCTTAGCAAATAATCTAAATAATGGCAGGTATCATGTCAACGGGACTAAAAATGTTTGCTCATATCATATAAACATCGTATTCCTTACTTTGATTACTGCTAGCAATCAGACTATTAACCATGTAGACATAGCCATTGTATAAGATAAACTCATCAATGAAAACATGAGAATGTTGCGATTTATTGTGGGTTATTGATTCAGAACATATAGAAATGTGTAGTGGGAAAGACTCATTGGACCCTGGGAGAGATAAAAGTAAAACGAAACTTTACGGAGGCATGAAATGGGTTGTGAACAAGGGCAAGCAAAGGGCAGGTCACAGATCTTACATCACTCTCCAGAAGGTTAAACATGCTTTGCTCGGCAACATCCTTTGATTCATCAAACTTCTCCAAGGCCTGTTTCATCTCATCTTCTGTGACTTTTCCTTGCCTTTTCTTCTTATAGTCAAAGTCCAACCGTCTCCCTTCCAACTTTTTCAGGTGATGCTGTCAAAACAGAAAAAAATGCAACGTTCAGTTACTGACCTCTAGTGACACATTTAGTTATGTCTGCATCAACAACTGTGACAAAGTATGACTTCTTCAAAGTATGACTTCTTCAAAGCCATTTCAAATATTGGGTCATTCCGTGTCAACCAGAAGTCCCTGGCTCAAATTTTTTTTCTTAAGAAAGTAAAACATTAATAGTTATGGAAGCCAAAATATTAAATGTCATGGATGAATATTAACTGAGTAATCCACTATTTTGTAGTGGGTGGTCAAAATGTAAATTTTCACCCAAGATTCAGAGGCAAATATCAAGGGGTAAAAATGACTTCAGGAAGATGGCAGCATCATAATGTTATTTTTACACATGTAGGGCCATAAAGTTACGATGCCAAAAAGACAGTTTGTTGAGATCCAATATCTAAAAGGACATTAAGATATCTTTACTACTTAAGTTACAGGCATGCAAACTTGAGTAAAAACTTGGAAAGTGCTGTTTTCCCATTTTTGAATGATCATTGGTACATAATGTAACAAAGATAGCTAAAGTCAACAGATTTTACTAATAGAACTTCTAATCTCTGTGTAAAAGTAAGATTATTATGCTGCCATCTTTATAATGTCATTTTTAACCCCCTGTAATTTGGCTCTAAATGTCAGGTGAAATATGCCATTTTGACCCCCTCTAAAAAAAATTGTGGATTAGTCAGTAAATATTCATCCATGACAGTTAATATTTTGGCTTTCATCACTATACATGTTTATCTTTCTTCAGAAATAATATTAGCAAAAATCAAAAATTGAGCCGAGGATGTTGTTTGGTTGACTTGACACAGAATGACCCTTTTACAAAATATTCTCACTGTAATGTAATAATAATCACAAGAATATTTCAAACTGTAGCCTTCAACAAATCTAAAACTAAAAATTATGAAATGAGTGAACCATTGGTAAATAAAGAGGTCATACATACATTTTTATTGTTAATATTCACTTAAAATATTGTTAATACAGTTAATAAAATCCAAATACAGTTATGACTGAAATTATGACCAGTTTTGTCTCCTTTCTCTGACCTTAGAATTAAATGAGCCATTTTTGCTGATGTGTGTGAAATGAGATTTAGCACCTTCATTCTCGAGCTGCTTTCAGTATATTTTTTTAACAGCCCCCTCTGTCATCTAACAACCTCTTTGTGTCAAGTTCATGAAACAATCCACGCTTAAATGTGCCACTGAAACTGTTAAGGCTGAAGTGAGATGATCAGTGACACTGTAACTGCTGGTAATTGCGATGTCTTGACTAAACAGCCACAATTAATGATATGCTATGAGAATAACTTAATTTGAATATGGCTCAGTGCTATTTCAGAGCTTTTAACTGTCAGGTTAGACTGGATTGTGGGAGGTTAGTGAATAAGAGATTTTTTTACACTGAAATACCACATGCAATGGAACAAAACTGTGAATTTTCCAATAAGAGGTCAAAAGACAAAAGATTTTTAGAAAATTGGAGGGGTAAACATTTTGTCTAACACGTTTTCTGTGGGGGGAGGTACAATGATTTCAATGCAATCATTTCTTATCTCACCTGGATTTCTTTTAAGTCTTTATCATGCATATTCTGCAACGGATCAATAAAGTTTTGCTTGACCTCCATGTCTAGAGCATCTTTAACTTCACCTAGCTCTCGCATGGCTTCTCCAACATCAGTCAGAGCCAGACCTGTAAAACACAAAACAATAGATCTCTCACTATAATATAGCCTTATTATTTAAGGGCAACTCAATGAGAATCCAATATAGTTTTTCAAATTATACATAAAATAATACAATATTAATATAAATAATTATCTGGTTATGGTAATTAGATTAGATTACTTGTTTTTATTTTGGATTTACATTTTCAGCAACCAACAATCACAAGCTATTTACATTTATTTTTATACAACTGCACTTATAAATATTTGACAGCTATTATCACAAATCTTTCCTGCTAATTGCCACACCATTTGACAACTGCATATGCTGCAAACAGATTGTCACTATGCACCAATCAGTGATTACATTATTTGCATATCCTGAAGCTTTGCGTGATGCGATATGAGTTTATGAACTGGATTTTGTAATTTAATCTGATCACTCTACTAATTAAATGTAATTAAATTGCGTGCAAGCAAGCAGCATGCACAAGACTAAATCACTATCATAAGACATAATCTGTCTACATGCTTGGAATGCAGACAGATTACTTTATTATAATGGGAGATTGGGAGCATGAATCTAGTTGTGTTGCTTTGTTTAAGCTGCTCTCTCCATGCACGCTAGAACTGATGTGGTCTCTCTTGCATCACAGACAGCTTCATTTATTATAAATGAGAGCATTCTGATTTATCATGCTGCATTGTCCATGTGGTACAGCCACAAAAACAGCAACTACATTGTCAAAACAGTCTGGATTGTGGTTGCGGGTCATTGATAACCTTGTCATGGGCCAGATTTTGCCTGCTGGCAGGATGTAAGCATCGCTGCCATTCAGTCATTTTAGACAACCACATTAAATTGAATTTATAGAAAGGACTCCCGTTCATCCACAGCTGTGTTTTTTTTTTGTTTAGGGATAGCTGCTACGAAAAAAAAGGATGAGTCTCTTGTTTGTCCTGAACATTTAAACTGCCCACTGTTCTTCAGAAAAATCCTTCAGGTCCCACAAATTATTTGATTTTCCAGTATTTTTGTGTATTTGAACCCTTTCCAACAATGACTGTATGATTCTGAGGACAACTAAGAGACTCATATGCAACATTTACAGAATGTTCAAAAGCTCACTGATGCTCAAGAAGGAAACATGATGCATTAAGAGATTTTTTAAATTTGAAGATCAGGGTAAACTTAACTTATTTTGTCTTCCGGGAGTCATGTAATATCTTCTGTGTAACACGTAAGTAGACTTTGAAGAAATATGATATTTAGGCAAAATAAGAAAAAATTACACAACTTCATTCTGTGCAAAAGTTTTCACTCCTTAATGCATGGTTTTCCCTACTGGAGCATTTGAACCTTCTGTAATTGTTGCATATGAGTCTCTCAGTTGTCCTCAGTGTGAAAAGATGGATCTTAAAATCATACACACTGCTGAAAAAAAAAACAGCTAATACAACCTAGGCTGGTCTTAGCTGATTTAAGGCTGGGAAAGTGGCCAAAATCCCTGTAAAACCCCTGGCCAGCTATGACCAGCTATAACCAGGCTGGTTGACCAGCTAAAACCAGCCAACCAACCTAGGCTGGTTTTAGCTGTTTTTTTTTTCAGCAGGGTAGTCATTGTTGAAAGGGTTTAAATACACAAAAATGCTGAAAAACCAAAGAATTTGTGGGACTTGAAGGATTTTTCTGAAGAACAGCAGACAGTTTAACTGTTCAGGACAAACAAGGGACTCATGAACAACTCTCTCTAAACAAAAAAAAAAAAAACACAGCTGTGGATCATTCAGATAACAACACAGTATTAAGAATCAAATGGATGTAAACTTTTGAACAGGGTAATTTTTATAAATTCAACTATTATTTTCTCTTGTGGACTATATGTAAACATCTTTTATGTAAAATATCTTATTCGGGTTAGTACTAAATAAACAATAACATGCATTCTGTATGATCCCACTTATTTTGGCAAAATAATCGACATTTTGCAGATTCTGAAAGGGGGTGTAAACTTTTGACCTCAAGCACACTGGCGACTACTACCTCTACAATATGATTAGGGGAATGCTTCATTATGCTTTTTTAAAAACCAGTTGTAAAAATCTATGAACACAGCAATTGCTCTTAGACCTGCATCAAAATAATCGATCCGAGATCACCTCAATGAGGTTGTCTCAGCCCGACTGAGAACAAACTCTTGAGTGGTTTGGTTGTAGTGAGACAGCAATCTAACACAGCTGACCAACAAGTGAAGCTGTATCATAATTTATAATGGGAAATGTGTTATGTAAAAAGCAGAAGGTCTGATTCTGTGAGCATGCACATTAATTATCACAGTTGAAACCAAAGTGCGCCTCTTTATCTTAATGTTGCCTAATTTCTCTACTTCCCTTGATTCCCACTCTAACTGATCAATTACAGCGGGAATGACAGATACATTTATATAAGTGTATGTGTAACGACAGCTACAGAAAAAGATACAAAAAGCCCACAGAGATAACTTGCCAATCCATCTTGATGGATGATGCTGAACAACATTAACAGATGTACTGTTGATGCCAGACCAGTTAGAGGGAAGTTTTAGTCAAATTTGACTTGCATAAACACATTTTGTTACACTTTTGGAAATGTTGCTTTGTGAAAGCGAACTTAACCAAGAATACTTGTAATAAAATATGTCCTTGTTTCAGAACTAAGCAAACTACAGGTCTAAAAACAGCCTTATTGCATGATTTATCGCTGTTTGTGGATTGTGTTAAACTGTGATGAGATGACTTAAAGGGGTTATGAACTGCCTTTGTTTTTTATTCTGTACGGGTCTCTGAGGTCCACTTATGTTATCAAGATTTTTACATCAAAAAACATCCTAACTTAGAAGTAATAAGCTATTTCCTGTCCTCTTTTGAACCTCCTCATCACAATGTTGTTTGAATAGGTGTAGTGGATTGTAAACTCAGAAGTAAATGACCACTGATATAATTGGCTACCAGTAGTGTATGTATGACAGCCTATATCCTTCATAGATGGACGCTGCCGTGATTTAGGTTAAAAATGCATAAATACTTAATACATATCAAATGACCTGTAATAACAGACAACGCAATAGTGACCACCAGTGTTGGGGGTAACTCATTAAAAGTAAAACGAGTTCCGTAATAAGATTATTTTTACCAAGTAACTAATGAAGTAACGGATTACTTTTTAATTGATGAAAATAGTTACTTTTTTGAATAAGTCAAAACGACAGACCCCCCCCCCCATGTTGAGAGAAATCGGGAGTAAGATTTCAAGATTTCTAGACTTTTGTTCTAGAATAAATGTAAACATGCATTTATTCATCTTACTCACAAAAAAACTCAGTATTTCATAAAATTAATAAAAACAGTGAAATTCAACTCAGAATATGATGCAAACCTGCAATAATTAAATATCTTAAATAATACAAACATCCTTTACATTTTTAATCCCATTTTATTAACCACTGTCTTTGCTGCTGACCTTTGATGATCCAATTCATCCATACTATAAGCAAAAATTACTCAAGATAATCTAATATTTGTTTTCCTTTTTTTTTGCTGAAGAGTTGACATTTTTTTTCTTCTGCATTCAAGACATAAATTTACTTGCCTGAGGCTTTTGGGGTGAAAAGGCTTTTACATTTGCCAAAAACATAACTTTTTATATTAAAAACAAACAAGCAAGCCCTGCCCAGATTTAAAAAGTAATGCAAAAGTAACTTAACACATTACTTTCTATAAAAAGTAACTAAGTAATGCAAATTGTTATTTTTTTTAGGGAGTAACTCAATATTGTAATGCATTACTTTTAAAAGTAACTTTCCCCAACACTGGTGACCACATCATAACAGTTACTCACACTCCAATTTAATATAGTCAG
Organism: Garra rufa; assembly: GCF_049309525.1. Lineage (NCBI taxonomy): Eukaryota > Metazoa > Chordata > Actinopteri > Cypriniformes > Cyprinidae > Garra > Garra rufa. The sequence continues at coordinate 32,007,111 of NC_133366.1, read as the reverse complement.
CACAGCATCCAGTATCCAATATAGTCAACAAAGCATCGTCTTTTAGTTTCAAACTTTCTGAAAATCCTGTGATGAATTGTGCCTTGTTTGTGAACAAAACTGCGGTAAAATGAAGTGAAAGAAGGACCAAATTCTTAATGACGTGGTTAAAGTTAATATTTACTCTTTCTGAATGTTGGGATCAGAAAGAACGTACAGCAAAGTCTGTTTCACAACTTGGCACTGTACAGAATCTTGTTGTCTTTGGGGCCTATCGTTTCTGTTTATACCTGTGTTTGCCTCTCGTTATTTACACTAAATGCACAAATCAGTGGGCGGGGCTAAACAGACAGCGATGTAGAAGCAGGCGTTAATCTTCTGCTGAGGCAGTGTTTAACCACAATATTACATAATACAGTCATAATTCCACAACCTGTCATTTTGGCAGTTTGGCTTCAATATAAGCCGTTTTTAGACTAATAGGAAAGTTGAAACATTCTGAAACTTACAGGATGTTTCAATACAATGACCTTTTATAAGTGACCATGGAAAACAAAACCAGGGTCAATTTTTTGAAAGTGAGATTTATAGATCATTTAAAAAAACTGATGATGACCATTGATGTATGGTTTGTTAGAATATGACAATATTTGGCTGAGATACAACTATTTGAAAACCTGGAATCTGAAAAAAAAATTCTAAATATTGAGAAAATCACCAAGTTGTCCAAATGAAATTCTTAGTAATGCACATTACTAATAAAACATTACGTTTTGATATATTTGCGGTAAGAAATTTACAAAATATCTTCTTGGAACATGATCTTTACTTAATATCCTAATGATTTTTGGCATAAAAGAAAAATCAATAATTTTGACCCATACATTGTATTTTTGGCAATGCTACAAATATACCCATGCTACTGGTTTTGTGGTTCAGGGTCACATATGTCAAAAGATCACAGGAATTTTGGTTTCACAGTTCATGACCCCTTTAAACATTTAAATGTTAACACAATATTTTCCTCATTAGTAATGAATTCAGGTAGTTGATGGATTTTTGCACGCCAACATAAAGATGAGGCATAGTTTATCGTTTAATCTAGTTTTCAAACTTAGTAACTATTGTGTCAAAAGAGCTTGTTGATAACTTGCAGATTAAACTCATTATTTTGGAACAAGCATATTTATACTGCAATATGTGTGAAGGAGTTGCCCACAAGGCCAACAGCTCTGACTTTGTGTATGTTTATAACAAAGCAAACATTACCAAAGCAGGATTCTTCCCCGAGTTCTCTGCCAAACTTTTGCATGGACTCTCCCAGGATGACTTCAGTCTGTGTGTATCCAGGACCTTTATCTCCACCACGAATTTTAGACATGGAGCTCATCATACTCATTTTGGCACGAGTTGCTAAAAATAAAAAAAAGATGTACATTACAGATTTTTATTTTTTAACTAGAGATACACTATAAAAAATTAAATTATTATTCAAATTTACCTGGATTGGGCTGCAGGTACTCCGTTGTCTTGGTCATAATGTCCATTACCGCCCTTGTGGTGACATCAACTCTCTATGTTACAGTGAAGATGAAGGTAAAAGAATGGCAAAGAATGATGTTAGTAACTTGTTTATTTTTTAATGTCATGTCAGTAGCAAAGCTATCTTTATGAGAAAAACAGAATAAATAAAGTCATAGAATTAATAAGAAGCTATTTAAGAAAAAAAATCTAAAATACATTTAGATAATAGGAATGAACCTTAAGAAAGAATTAAACATTGCACATTTAGCAGAAGCTGTGACTGACATTACACATCCACCTTCATGAAAGAGACCTATGTCTAGGGGTGGGAATCTTCAGGCACTTCACGATCCGATCCGATTCCGATTCTGGGAGTCACGATCCGATTCCAAAACGATTCTTGATCTAAATTTTTTCCCCAATTAATTCTTCTGCTGTGCAAATACAACTTTACAATTTAAAAAAACATGTAAAATTGCAGTTTCTATGCTTTTTGTTTAAAAGTAGGTGTCAATCTGTTTTCATTATCAACTAAATATCACAATGCTCACATTCTCAGTTTTCAATAGTACTGCACATGGCTACATTTTCATATACGTTTTATATCAAATTTATTTTGTGCCAATTTTACTTTATTTTTATTAAAATTATATAAGCAAGGTACTTTTTAAAATAATTACTTATTTAAAATAAGTGTTCTTTAGGTATCCGAAAGTTTACAGACAATAGTTTTTCTTTTTTCCTCAGCATTACTGCCGTTTTATTATTACTGACATCATAGACAGGCAGCTTTACCAGGCTGCATTCAAACTAATGCACAACAGTGGCTAGTGGTGACTTTTTTTTTTTTTTTTACCAGGTATGCTGAGTGCTAAAACCACCAGTAATACCAAAAATAATAATATCTTTAGATTATTTAGAAACCAATAAAATCAGAGACGAAATCATATTTTAATATTTCCTCTTTTTCCTGTTTATTATATAAAAAAAAATTATATACATTTTATATAGGCTATTTGTCTTTTTTTGGGGGGGGGGGGATTATGAAAATATACAGCTAGGATGTCGAGTAAGTTGTGCATCAAACACAATATGATTTTTGGCAATCAGGCTGAGAATTCTGAGGAGTCGAGAAAGATGCGGAGAATCTGTTTGCCCGGAAGATTAAATCTCAAATAAGGGATCAACTTATAAGCATGTTTATATTATTTAACACGTGAACGCATTCTCTCTGACAGCCTGGATAGCGGAGCATTAGCAGTTTATATGGACGGAATGCCATACACAGATCTATTTCGATATATCAGATGTTTTGTCCTGCTCTCAAAACATATATGTATGTACAGTTTAGTTTAAAACTATTGAAAATGCAAGTGCATTTAACCGCATCCGCAATCGAGCTTTAGGACGAACAAACCCAAAGCGCACGTGAGTCTGTCAGTGCACGAGTTTCGTGCATCTAATCTACCCCTACCTATGTCAAGTTATTTCTTCTCAAATCTCCATAATCTCTCATAATTAAGTGCTCTAGAAAGAGCAATACATTAACTGCACTAATTATATTTATATATCTTTTGTTGCCTACAGACCCCAGTAGTTTCTCATTCCTCCATTTTGTCATCCATCTGTCCATTCCACAGTTTTAACTTTTATAAGAGACACTCTAAAATACACAGTTATAATCACACTCAATTTATTCTGACTTAATTAGGTTGCGCTAAAGTAGGATTTTATGTCTACAGATGACCTAATTAAAGCTTCCAAAATTAGAAACTTCTAATAAACAACCAAATGCTCATTGCTATGCTTCCTGAATGAGAATCAAATCTCTCTTGCTGCAGGAAACTTACCTTTTCCATTTCCACAAAGTCTTCATCTAGCTTAGTTCCCTCTGCCCCTCCGACCTTCTCACTAACTTTCTGCAAAATAAGACAAGACAATTTTCGTTTTTTTTTTTTTTTTATTAATTCAGAATTTTGTCTGAATATAACTTTTTTTGTAAAATCTGTTTTCGGAGTTCTGAAGTCTTTCAATCATAAAGGTCATTGTAGAATATCCAGTATAATTTATTTATAAGAAACAGCTTTCATTATTTGGAGTCTGGTGTCATATGTCAGTTGTCTAACTAGTAAAGAAACCTTGGCATAAACATCAGAATTCAGACACACAAATCACAATTCCAAAAACTTGTAATTGCTTTACTTGTACGTAAACACACAGTTGAAACCATTAGTTTAAGGTGATTGAAAAAGAAACATGTTCAAAAGTAGATTCCTGCATAAATGAAATGGTCAATACATAATATAAGCAATGGCACATGTGATACGTAGCTCAAAAGTTATGTTTTGTAACAACACATATTTACATTTACATTTATTTATTTAGCCGACGCTTTTATCCAAAGCGACTTACAATTGGGAATACAGCAAGTGATTCATCCTAAGGAGGCAGAAGGAAGTGCTCAAAAATACCATATATCAGGCGTTGTTAGAAGAGTGTAGGCTAGAAAGGGAAGATCGGGAAAGAGAGGAGAACAAAGTCACATAGTGTCGAAAAAGATGGGTTTTCAGCAGTTGCTTGAAAGCCGTTAAGGAGTCTGCATTCCGAATAGGGGTGGGAAGATCTTTCCACCAGGCAGGAACGTTGAACGAGAATGTTCTGGAAAGTGATTTCATGCCTCTCTGTGGTGGTACAATGAGGCGTCTTTCACTAGAGGATCTCAGACTTCTGGAGGGAGTGTAGATTCGAAGTGGTGAATGGAGGTAAGGAGGTGGCTGTCCTATATGCCAGCATCAGTGTCTTGAATTTGATGCGAGCTGCAATCGGTAGCCAGTGCAGGGATATGAAGAGAGGTGTGACATGGGCTTTTTTGGGCTCAATGAAGACCAGCCGTGCTGCTGCATTCTGAATCATTTGTAGAGGTCTGATTGTACATGCTGGAAGACCGGCTAAAAGAGCATTGCAGTAGTCCAGCCTGGAAATGACCAGGGCCTGGACGAGGAGTTGTGCAGCATGCTCTGTTAGGAAGGGCCTGATCTTTCTGATGTTGTGCAATGCAAACCTGCAAGATTGAGCAGTTTTAGCTATGTGATCTTTAAAGGTCAATTGGTCGTCAAAGTCGATGGGGTAATTGTTGATGAACCTAACTGGATGGAGAAGTCATGTTGTAAAGTTGGAGTGGCAGGAAAGATAAGTAGTTCAGTCTTTGACATATTGAGCTGTAGATGGTGTTCCTTCATCCATGCAGAGATATCCACCAGGCAGCCTGAGATACGCGCAGTTATCAATGGATCATCTGGTTTGAATGAAAGATAGAGCTGAGTGTCATCAGCATAGCAATGGTAGGAGAAGCCATGTGCCTGTATGATAGGGCCCAGAGATGTAGTGTATATGGAGAAGAGGAAGGGTCCAAGAACTGATCCCTGAGGAACCCCAGTGACCAGTTGATGAGTTTTGGATACCTCCCCTCCCCAGGCCACTCTGAAAGACCTACCAGAGAGGTAGGATTTGAACCAGCGAAGTGAAGTCCCTGGGTCCGATGGCCAGCGATGAGAGGGTGGACAGGAGGATCTGATGATTCAACGTGTCAAAAGAGTGTGTGGTCAATTGTAGTTCTTGTATGTGTGGAGCTGAGAACCTATTACTGATAGATGTAGTTTTGTCTGTGAAGAATGTGGCGAAATCATCAGCTTTTATAGAAGTGGTGGGAGGTGGTGGAGGGGGACAAAGCAGTGAATTAAAAGTTTTGAAAAGGTTGCGTGCGTCCGGAGCATTGTTGATCTTGTTGTGGAAGTATCAAGATTTGGCAGTACGTACTTGGTTAGAGAAAGACGAAAGCAGAGACCGATACATACTCAAGTCAGATGGATCCTTAGATTTGTGCCATTTTCTCTCGGTTGCCCAAAGTTTGGACCGATGCTCACAAAGAATATCGGATAACCAAGGGTTCGAAGGAGCAGCCCGTGATGGCCTGGAGGAGAGAGGGCATATATCATCTAGACAAGAGGTTAGAGTGGAGCATAAGGTGCCGGTTGCTGCATTAGTGTCCAGGGATGAGAAGTTGGTTGGAGAGGGAAAAGAGGAGGACACTAAGGAAGAAAGGTGGGAGGGTGAGAGAGAGCGTAGGTTTCATCTAAAAGTAACAGGTAGAGGTCTTGGGGGTGTACAAGTAGCAAGATGTAGGTTAAGTGTAATGAAGAAGTTGTCAGAGATGTGTAGGGGTTTGACCGCAACGTTGTCTGAAATACAATTTCGTGTGTAAATGAGATCAAGTTGGTTGCCAGATTTATGGGTGTATGAAGTGATGATGTGTTTTAGATCAAATGAAGCTAGGAGTGAATGGAAGTCTGCAGCATAGGGTTTGTCAAAGTGAATGTTAAAGTCCCCAAAGACTAGAAGTGGGCTGTCATCCTCTGGAAAAGAGGACAGCAACCCATCCAGCTCTTCTAAGAAGCCAAGTTGACTAGGAGGGCGGTAAATTACCACAACATGGAGTTTGATAGGAGATGTTACAGTGATTATATGAGATTCAAATGAATTATAATTGCATAGAGGAGAATGGGTTGAGTATTTCCAGTTATTAGAAATGAGCAAGCCCGTACCCCCACCCCTTCCAGTCTGACGAGGGGTGTGAGAGAAGGAGAAGTTATTAGATAGAGCAGCTGGGGTTGCAGAGTCTTCAGGACGAATCCAGGTCTCAGTCAACCCTAGGATGCTCCGGCAAGATTGTAAAGAAAAGGCTAAAATAAGTCAGCTTTGTTGACAGCTGACTGACAGTTCCAGAGCCCAACCGTGAAAGAGAAAGGTTCAGTGGAAGAGGTGACCATAGGACGCAGGTTAGAAAGATTGTGTCAACATGTGCGTGTGATGTTAGAGCGATGTGTAGAGACTACCGGAATGAGTTGGAAACACATGATAGAGGAGGACAGAAAGAAGAGTGCAATAAAGTAAAGGAATACTTAAGTGCGTTGCTGGTTTCGTTGCTTGGCTAAGTTGCGCAGGACAAGTCGCAGTCTTTACTCTCGTTGGTCTTCACTCGAGGAGGCTGAACACTTCTGCTGACGCTTCAGCGCAATTAATCACACCAACAATCAATACTTCATTGACAACAGCTGGGTACACCTCCTTGGCTGAGTGAGTCGACAAACGGATCGTAGGCAAATGGGTCAAACCAAAACTAAGCACACTTCTCACTTTTAAGCGCGCTCAGGAAGGGAACGATATGACTGACAAAAGCTTCCCTTGGCCGTCAGCTCAGAATTTAAATTTGAATAAGTGCAATCAAAACTACAATTTAAAATGAAAACAACGGCAAGACAAATATACCAAGGGAACAACTGCTTTCCAGCAGTGGCTAAATGTAAATAGAAACGAATAACCAAATAAATAGAAACATAGAAAAACACGGACGTGTTTATCTAGCTCCAACTAAATGCAAACAGAAACGAATAACCAAATAAATAGAAAAATAGAGAAACAAGGAAGTGTTGATCTAGCCCCAAGTAAATGCAAACAGAAACGAATAACCAAATAAATAGAAAAAACAAGGACGTGTTGATCTTGCACCATCTAAACGTAACAATCGCTATAAAAATACAGTATTTTAAGTACTCACTTACGCGCTGTCGTTCTGTCCGCGCTTGAGGACTGAAAATCACTTATCCCCTATTTAAATAGTAACAGTTATTTAAATAGTAACTGAATTTGAAACTCTAACATTTCAAAAGACAGACATGAGCCCAAGTCCAAGTCTCAAATCTTTTTTTGGTAATAGGACAATTCATTTTACATATATGAATACGCAATTATTTTAAGCAATGCTAAAAGCATATGAAGATTTAATAAATTAAATCTAAATTGGCACAGAAGGGACTGATATTTATATCTGATCTTTACATTCACTCAACAGGACAACATTTTTACTTGTAAACCTAAAGAAATTGTGTTCACTAGTCTTTAATTTGGAGTCAATATTCAAGTCCACTGGGTCTAGGTCAAATCCAAAGTTAAAGGGATAGTTCATCCAAAAATTAAGATGTTATGTCTATCTGCTTACCCCCAGGGAATCCAAGATGTAGGTGACTTTGTTTCTTCAGTAGAACACAAACGAAGATTTTTAACTCAAACTGTTGCAGTCTGTGAGTCATATAATGGAAGTCAATGGTTACCAAATCTTTAAGAGTGGAAAAAAAAAATGCATTGAGGTCTTAAGACACATATTGTTCGGTCTGTGCAAGAGATCAACGTGCTCTGGCAATGTAGTTGGTGAAAAGTCGACTCCCAGATAAGTTTGCACAAGGAAGCGTAATCTTTTAGTTTTTAAACGGTTGCCAGAATCAGGATAAGCACAAGTAATTAAAATTTTGAAAAACCAATATGCACTATGTATTAATGAGTGATGAATACGTGCGACAGATCGTTTCTGCATGTGCATCTACTATGGTTGATCACGTTGAAGTGATATGCATCAGGACCGTAGACCGTTGTGATGGATCAAAGGTAAATAATGATATAATGGCCGTTCAGTTTTTTGCACAGACCAATCGTTTTGTGTCTTAAGACCTCAATGTATCGTCACAAGCCTCAGGGTTTAATTTGGTTTTGTCTACGTTTCTTTTTACTCTTAAAGATTTGGTAACCATTGACCGCCATTATATGACTGACAGACTGCAATGGTTTAGGGATAGTTAAATTTTTTAGTTTGTGTTCTACTGAACAAACAAAGTCACCTACATCTTGGATGTGCTGGGCGTAAGCAGGTAAACATCAAATTTGTATTTTTGGGTGAACTATCCTTTTAAGACACAAGTTAAAGTTTTAATTGCACAAAATAGAGGGGGATGTGTAGGCCTACTGGTTCTCACCAATATGACAATAAGGAATATCTTCAATACCATTGAGAGATTACATGTCTTACTGCAATAAAAATACTTGATGTATAGTATTTCAAAGAATCATGGGAATGAGAGGATTCTGATAATGTAATCTCTATAGAATGAGAGAAATAACAGTGAAAAAATGCTTAAAAAGACATCTAAAGTCAAGGGGCCGGGTAAACTGTAGGGCTCGGAGTATGAGTGAAATTATAACGGGAGAATGTGAGGCCATTGAGACTCTGGCTGCTTTCATTGTCTGGTTTGCTGACAGAAGGTTTCGAAATGCTTTTATTGACTGTGAGCTACTTTTAACTTGACATGGTGTAATAAAAATGATGTGTATGATAAAAGATAAATGTGGAGATATAGTGGATTAACAATTACATTTAACTGGCCTACAGTGGTATGTACAGTAATAGCTGACAAAAATTACATCAACAGTATAACAAACTTAATTACAAGTGAAATACATGAAATGTTACACAATTAATGTACTATAAAGACATCTTAAAGCAATTTCCTACAATTCAAAGAAATTAATAGTTTACTTTAACTACAGCCAATTAACAGATCATGAATTACAAACAAATTAAACCACATTGATTCAGCAATGAACTCCACTTTAATAAAATAAAAAAAGATGATCTTTCATTTGGGTGGACTTATCAATGAATTTTCTGTTGATAAATGAATGAGCGAATGCATTTTCAATGGAAAGCATAACAAGGGTGTTTAATCTCTGTTAACCCAAGGCATTTCATTAAAAAGAAACAAACATAAATCAAGACACAAATGGATGACAGCACCATACCAGTCTCATATTTAAAATGATTAGTGGCCTACATTTCCTAATTCATCATTAATCCTAGTCTGGTACTGTTTAGAAAATGAAAATTAAGGCAGTAAAACGCAGTCTCTGTTTTTATTCAAAGGTTTATTTGCTAAACGCTGATTATCATGTAAACATACAGCAATACTCCAATAGCTGTACATTCTAGATAGCAAATAAATTTTCAATAAATAAATAAATAAATAAATAAATATCTTAATCAGAATATGGGCCTTATAATGTAAAATTTATTAGGTTTGAAAGGTTCTAAATAAAAACTGATTATAGACTAAATGTTGTCACCTTTGTTTTGCTACTCTTCATTTTTGAATGGTCTGCTAAAGCAGTTTCCTTTGGTTTCTACAAACCAATTTTGTAAATTTGTTTGCAAAGTAATTAGATTCACACCCCATTTCAAAGAAGTATCCTAATGCAATTTAAATCAAAATAATCAATTAAACAAAGAGTAGGGTTTCTTATATCTCTATTATAACTAATTCAAACTGAAAAGCCTTATACTAGAATGTTCTAAACTAGAGTGCTGACCATTATAAAATGTGTCTAGATAAAGCAGTACTTGACCACTACTTGGAGTGAGGGTATTATATTGTAAAAATATGAATTGTGGTGTTTAGATGCGTAAAAAGTGACAGGGAGTCAAAGGCTCAAGGGGAAAGAATGACAACAAGCACTCCATTTAGCATTAAGCTATCATATGATTATACAATAAAAGCCTGCCATCACAGAAGCAGTGGGGTTAGCACATAAATGTTGACCTTATTGATAAAGCCCATATAAATGTTTAAATGCCTTCGTCTTGTGTTTCACAAGGCCTTTAATGGCCTCATTTTGCTTCTGTCTCAGAGATCTTTCCCCATCAAAATAGCGTTTAGTACAAAAAATATGACATAAAATAATAGTGAGAAAATAAGTAAATAAATAAATACAAAAGTCTGCATTTTTTTATATTTGATGCATCAGGCTTTTAACAAGGGTTTGATATAGGAGAATATGGAGCACACAGCCAAGGAGGACACACATACATGGAGCAAAAATATGCAATTTGGTGCAGCTGCTGAAATTACTGAAAAAAGTCAGATGAAATTCTAACAGCTTGTAATGTAAATCAATGAGATTGTTACAACATTATTACAGAATACAAAAAAATAATATAAATATCAGTTGTCACTCTTTATAAAATGTCCAAAGCTCAGTCGTTTTTATTGTGATAGTAAATCCCTTATAAGATGTACAGTAGGATACCATCTCCCAGTTTTTCTTTTTTTTTCTCCTCATAGAGAAATGTAGATCAGTTTGCAGTGGATCTTCTAAACCAAGAGCCAGAGGGACTGTGCAGCTCTTGCCAATCATTCAAGAAGCCAGGAACACAGAAAAGATGACATACGATCATAAACCCTTGAGATATACTGACAGTCACTTAATTTCATTTCAAAAAGAAAGGCTTTTACTTAGAAATTACTCCCACATAACTTTAACAAAGCTGTAAGTAATATTAGCCGAATAGGAAACAGTGATCTACCAGACTACCAAAAGTGTATGGTCTTAACTGCCTAAAAATACATTCTTAAAACAATACATTTTGATGACAGAACTATGCTACCAATTATCTTAAGGTGGTGCTTAAACATTGTAAGATGCTGCTCTTAAGTACAATGTGCATTTACTTTAAATTGCAACAAACATATTTTGGCATGTGCAGGATGATGTCAATGTGTTATTACAGGAAATAAAAAGAAACATTTGCTAATTTAGCAAGACATCCCCAAACATATTTTTTAATGCCATTAATATAAAATAATAAATCAACTATTCTATTTAAAATTCTGTTTTGACAATTTAGACAAATAATTTAATAACTGCTGACAGAGAAAAAAATAATCTTTAAAATATGAGCAAATATATGTCATATAAGCTTTAGGACTATAGGCTTTAATGAAAAGTGAAGATGTCGGAAATGTGTATGTAATTGGTGGTCCCTAACTTTTTCTAACAAAATCTATTTTTGAGCAAATGCATAACCAGCCAGTGTTCAAAACTATCTCCTTACTTTCAATTCACAACGGTAAACTTGGATTAATGTTTTCTAATTTGAGTGGTACTGGTACTGGTAGGAATTTGCAGGAAATTCGAGCATGCCGCCATGTCATTACGTCATGTCTGCAAACATAAAGGCAGCCTCCTGGCTATTAGGCTATATCGCATGAGGGTGCTGCAGGTGCCGGATCCTTTATAACCTTTTCCCACAGCAGCTGGAATAACTAAATTTATAATTTTGATGGCAGATTGTAATCCAGAAAGGATTGTGTTTATGAAACACATGTGACTAAAATTAAGATAAATTCCAGTTTTACATTTTTTATTTGATTACAGAAGATTTATATTTTAAAGAGAACCAGTTCTAAAGAACATAAATGTGCTTTTTTGTTAAAAGAATTTTTTTTTATATGAAACTCGAGGGGTATGACAATTAGAGATTAGACTGTACAAAAAATGAAATCTACACGCTAAAACACACTAAATACATGTAGTTTTAGTAGATAGTAGATTTATTGTAATTCTTTTTTCCTCAGTTGGTCAGAACAAAAGAGGCAGATAAGTTACTTGTTCAGATGACAATATCTGCTGAAAATTCATATTTGGGTCATACAAAAACATAGGCTAGAATCTGTGATTCTAAAGTACAGCCACAAATACAGCTCAAAACATTCATCTGTGCTGGAGCCGTGCCAACACAGAGATGGTGACAGAGGCAAAACTTACGGACTGCAGCTTTAAATGGAATGAAAGAATGAATGTACTGAATGTTAGCTTACTTATCTATGTAAGTGCACGTCATACTAACAAGGAACTATGCTTCCAATCAGAGGTCAAAAGATGATTGAGAACTATGGTTTCAGGAAACAGAAAATCGTTGAACATCATTAGTAACTGCAGAATTTGCAACCACAGTTAGCTAAAGATGCTTTTGGGAAACGGACACCTTTGTTAATTGTAAGGAAAATTATTAGAAATGTGGCTCCTTCTATTTTAAAATACAGATTTTAGAATGATCAAGTTATCAGTGGTACACTCCTAATAAACATGTTATAACCTATTGTTTAATGACAGCATAAAAAAAGAAATACTGTAGTGTAAATATGAAACAAGCCTTAATTAACATTTTGTGATGTCATAAATTTCAAATTGTTCTAACTTTAATTTGTTGCAATTTAGAATATACTCAGGGTCAGAATAAGTCTGTAGACTTTATTCAATATCGGCAGACATGACTTCATTTTATCGTATTCATTTCATTTTATCTGTTGTGTGGCTACAGTACCACAGAACAACCTAAAACTGATCTCTCAGACAAAGTTCTTCAATCCAATTCATACAAGTAAATACAGTCTGGAAGGAAGTGACACTGAATGAAGAGAATGAGAGAGACGTACATATACATGTACAAACTCAAAGGATTAAATTAGAGCTTGCCAAAGGTATCGGATCAACCTTGTTACCTGGAAGGAGGTGTTGTGCTACTGACTAGGTGGATGGCAGTCACATGAAACCCAATGTGACAGCAGCACATGGAGAAGAGAAATCTCCACCCCCATCCTCCAGTCAGGCGGTCTTAAAATATTCCTGAGTCTGTGCCTCCTGGATTACAACCACCAAAGATTAACGATTTATAAATAGAACAGATAGATGGACAAATGAAAGAGGTTATGGGAGGATGTCCTCTCTTGATTTGTGATTGTCTACATGGTAGAGAGGGATGCACACCCCTTGTGCTGGACAGACAGTTCCAGGAACGCTGCATCTCTCTCCTATTATTATGTGTGTGTGTGTGTGTGTGTGTGTGTGTGTGTGTGTGTGTGTGTGTGTGTGTAATTAAGGGCAGCTGAGAAAGCTCATGCATAAAGATGGCTAGAGGAGACATGTGACATGAGAACTAAGGGGGAATGGATTTTATATGCTCTAAATGTTAATTAATAATAATAATAATAATAATAATAATAATAATAATAAAAATACTTGTACCACTTTTAATTAATAAAATGTATAGTCACGAAACATCACATTGGGACAAAAGAAAAGCAAGAGTTCAAAAACGGTACACGTTCAAATGCTTTAAACGTCAAAAACAGAATGTCATTTTAACAGTACAATGACGTTGAATAGCTGAAGAAAGAATAAAAGAGTTTTAAATGGGAATTTAAATGGACAAAATTCCAGAACATTGTACTCAAAAGAGCTAAAAGCACTTGTTTACAAGCCTGTAAACAAGTGTCTAAGGACATGGGAGTCCTTGCTGGAGTGCATTTATGACCTAATGCTAAGGAAGACAGAGGAACACTGAACGCAGGGTGACACGGCAGTGACAAAACAAATTTTTGATGTGTATCATATCGTGAGATTCATATACATTTTACGAGTAGCAAGAAGAGCACAGTATGGCATTAACTTTAACATTCATAAAATACCAAGGACATGTGCCCGTGTCAATCCAGTGTCATTTTGATGCTGTGGGAAAACGTTACTGTGATGGTGATGTAATTTTTAAGCCTCACTCAGCTCTTATGTAACAGCAGGATGAGCCCCTGCCCTGGCATGCAGTATCATCAGACTTCAAGTCAAGATTGGTAAAATGGAATAAAATAGAATAGACTAGAATAGAATAGAATAGAATAGAGACCCATGAACAGGAAAATTCAAGTAAGGTTGGTAGACAGTCATGGTTATAACTTTATATAGCATATTCAATACGTCTAGGAGATTATTATTTACATGGAATCAGCCAAAATTCTCACCCAATTTTGCATGTACAAGATGTAGAGGGATTGAACTGTTTTTTTAACCTTACATAGAATATCTCTGTGTGTGTGTGTATGTGTTTGCACACACATAAAGAACATGATTAAATGCTCTTTAATGGCTGTTGATTTATTCAAAGTATTGAACTGTCTGAGTAAGTGCAATCTCTGATGATGAGATTCGGCATGTTAATGTGCCATTCTGGAGAGCAAAACGTAGAATGGGTTAATCCTAAAATGAGTCAGTATTTTGCTTGTCATTAATAGAAAAGAGTTTAAATGAATAGTTCAGCCAAAAATTACAATTCTGTCATCATTTACTCATCAGTTTTTTCTTTTGTTCAACAGCTGGCATTGTCTTTCATTGTATTTTTCCCCACATACTATGGACAACTGTTTGGTTACCAACATTCTTCAGAATATCTTCTTTTGTGTTCAATGCAAGAAAGATGCTCACACAGTTTTGAAAAACTTGAAGGTCAGTAATTGACAGAATTTTCATTTTTGGTTGAACTGTCACACCTGAAATCTACAAAGACCTCAAAGAGAAAACCAGAGGCAGAAAAGATTAGGGATGTTTTCATTTTAAAGACAAATTTGTGTATTTCATATGTTCTATCGGTTTACTGCATTTGCCCACAAGGCCTTAAACAATCTTTTTCCACCAGACAAAAAAAAAAAAAAGTCTAATCAGAATATAATATAGATATTTGCCTCACAGATTAAGTTATCGCCAAAAAATGCTGTAAGTATATTATGGTTTTGAAGTGACATAGCTTTAATATGGGTTACAGAGTGTTACACATAATATATAGTCTAAGTGTGACCCTGGACCACAAAACCAGTCATAACTAGCATGGGTATATTTGTAACAATAGCCAACAATACATGATTTCTTTTTATGCCAAAAATGATTAGGATATTAAGTAAAGATCATGTACTATGAAGATATTTTGTAAATTTCCAACTCTAAGTATATCAATTTTTTTTATGAACTAGAACTTCATTCGAACAACTTTAAAAGTGATTTTCTCAATCTTTACATTTTTGCACCCTCAGATTCAAGATTTTCAAATAGTCAGAAATAGTGTCCTATCCTAACAAACCATACATCAATAGAATCAATTTATTTAGCTTTCAGATAATGTATAAATCTCAATTACAAAAAATTGTCCCTTATGACTGGTTTTGGGGTCCAGGGTCACAAATATGTACACATAGTGCTATTAAAATGCATTGGTACTAACAGTTTGCAAACATCTATTCATTCTAAGCTATTATTTTTAGGCGTGACTGGGGAACATATTATTCTCTCTTTAGTAAAAAAAAAAAAAAAGTTATGATTTAGTGTAAAAAAGTAGTCCTTTTGCTTTAGATTATGCATTGGACAGCAATGCAACAGTTCTAAAACACTGATCTCACAAAAATAGCAAGCAGACATAACACCAAACACAGCAACAGGCCCAACAATATGCAGAATTATTCACATGACATACTTTTTGTTATGGTTTCTAAATGTCTCTAGAATTTTGATGGTTCCATGCTCTTGGCTATCAAAAATACACTGCACAAAGCACATGGTGGTCAGCACAAACTAGTTTTTGTTTGTCCTCATTTCAAGTTAATCTAATGTGGTTTTCATATTTTATCTTCTTTAGCTTGCATGGTTTTGTTGCGTGGTTTTTGTGCATGAGGGTATGACACAAAACCTGCACATGACCCCATTAGAAATGGAAACCTAAGAATCACAAATTATGGCTGCATCTAGCCCAATGTAATATAAGAATAAATAGGTGGTGTTTCCAAGCATTCCAAGTCACAGAGATTAGCAGTGGCGCCTGCAGCAGTACGGCTACACGCGCTGTCTGTATGAGTGATCTTGACTGACCTGAGAAACATTTTATTACATAGTTAACTTATTATATATGCTTTTCGGTTGCCTGAAACAGATATTTTGTGAATTAACCGTGTGCCTTCTTTTCTAAAATAAGTAAATTGGCCAAACAGGTTTGCAAAAATGGTCTGTTATCGATTCACATTAATTTGGGCTGCTCTCTCACTGAATCATCTTAAACGCTTTCTCAGTCAGTCCAACAAATAGTATCTATACACTTAGGAACACAGAGAACAAACAGTGCTGTAACCTGCAAACAACTAAAACAAAAGGCTACTTTTTCAGTGGTAACGTCAGCCACTGCTGCATCATGAATAAGCAGTTATTCATATTGAAAGAGTTTTCTTTCCTTCTTTCATTCATCTGTTTTTCAGTTCTTTTCTTATGTGAATATGTACTAGAAGGGTGTATTTGACCATTTCATTGCTTTTTGTTTTCATGTTTTAAAATATTTAAAATATGTCTAAAGACACCTTTATTCTGCTCCATGGCTTTCACTGATTGTTAGGTCTGAAGAGTCTTTAATAGTCTCAAATAAAAGTGTGCAACAGTTACATGAATGATAGAGATACTCAAGAAAATTAAAATTTCTCTCAGTAGACTATTTGACACAAACATGTATTTATTTACACACACACACACACACACACACACACACACACACACACACACACACACACACACACACACACACACACACACACACACACACACACACGTTGGGTTTACATGTTTTATGGGGACATTCCATAGGCGTAACGGTTTTCATACTGTACAAACCGTATTTTCTATCGCCCTACACCTAAACCTAGCCCTCACAGGAGATTGTGCACACTTTTACTTCCTCAAAAAACTCATTGTGCATGATTTATAAGCCTGTTTCCTCATGGGGACCTAAGAAATGTCCCCACAAGGTCAAAATCTACTGGTATTCCTATCCTTGTGGGGACATTTGGTCCCCACAACGTGATGAATACCAGGCACACAAATAAAATGACCACAAAATGAACCCAATGTAGGCTTTTAATCTGACTATGTTTGGTGGTGCAGTAATAATCTATTTTGGCAGTAATAAAACTGTCTGGAGAAAATCCCAAAAAGGTGGACTTACACTATCAAAAAACATGCCTATAAGCAATTGGACTGCCACTATAATATTAGTAGTCTAAATGACTATGGATTAAAGCACTTTCAAACTAGCAAATTACCAATTTTCTATAAAATCTTTACAAAAAAGCCTACATCCACAAGGCCATCAGCATTGTCCAAGACCTTTCTTTCCCATCCTATGAACTTTCTGCTCATCTGCTATCTGAAAAATCAAGCTAGCATCTGAACTAAACCAACTGGAACAACATTTTCACCCATCCTGAACACTGCTGCTCACCATCTTCTCCTGAGGCTAGAGAGTGTCTAATCACCAACTACCTGCATTAGACAACTTGGATGCACTGTATTCTTTAAACATGTCTGTCCATTTTTATTTATTACATTTTTTTCAATGACTATGTACTCATTTAGTCCTAACTACCAGATAACCTGTTTAACACTAGAAAGACATTCTATCCTCAAAGTGCTATTTCAGGAGGCAGTATAATCTGCTTCCTACAATTTCAGACAGCCTTTGTGTCAGGAGCTGCCCAGGGATACCTAGAAATCCTGTGTAGGTAGACACAAGACAGCTCACCTGTTTGATAACAGTTTTGAAAGCAGGGAAACTGGTAGATGATATATTTTAGCAGCAATGTTGAACATAATTCTACACCTGTCCAAAGGCAGAATATAATCCACTACAATACTACACCTCGAAAGAATAAACCATATTTAATAAGAGAGAGAAAAAAAAAACAGAAAACACAGGTCTATTTCTCAACCTTTGGCTTTTAAAAGATCATGCATTCTTTAATAAAGATAAAATCAACAAAGACATTGTCAAAGATCTGCCAAGTATGCAGTATAGCTGACAAAAACTTAAAGAGGAAAATGCACTGCAGTAAGCAACATCTAAAATTTGTAATAGAGAAAGCAGATTCATCAGCCATGTTTCAGACAGACATTGTCGTGCATAAGCACTGCCATACATCAAAGAAATCAAGGGAGAAAGAAGCTAAGTAAAAGCGTTACACTTCCACACTTCTAAATGCAGTATTGCATACAACTAAAATAACAGAGTATAACTGATTTATGACAACATCAGCTCACAAATTCCACTTCAAATATCTTCAAATAACCAATGGTAAATGAAAGGAGGAAGATAATGTCTAATCTTTTGCATCACATCATTTATGTAAACCTCAAAAACTTTTAGCTAGACAATTGCGTAAAACAGCATCTGAACGAGCAATATACAAAATTAAATCAGACACAGGAGAATCTCTTACTTCCTCTAGGGATATAAATAGTAAGTTTCAAATGTTTTATGAGACACTGTATTCATCTAAAGGAAATATAGATTCTACAGTTATTGCTCAGTTTCTAGACCAAAAAAAAAATCTACCCTCATTAAATCAAGAGCAAGTTGAGGAGTTAGGTGCAGAAATTACTAATAAAGAAATATCAGGTACTATAAAATCTCTAAAAGGATGTAAAACTCCTGGTCCAGATGGATTTTGTTATGAATTCTATAAAGCTTGCAACAAACTACTATCACCTTATTTATATAGGGTTTATAAACAGGCATTTATAGAGCAGTCTCTGCCATCCACCCTAAATGAGGCAATTATTACTGTAGTCCCTAAAAAAGGCAGGAACCCAGAGGAACTGGGTTCTTATAGACCGATTTCTCTCCTAAACTCGGATCAAAAAATTCTGGCAAAAACTTCTGGATGCACTAAGTTTCTAATTACTTTATTTGGCTTGCAGGCTAAATAAAGTAATTAGAAAATTAGTGCATCCAGATCAAAATGGTTTCATACCAAAACGTAACTCTTCTTCTAATCTTAGGCGTCTTTTCAACATAATTTACTCTTCCAGTGGCTCGCAGCAAGATCTAGCCATTCTGTCATTGGAAGCAGAGAAGGCATTCGATCAAATTGAGTGGCCTTACCTTTTTGCAGTATTGAAGAAGTTTAATCTCGGAGATAATTTCCTTTCATGGATTAAATTGTTGTACTCTAGTCCGTGTGCAAGAATTCTCACAAATCAAACAATGTCTTCTCATTTTGAATTACACAGAGGTAAAAGACAGGGGTGTTCACTGTCACCACTTTTGTTCACATTAGCAATTGAGCCTTTAGCGGAAGCTATTAGAACACATACTGGAATTAAAGGCTATAAAACTAGAAGTACTGATAATAAATTAGCATTGTATGCAGGTGATGTAATTTTATTTATTTCTGAACCCAATAGTAGCATTCCAAATATTCTTAATTTGATTAATCACTATGGTACATTTTCAGGATATAAAATTAACTGGGACAAGAGTGTGCTGATGCCAGTCACTATCAAAGATTCTTCTTGGCTTCAACATTTGCCCTTTAAGACTGCTTCAGAACAATTCACATACCTAGGAATTGA
Organism: Garra rufa; assembly: GCF_049309525.1. Taxonomy (NCBI): domain Eukaryota; kingdom Metazoa; phylum Chordata; class Actinopteri; order Cypriniformes; family Cyprinidae; genus Garra; species Garra rufa. The sequence continues at coordinate 31,987,680 of NC_133366.1, read as the reverse complement.
GGTGACAAAAAGTTTTCCGACTTAAGGCCAATTTTCAACCCCTGTTGTCTAAACTTAAATCCATGATCAATTTCTGGAGAACACTTCCTATTTCTCTTGTGGGTAAACGCAATTAAGATGATATTTCTCCCACAATTTTTGTATCTAGTGCAGAATATTCCTGTATTTCTGCCCAAATCTTTTTTCAAAAAACTGGACTCTATCCTGGTTCCCTTTGTCTGGAACTATAAAGCCCATAGGATTTCTAAACACCACCTATGTATCCCAAAATGCAGGGAGGGCTTGCCCTACCTAATTTTCTTTACTATTATTGGGCTGCAAACCTGAGGGCCTTGACTTCATGGATAGATTTTATTCCAGCGGGAGAGAATTGGTTGGTGCTAGAAAAGGAGGAATGTCTTCCATATTCGATTAATGCAATACTTTTATCACCGAAAGGTATAACTAGCTCACTTTATAATCATAACCCTGTTATTCATAATTCTGTTCGTATTTGGAAACAGTTAAAGACTCATTTCAAATTCACCCAAATGTCATTTTTGCTCTCCATCTCAGCTAACCCCTCTTTTCGCCCTTCGATGTTAGATAGTGCATTTGAGTTTTGGAAAAATGTAGGGTTACGAAACATAGGGGATTTATATGTAAATGGAAAATTTGCTTCCTTTCAGCAGCTGTGTGAGAAATACAGTATTCCTTCTAATAACTTCTTTAGGTACCTTCAAATAAGAGACTTTGTGAAGTCTAACATTTCTAATTATGTCACAGCGTCACCCATGTATCTGGACACATTTCTGGAAAGATGTCTTAGAGATGGTAGTACCATTTACTTGCTTTACAAGGGTTTAGAACAGGTGAAAAGTCCATCTATGGAGAACATTAAATCTGCCTGGGAAGAAGAACTTGCAGTAGAAATTCCAAGTGAAATCTGGGAACAAAGTCTTGAACTGGTTCACAGATGTTCCATTAATGCAAGACATTGTCTCATTCAGTTTAAAGTGCTTCATCGGCTTCATTATGTAAATTGAATAAAATATTTCCAGAAGTGTCGCCATTATGTGACAAATGTCAGTTTTTAGATTCCAACCTGTCTCCCAAATTAGAGTTTCTGGAACAAAATATTTCAAGTTTTTTCAGATACATTAGACATTCCGATTGAACCAGATCCTATATTAATTATATTTGGAGTTTCCGAAGAATTTTTAAGACTTACACGGGTACAACAATAGTTTGTTTCATATGGCTTGATCTCTGCCAAAAAACGTATTCTTTCATTTTGGAAGAAAAAAAGAAGTTCCAACTCTTAAATTATGGCTGACAGAGTTAACGGGTACATTACATCTGGAAAAAATCAGGTATAACCTAATAGACAAGATTTTGTTATTTGAAAAAATTTGGTCCCCCTTTATTTCCTTTCTACAAACTTATGATTAATATGTTTACTATGCCTTTAGTACCTACTTTTACCATTGGATAGCACTGGTGGGTGGTTGGTTGGGGGAAAGTGTGTTTAATTTGTTTAATTAATATTAGACTGTTGGTTTTTTTGTTTTGTTTTTTTTGAATGTGTAATTGTTAAAATGTAAATTATGTTTGTATTAAAAAAAAGTGTATTTACAAGTGAATGTCTGCTAAAATTCCTAATAATAAAAATATTTAAACCACATCATTTATGTGATAAAATGAAAAAAATAGAAGACAAATGGCAATTGAACTTTACTAGCAGGCTTATAACAACCCTAAGTTAATGATAACTTGTATTACAAGCTCATAGAATGCATGTCTATTTTTAAACAACAAACAAAACTCATTCTTTTACGAGAAATCCTGTGGAACATATATTTGCAAAACAATGGATAACAGGATGACTGTATACATGGCCATGAGCAGACAATTTCCATTAAATCACACTTCTCTTTTATGTAACTACCACACATGACAAGATAAAGGCAGAAGAGATGTGCTCAAACAAGTGTTAAAAAACTTGAGCAGTTATGAATCTTTGTATTTTTGTGTGATTTTGAGATGAGATTTTTACTACTAAAATATGAGAATATATTACATGAACTGCTTATTGTATCTCAAGGCCTAAGCAGCATACTGATATTTTAAACATAGTATTTTTTTTTATTCCACATACAGTACTTGTAAAACAAATATAGGCAAATATTTACTATACAAGCAAATTCCCAAATAATGCAGGTAAAACAGGACAAACCTGCCTCTAAAAAGCCTCTAGGAAGAAGGTAAATAAGGGAGAACCAAAAAAAATATCATAGAGCAGGCATTATATTTTGTCACGACTGCAAGATTGCAGGAAGGTTGTGAATAAAGTACACAGCAAGCTGTGAGATGAAGCAGTGCGTTTGAGGAACCATCTGTTCTACAGAGCAGCTCTGAGTCATGCCGCCCTCTCCACTGCGCAGCGTGCACTGATGATGTCAGAGCCTGACGATTGGTCAGAATGAGACAGATTATGTTGTCTAATGTCAGGCAGTGAGATGCAAGCCCAGCTCCACAACTCACAGAATTTTATGTTCCCTTCAAAATAGATAGTTAAGGCAATGGTTTTTTTTTAACCACTTCAACCTTATTTCTGGATTCTTCTTTTTTTGGAATCAAACACTAATGATTTAGGCTGTCAGGAATAGGTTTGAGTTAAAGGATGCTAGGGCCATGCCTTTAGCATGTGAGAGCAGTAGTTCCAACAGATGCTGCTTTAACAAAACTATCCTTGGAATGACAGAATATTTCTCCAAAATCTTCTCTGTACAAACCATCAGCATTCAATTTTCATTCCTGCATTAATGCAAGGTGAAGCTTCAGGCAAGGACACTAGATGGACAGGCTAGTCTGAAAGCACCAGAATATACTTAACCAGCTATTAAATCTGGTTATATGCTTTCATGTCTTAAATACATAATAATAATAATAATAATAATAATTATTATTATTATTATTATTATTATTACTATTACTGCATATAATCATTTATATAATATAAAAATAATATATAAAATCATTCACAAAACAAATATTTCTTTAATATAGAATATATGTTTGAGGTCCATATATATTATAATATAATACAATTTAAAAAAATTATATTAAACAGAAATAGAAATGAAAAATGTATATGCACAACAGCATTGGACACTAAAGCCTATATGCTTAAAGCATCATGTATTTGAGCATCACGACTGATTTAGAGGGCATCGAGGTCAATTTAATGGGTATGAGCTATTATGTAACAACTTTCATCAACGCATCTTAAATATTCATGTTCACGCGTTGTAATTTCATCGATGGTAACAACATCTAATGAAAACCTCACGAGAAAAAAACTGAGCATACATTCATTCTAACATATGAATGAAATGATTGTGGATGACATGAACAGATCACGGTGACTAGCCTGTTGGTAACAACGTTAGTGCATGTATATGTTTATACTCGTATTACGTTTCGTTCAAAGCAGCACACAGTGTTCAGCGTGAAGATCCGCATTACGATTCAGGACACAAGCTGCTCGGTCTGCTGTAGCACTGCAGCAAACGCATTTTCACGCATGTAATGGTCAACAGAACGCTGAATTTCGATGCCATTGCACCTTACCTGAGTGGCTTTGTGGAATTGCTTCTTCAGTCCCGCTACAGACATGATTCCGACTGGACTAATGCTGTTTTTGTCCTAACGCCTGAATGTGATGTGCTAAGATGTAAATATGCTCAGAGGTACAGTGGATGCGAGACGTTTAGAGATAAACCCGTGTACGCTGGGAATCACCACACGCGTAGGCTGATTATAGCAACTGATGATGACGCGTCAGTGACATCATGCGTCAGGTACCGCCTCTGCTCGGATTACATCAAAGGCCCTCCTTCAGGGGAATCTTCAAGGTTAGCTCAAAAAGCAAACAGGTATCTATTTGGGTGAGCTGGCACTGTTCATGAATTCGGTACACTGTGATGAAACAATTAAACGGATAAATTATTATCCCTAACCTAAAAAATAATTAACCTAGCAACTGATTTTTCAACACATCAAATATCTGTGTCATACTAAATCCAACAATTAGAATCAATCAAAAAACAATGTCATCATTTTGTGATAAATCTGTGTTTTTATAACTTTCTAAAAACTATTTATAATTTTCTTATAAATACTTTAATTGTTCATTTATATTGGCTACCCTGTTACCTCAAGATGGCTATTAACATTAGGTTAATATAATTATTTTTTCATGGTTTAACATAATGCTTAAATTACAAATTCTAAAACAAATAATTATGGCTTTGATTTTGAGAGTCACATTCAAAGCCATTTTAAAATACTCTACAAACATAAACCTTTGTCCTTATCACATAAGTAATCCTTCCACACTTCATCTGTGTGTTGCTGCGGTTTTATGTATTATGCAGCCTATTTCAACAAAATTAGCTACTGTTTATTTAATGTGTCTGTAAATTTTCAGCTCAAAATACCCCACAGATCATTTATTATATAATTTTGAAAATGCCCAATTTGAGTGGAAGCAGAAATGCTGTTTTATGAAATGCAAATGAGCTGTTACTCTTGGATAATCTGCTAAAAACATCTGTTTTTGATTATCATGTTTGTTTTTTTTTTACATTGAAATCACGCATTTAGTTTTGACTTATGATAAAGGGTTTTCTGAGTGCACACATCCGAAGCATGAGCACAGAAAGCGGCTGTCACATGGCATGTGAGTACTAAACTGTTCTCTTTCATGTCTTATTGCGTAAACTGTCAAATATACACAAGTTTATGTTAAAAACACAGGGGTTACAAAAACAGTCGGTTATGTCTGTGAAGGTTAATAGCTGGGAAAGAAATTGCATGTTATAAATTTGTGTGGCAAATTTGTGTGTACAATACAAATGCAAAAATAAAAAATTAAGACTTTCACATGCACGCAAGAAATATTCGCCTGCACACAAGAAACATTTTGCGTGCTAACTAGAAGCTTTTGCATGCTCATGAGTAACATTTCGCTTGCGCACAAGAAATTGAGATATATTTTAAACTTGTCCATCAATATGAAAATATTGTGTAAAGATCCTTTTCCTTGGTCTGCAATTCCTCTCCAGAGAGGCAGAGGGCACTCTCTATGGGATCACTGACCCAGTATTCTCCTGGCCACTAGATGGCACCTTCTCCCCAAAAGATACTGTTATCATTCTCCAATTAGTGCTTATTCCCTTCACCTGTGTATTGCCCTATATTAGAGTGCTTGATCCATGTCTTTGTGTTCAGTCTTGAGCCTTCAGTTCTGCAGTCATTTGTTCCCGAGTTAAGGTTGGCCCTTGTTATTTTGTTTTTGATACTTAAGTCTATGTTTTCTTTTGTTTTGTGGAAGCTCGGCTTGCCCAGTTCTTTTGTCAAGTTTGCATACAGTTTTAGTTTTGTTTTAGTCCCTCGTGTCGGTTTTATTTTCCCTGTTCTGTGAAAGCTCAGCTTTCCCTGTTGTTTTTGTAAAGACTGCATCAGTAAAGATTATTTTACTTTTGAAACAACACCTGTTTCCTGGTTCTTCTGTCATTGGATTCCATTGCCGGAGAGTTAGCTCACGGAGTAACACTCCTCACATCAATACCAGAGACCTGGGTTCGAGCCCACCTAAGCGGACCCGTTACATATTGTTTCTGTTCTTGCATTCTGACACCAATAAATCATCACTGAGCAGCATAAGAACAGCTTTTCCCCTCAGGCTATATTAAACCTGAACAATACAGTACATCTCTCTCTGTTAACTTCTTAAAACAAATCTGTAAAAATAGCACATTCATATTTTTTTCTGTTTTCTTTATATTTTGTATATAACTTCCTAAAATATTGTCACATTCATAATTCTATTTTATCTATATTTTTATTACCATATAATTTTAAGTTATTGTTTATTCTGTTTATTATTAGCATTATATTTCACTCTATTACCAAGAATTCATTGTGTGTATAAACACACTTGGCAATAAAGGTCTTTCTGATTGTGACATTTAAAATGAATTTTAAGGTCTAGAAGTGATTGGTACAGTATGCTCAAATTTTGGATTTCCATAAGGCTATATATATATATATATATATATATATATATATATATTGTGGCGGGAGGGACGAACGACAGACACAGTGGGTGTGGCGTCAGGCCTCGTAGAGGCTTTTATTAAACAGAAAATGAAAGAAAAGTGTCCAAAGGGGGAATAAAGTGTCCAAATAAAAAGGGGGTCTGGTGTCCTCGAGTGCTGGGGTTCCGTGAAGGAGGGGCATTGTTCAGTAGGGAAGGGTCCAGGAAAGGGGCAGAGTCTGGCGGCTTCGTCCTCCTGCGCCTCCGCGGCGCTTCCTGCGGGGATTTCTACGGCCCGGCATCCTGGCCCGTCGGCCATCGCGGGTGCGGTCCTCGGCCGGACCGCGGGTCCGGCAGCTCGTCATCTGGCGGCGCTGGTTCCCTCTTCACCCCTTCCTGGACCCGCGAGGACACCAGCGTGCATGCACGAGGGAGAGACCGGTCTCCTGAGGAGAGGCGCGCTCGGCATTTAAACAGCGGCGGTGATGAGGCTTCATTCCATTCACGTGTTCCTCATCACACGCCGCCAGCCCGGGATGTTTCCGTGCCCCTCCTCTCCCATACACACCCACTCCCGTCGGGAGCCTGGAGAAGGGCGGCGAATAAGGGACGGGGTAGTGATGATATTTAGGTGGGAGGCAGCCGACTCGTCACACCCCCCCCCCCCCCAAGCGACATCCCCGTCATCTGGTCGCCGCCCACGCAGGAGTGCTACCTTCCTCATCCAGGCTCCAGCAGTCGGAGTGGGCGGGGATTCCTCTCCAAGGCAACACTCCCTCTCGCAGCGCACCGGAACAGGGACAGAAAAACCGGCATTTAGTCGACAGCCTCTACCAACCGCAGGATAAGTGACTCAAACTGAAACATCACTTACCCGTTTTGCGGCTGGGAGGCCGTCTCCGTCGTTTCTCCGTCCCCGTCCGGGTTTTCGCGAACTTTTGCGAGCGAGAGGGGATGACGTCATCGGGTGTTGCCCACTGCGCTGTCTAAGCCCCACCTTGCCCGCATTCTCCACCACTGTGGCGGGAGGGACGAACGACAGACACAGTGGGTGTGGCGTCAGGCCTCGGAGAGGCTTTTATTAAACAGAAAATGAAAGAAAAGTGTCCAAAGGGGGAATAAAGTATCCAAATAAAAAGGGGGTCTGGTGTCCTCGAGTGCTGGGGTTCCGTGAAGGAGGGGCAGTGTTCAGTAGGGAAGGGTCCAGGAAAGGGGCGGAGTCCGGCGGCCGCACGCGCTCCCCACTTGGGACCGGGGCGCTAGGGGCGGCGGCATCTTCCTGCGGTTTCGTCCTCCTGTGCCTCCGCGGCGCTTCCTGCGGGGAATTCTACGGCCCGGCATCCTGGCCCGTCGGCCATCGTGGGTCCGGCAGCTCGTCATCTGGCGGCGCTGGTTCCCTCTTCACCCCTTCCTGGACCCGCGAGGACACCAGCGTGCATGCACGAGGGAGAGACCGGTCTCCTGAGGAGAGGCGCGCTCGGCATTTAAACAGCGGTGGTGATGAGGCTTCATTCCATTCACGTGTTCCTCATCACATGCCGCCAGCCCAGGATGTTTCCGCGCCCCTCCTCTCCCATACACACCCACTCCCGTCGGGAGCCTGGAGAAGGGCGGCGAATAAGGGACGGGGTGGTGATGATATTTAGGGGGGAGGCAGCCGACTCATCACAATATATATATACAGTATATATATATATATATATATATATATATATATATATATATAAATTGTCCAGTCATGACTTTCTGTTCCACAGGATTATAAATGTGAGGAACACAAAAGCCAAATTCCCTTAATTATCCATCACAAGAAGTAAAACCAAAGAATGTAGTTCTCATGTGCAGAACAAGTTTGTTGAGCTTCACAAAATAGAAAGTGGCTGTAGGAAAAGAGCTAAAACATTGAAAATCCCCATTCCCACCATCATGGCAATAATTAAGAAGTTCCAATCAACTAAAGATGTTACAAATCTGCCTAGAAGAGGATATGTGTCTATATCATCCTAATGCACGATAAGGAAGAGAGTTTGAGTGGCCAAAGACTCTCCAAGGATCACAGTTGGAGAATTGCAGAGAAGAGTCTTGGGGTCAGAAAGCCTAAAATAAAATGATCAAACAGCCCCTAAATCACCACATGTTGTTCCAGAGGGTTTCAAGAAAAAATCCTCCTGGCTCACCCAAAAACAAACTCCAGCATATTCAATTGTAAGACATGATTTGAACTTCAAACAGGACTGGGTTCTATGGTCAGATGAAACTAAAAATGAGCTTTTTGGCAGCTAACCCTCCAGATGGTTTTGGTGCAGACAGGGATAAAAAAGTACCCCATGCCCATGGTTAAAAATACTGCTAGGTCTTTAATGTTGTGGACCTATTTTTCTGTTGGAGGTCCTAGACATCATGTTTAGATACATGGCTTCATGGATTCTATCAAATACTAGCAGATAAAAAATCTAAACCTGACTGCCTCTGTTAGAAATCTTATAATGGGCCATGGTTGCATCTTCCAGCAGGACGATGATCCAAAACAAACATCAAAATCAACACAAAATTGTGTCACTGAGCACAGAATGAAGCTTCTACCATGGCCGTCCCAGTTCCCTGACCTGAACCCTGTATAGAAACTGAAGAGAAGAAGCACCAACATGAAGCTGGGAAGTGAGAGATTCTGGAGAATATAGAAAGATTCTGTATGAAGGAATGGTCTCTGATCTCTTGTCAGGTGTTCTCTAAACTCATTAGACATTATTGGAGAAAACTCAGAACTGTTATCTTGGGAAAAGGATGTTGCAGTAATATGGTGCCAATAATAGTGGCCAACGTGAACTAGAGAAAAACATTTATTTCATAATGAGATTTCACTCCTTCTTTTGATTTACTTCAATGACGGGTTCGAATTTTGTGAATTTTTTTAATGAAAGATCAAAAGGATAAATTATGCAGATTTATTTTCACATCCACTTTTGCTCATATTTACCAAGGGTGCCAGTATTAGTGGAGGGCACCATATATTGTCCTACATGAAACTTTAAAATCCAGTTTTATATACAGTATATAAGCAAAAGCGATGAATTATTTCTTTATTTTTCCTATATCTCTCTTGCTCCATTGTTTTTCTCCTTGTTCTTCTGCACAGGGAGTTAGTGTCTTAAGCTCTGCGGCTATTTGGGGGATTTCCGCCTACATTTGGCCTACCTAAATTCAAATGGTTCCCCTATACACATACAATGGAGGAAATTTAAAAAAATGGTTTCATTGTATAGAAAACCATTTAAACTACATAATATCAGTGTAATTCTTTATAAATAACATTATATAGGTTTCAAAAACTACAATAAAAACTAAAAAATCATAGGCGCTTTTTGATTTTTTTTTCAAAAGTTTTTTTTTGAAAGTCTGTAACTCAGGATTTAGGTGTCTCAGTTCTTTGCAAATTGTTTTGTTTGATTCCACTAGGTCTCAGGATATACCAGAAAAAAAAGATTTTTTCATATAACTAATTGAAAAGTTATGTTTCTAATTGAAAGTTATTGAATTATAACCGAAGGGAGTCGCATTGCCCCATTTTCCCCCTTTTTCCCCCTAAAAGTGTCCTTCTGTTTCTTTGCAAAAACAGGCTTTATAAAGCACATTACCCCTTAGAATACGATTTTACTATGTACCATAGCACTTTTCATGATAATTGACTGAATTATGTTTCATTTTTTATGTTTGCCTGTGTATTTACTGAAACACATACTGTACTTTACTGTCAACATTCAATATACACTCAATACATAGCTTAGCAGATTGTTTTGGTGTCCTTTACGTTTCAAAGTAATTATAAGAATAAAACAAACCTGAATAGAAGCACTGTTATACTTATAGACGCGCTTATGAGCCGCGGATCCTCTGCTCTCCATGGAAACGGCCCGTTATTTATTCATTTAGCGTCTATTTTGGATAATGGAGACCGCTATATTCCTCTGAGACGCATATCTCTGGTGTAAGAGTCCAAAAACTACATATCCCACAATGCCCGGCACCGTCGAAGCATCTTTTGTAACCCGGAACCTCTCCATGGCTCTGCTTCTTCTTCGCGTCTGGAGAGACAGAGCTGTCATCGTTCACACCTCTGTTCATCACAGCAGGCGGCCGGAGGGTGTAATCTGATCTACTGACACGCTCTGAATGCAGCCGAAGACACACACACACCTGTTTGAGCGGTTCAGAGCGCGTTTGGAAAGCCGCGCCCGAGCGCATCTGGCAAAACAACGGTTCCCTTCCGGGAACTCAACACTGCGTCATCAACGCTTTGGGGAATGCCATTGGCGAGCCCGCCTCTGAATCAGTCTGTAGCCAATAGGATGACGGGAGTGACGTCACCGGGGGTGGTGACGTAGGCGACCAGGAAGTATATAAGCATGTGCGTTTCAAACCGGCTTCAGCTTTTTTCATTCAGCGAAGCGCTCTGTGTCTGTTTGTCTGTTTCATTCCACTGCTTTTCTGTGCCAGTTTGCACAACTTTTATTTGAGTGGATATGTTACCAACTTAGAAAGGGGGAAAAGTATTTCTAGCGGTTTAGCAGCCTCACAGACAGCGTGTCCCTCCCTGCCGGCAGAGAAAGCTTTCTGCTGGTGGGGATACACGCAGTCTGTGTGTGGCTGTGTGGGTGCGGAGCATGCTCAGTCAGCCCTTGAGGGGGCTGGCTGTTTGTGGTGTGAAAGCGCGCTTTCCACTGCACATACTCCGTTCTCGGAAGACTCTCTTTGAGGAGGGAGTTTTCACCAGCGTTCTTCACGGGTCTGGCCCCGCTTCCGCAAAAAAGGCGGAGCGGCAGCTGCACTCGTGCGGTTCGCAGCTCGATCTGTTAGAGGGATGGAGACGGGTAATCCCCTATCTCCTCCCCCGCATAGCAGATCGGATGATCTCCTACTGGATGAGGAAGCCCGCGCTGCGGTTCTTCCTACCAGAAAGAGGTCTCAACGTTTCTCTTGTCTTCCTCCGAGGAGGTTGATGTGGAGAACGTTGTCAAAAGTATTCAACCGCCCCCCGATTGCCTCAATGTTAGGAGCTTTGGAAGTACTGAATAAAGCGATGGCCAATCCAAATAATAAAGTAATTATTTTTGACCACTGCTTTAGAGATGAGCCGTAGGAAAGCAAACTATTTGTTTTCTTCGGACTAAGATCTGCACTTCCAAAAAGGAGCCTTTTTGTTTTTTCCCAATCTACACAGTTAAAAAGAAAATCACTGTTTAGATCAGAAAAATCCAGTTTAACCCGCTCTTCACCCCCTTTTTTGAATAGTTTACTATTAATAATGGGGGCTGAATGAGCACGGGTATAAGATGGTGCCGGGGGTTGAACAGACGCTTACGAGCTATCTGTCACCCAGTCTGGCATCATCACTGGAAGCTCCGTCTTTGCTTTCCAGGCCACATGTATATAATACAAGCCTGATGTGCAAAAGTACACGTGCCGGATGCTGTACGGGAGCAGTAACCGGCCGTGTATCAGCTCCTTACATAAAAGGCTCTTAATGGAGCGTTGCAGTCCGTTTTTCCTCTGGTAATACCTAGAGGACGGGGTTAGCAACATTCCTGACCGGGGGCTTCAAAAACTAAAGCCCGATCTGAGGGTCGTGCTTCAGTCTGAGAGGTCCTCGGCTAAAACAGGGAGATCTGTCAGCCAACCCTGCTTGTGTTACAGGGCACGGCAATCTCCCGCGAACATTATTCTCTAGTTTTTCCGCCCGGAAACGTAGCAGAGCTAGAGAGTTCGCCACCCCCACGGGGGTCTTTAGAGGGATTAATTCAGATGCTTCCTGCCAGTGAGCTGTTACAGGGCACTGAATTAAAAACCCTAGGTAGTACCAGAAACCAGTCTGAGAGGCTGGTTCCCCTAGTAGAATTTCGAGCAGCGTGAATACTACTGCTGAATATATCTACATGGGACCTGCATATGGGGCGTTTTTATTACTACTACCCAGAGCAGGGTCTGGTTATCGATGGAGGGACAACTGGCAGCCAATTGCTGGTTTTGGAAGCCCGCTAGGCGGTACTTCCTCCAGCAAATGGCCCTCAGTGCTCCGTTTATCCTCCTCTGAGGAGGTGGATACGGAGAGCGTCACCGACGTTCCGTTCCCTCAATCGCCCGCACTTGCAGCTGCAGTTCAGGTGTCTCCTGCCGGTTCACCGTTACAGGGCACCGAGCTGTAAGCTCAGGGCACAATAGAGGCCAGTCTCGAGAGGCTGGTACCCTCAGTAGAACTTCTGGCAGCGTTATTACGACTGCCGACAGTATCTACGTGGGTCCTGCGTTCTGTGAAGAAGGGTTACTATATCTAAAGAACCCTCCTTCAACGCGGGGCTTCCACCGAGGTGGGCTCCGAGCAGGCTCTAGACAGGGACCATCGAGGTGGTCCCTCTTCATGAAGGATGGGGGGCTACGGCCCCTCCTAGATCTCAGACAGTTGAATCTTTCAGTCAGAGTAACTGAAGTTCAGACTGGCGGTTACGTCACAAATCAGGTCCGAGGACGAATTTGTCACGATAGATCTAAGAATGTCTCCATCCTTCCTCAACAACAGCAGGGAGCTCTTCTTTCAGCCTAGCACTCTCCCCCCCGAACTTTCGCAGAGGGTGTGGATGCGGCTCTGGCTCCTCCATGATTCCAGAGCATCCATATACTCGACCACTGTAAGCCAGGCAGCATCGAGGTGCTGCTCTCGCTCACATGAAAGAATTGGGGTTGAGACTCAACACCAAGAAAAGTGTGCTGTCTCCATTACAGAGAACCACTTATCTAGGTGTTGTATGGGATTCGACCACGATGCAGGCACGGTTGTCTCCTGCTCGGATCGAGTCGATCCTTACTGCAGCAAATGCGGTCAAGCTAGGCCTGTCACTCACTGTCAAACAGTTTCAAGTACTGTTAGATCTTATGGCAGCAGCAGCCAACGTGATACCTTTTGGCCTGCTGCACATGAGGCCGCTACAGTGGTGGCTCAAGACCAAGGGATTTTCCCCGAGGGGGAAATTCATTCCGCAAGTTCAAGGTCACGCGGCAATGCCTACGTGCCCTGGACATGTGGAGGAAATCTTGGTGTTTTATGAGAGCAGACGTCCTGTCGAGGCAGGGGCCAAGGCCCGGGGATGTATGCTTCACCCAGAATGAGTGAAGCAGAGTTAGAGAGTGTCTGGCCAGATTCAGGGGACTCATTTGCGACTCATGAGACATCGCAATGACCCCTCTGGTGCTCTCTACTGCTTCCAGCTCCTGCGGGACTGGATGCTATGGCACAGACATGGCCGAGGCCTTGTCTGTACGCCCTTCCCCCTGATCGTTCTACTTCCTGGAGTTTTTGAGGGTGACCCCTGAGGGGGCACATCTCATGGAGACCGGTCTCTCAACCGAGGTTGCTGAGACCATCCTTTTTACTCCAGAGCTCCCTCTATGAGGAAGTCCTATGGCCTTAAGGGAAAGTGGTTTACTGCGTGGTGTAACCAGCACCAAATATGACTCAGCTTACTGCCCAATTGGTACAGTACTGAAGTCGCTGCAGTCTCGCTTTCCGCAGGGTTGACCCACTCCACCCAAAAGGTGTACGTGGCGGAATTACTGGCCTTCCACGCCCCTTTTCGGTGCTTGTCAGTGGTTAGAATCCCCTGGGTCATACGCTTTCCTCCAACAGTGCACTCAAGAGCAGAGGTGGAATGCTTCACCCCGAGGGGTGAAGCAGATATGGAGAGTGTTCGACCAGGCTCAGGTGGACCTTTTGCGACTCAACAGACATCGCAAGGTCCCCTCTGGTTCTCTCTAGTGCCTCCAGCTCCATTGGGACCGGACGCCATGGTACAGACGTGGCCGAGGCCCCGTCTGTACGCCTTTTCCCCGTTCGCCCTGCTCCCGGGAGTTCTAGAAAGAGTACGCCGGTACAGAGTCAGTCTACTATTAGTAGCCCCATACTGGCCGACCCGAGTATGGTTCTCGGACATCATAGCCCTCCTAGACGGCTCTCCGTGAGAGATTCCGATCAGGAGGGATCTCCTTTCTCAGGCTGGGGGCGCAATCTGCCACCCCCACCCAGAGAAGTGGAAACTATGGGTGCGGCCCCTGAGGGGGCGCATCTCATAAGTGAGGGTCTCTCAACTGAGGTTGCTGAGACCATCCTTCACTCTAGAGCTCCCTCTACAAGGAAACTTTATGGCCTGAAGTGGAAACTCTTCACTTCATGGTGTAGAGAGCGACACGCTGACCCAGTTCACTGCCCGGTTGGTACAGTGCTGGAGTTCCTGCAGTCTCGCTTCTCCACCGGGATAGCCCACTCCACCTTGAAGGTTTACGTGGCGGCTTTATCGGCCTTCCACGCCCCTCTCGGTGGCCTGTCATTGGGTAAGAACCCCCTGGTCATACGGTTCCTTCGCGGTGCACTCAGGTTGAGGCCTCGGGTGAACCCTAGAATCCCCACGTGGGATCTCGCTGTGGTACTTGAAGCCCTCTGTAGGCCTCCATTCGAGCCCTTAGAGGAGATTTCAGATCACTTCCTTACTATTAAGACGGCGCTGCTGTTGGCTCTTACTTCTCTGAGGAGAGTAGGAGACCTTCAGGCCCTTTCAGTGGCCCCTTCATACATTGACTTTGCGCCTGGTTTGGCCAAAGCATTCCTCTACCCTAGACCCGGGTACGTACCGAAGGTACCGACAGTGGTACCACAGCCAGTCACCCTACAGGCCTTTTATCCTCCTCCATTCGTGGAGAGCGACCATCGGAAGTATACTGCATGTGTCCAGTGCGAGCACTGGACACATATGTCCACAGAGCTGAACTGTGGCTAAAGTCAGAGCAACTGCTAGTTTGTTACGGTCCCCCTAAGAGGGGGCTCCCGGCAACTAAGCATACTATCAGTAGATGGATTGTGGATGCAATAACTACTGCCTATGAGTCCTCTGGCCTCCCATCACCGATGGGCGTCAAGGCTCACTCTACTCGAGGCATGGCAGCCTCGAAAGCTCTGATGGCAGGTGTCCCTATCCAGGACATCTGCAGTGCGGCGGGTTGGTCTACACCTTTGACCTTTGTTAGGTTCTACGAGCTAGACCTACGAGCCACTCCTGGCTCCTCTGTCCTAAGCTGACAGGAGATATACCTCGTGAGCCTGAGGGCCGAGGTAGAAGTTCCCTCTTCGCTGGGTACCCCCCAGGCAGAGATGTAATTTCACTCGCGTCCTGGCAGTTTCCCAGGCGGAGCCCATGTCAGTGCCCTGGCCAGGAGTTTCCAGGCACTATTTGTGTCCCTCTTGTCCGGGTGCGCCCCGACAAAGGACTATTGTCTCCTCGTGTGCCCAAGGGCCGAGGACGACTCCTTCCTCTCGGTCTGGTTGGTCACCAGACAGAGGTCTCCACCTCGTGAGCCCGAGGGCCGAGGTGTTTTTGCATTCCCTCTTCGCTGGGCACGTCCCAGGCAGAGATGTAATTCTACTCGTGTCCTGGCAGTTTTCCAGGCGGAGCCATTCCAGTGCCCTGGCCAGAAGTTTCCAGGCACCACTTGGGTCCCTCTTGATCCGGGTACGCCCGACAAAGGACCATCTTTTCTCCTCGTGTGCTCGAGGGCCGAGGAGAACCCCCTCTCTGGCTGGTGACCAGACTGGGGTGTATGACCAAAATCTCGTGAGCCCGAGGGCCGAGGTTTATCCCTCTTCGTTGGGTACGTCCCAGGCAGAGATGTAATACCGCTTGCGTCCTGGCAGTTTCCCAGGCGAAGCAACCTGGTGCTCTGGTACCCCCAGACACCTCTTGTCCCTCTACGTCTGGCTGGTCCCCAGACAGAGGTGGACTCTTTTCCTCGTGTGCCCGAGGGCCGAGGCGGATCAGATCCCTCTTCGCTGGGAGTTTCCCAGGCAGAGATGTAATCCCACTCGCGTCCTGGCAGTTTTCCAGGCGGAGCCAATCCAGGCTATTTGCGGCTAACTGAAGCAGTAGTATGTGGAGGAAAGTAATAGAATATATTATCATATTCTTCAAGTATATTCTGACATCGCGATTCAATTGAAGATTATTTGATCTGTGTTTGTCACACAATAAAATGATTTATATGGTCAGATTCTTGAGAATGAGAGCTTTCTTGTGATATATGACTTGTCTGTTTTGTGAAAAATATAAGAAAAACCCATTCTTTGTAATAATTCTTCACAATCGTTAGGCGGAAATTTGTGTGTGGAACAACATAAATTCTAAGCATAATTTTACTACTTTATGAATCATAAAACTAAAAGTTATGGTATTCCTCGTAAAGAGGAGACTCTAAGCTTTCAAATGAGACCATATATGGGCTGATACTATATGAGGAAGGTCATGTAAATGAAGCAGCAACATTTTGAAACACTTTTTGGACCCGCCGGCGGGTCCACAGAGTTTAGGAGGTTAAAGGAGTCATCAGATGCAAAACTTACTTTTACATGTTGTTTGAACATTAATGTGTGTTGGCAGTTTGTGTACATGACCATCCTACAATGAGAAAAATCCACCCACTGGTATTTTTATAAAAGTAAATATAAAGTAATAACCCTGTTTTAAAATCAGGTCACAAGAATGTCTCTGATTGAGCAATTGAGGTGTTCTGTTGTTGGATGTAATAATGAACATAGCAGTAGTCATTTACTCCCGACATAGTTCGTGCGAATTGTTCCTGATGCAGCTTCACCCACAGCAGAAGTGGGTATAAGGTTTTTTTGCATCTTTGCAAACGGCCTTTCTTAATAATGTGCTTGTTGGCAAGTTTCGCTGCTAAATGCAGCTAAAATAAACATTACGGCTCATAATCCCACAGCAGAGAGGGGCGGGGCGAGCAGAGCTCATTTGCCGTACAATAAAATGAGTCGATTTTTTGCAAAGCTGATTTTGACAAGGTAAAAGGGTGTTTTATTACATTACTATTAAGAATTTTTAACCAAAGCATATTATAGACTTTTCATTTAGACCCTAAAGAATCATATGAACTTGTGGAAAATGGACATCCGAAAAATGGACATCCAATGACCCCTTTAATAGTGGGTGATTTTAACATCCATGTTGATAATGAAAAAGATTCCTTAGGAAACAGTCTGACAATGTTGTATAATGAGCACACTGGTGCCCTAAAGAGAGCAGCCCGGAAAATAGACTGCAGCTAGAGGAAAACAGAACTAGAGGTTTTTCACACTGCCTGGCGTGAACGTACCCTATTATATAAAAAAGCATTAAAAACTCCTAGATCTGATTACTCTTTGTCTCTCTTAGCAGAAAACAAACATAACCCTAGATATTTATTCAATACAGTGGCTAAATTAACAGTGGCCAACAGCACAGCAGTAATGACTTTATGAACTACTTTACTTCCAAGATTGATACCATTGGAGATAAAACTGTAACCATGCAGCCGTCAGCTACAGTGTCACCTCAGATGCACTATAGACCCCCTGAGGAACAATTCCACTCATTCTCTACTATAGGAGAGGAAGAATTGTATAAACTTGGTAAATCATCTAAACCAAAAACATGTATGTTAGACCCTATTCCACCTAAGCTACTAAATGAGGTGCTTCCAGAAGTCATAGGTCCTCTACTGAACATTATTAATTCGTCATTGTCATTAGGATATGTCCCCAAAACTTTCAAACTAGTTGAAATTAAGCCTCTCATTAAAAAAACACAACTTGACCCCAACAAATTAATTAATTACAGATGAATCTCGAATCTCCCATTTCTGTCAAAGATAGAAAAGGTTGTATACTCACAATTATGTTCCTTCTTACAGAAAAATGGTATCTGTGAAGATTTCCAGTCAGGATTTAGACTGCAACATAGTACTGAGACTGCTCTTATTAGTTACAAATGACCTGCTTTTATCATCCGATCTGGGTTGTATCTCTTTATTAGTGCTGCTGGATCTTAGCGCTGCATTTGACACTATTGACCACAACATTCTTTTGAATAGACTTGAAAATTATGTTGGCATTATTGGAAGTGCATTGCCATGGTTCAAATCATACTTATCTGACTGCCATCAATTCATGGCAGTGAATGATGAGGTATCATATCACTCACAAGTGCAGTATGGAGTACCTCAAGGCTCAGTACTCGGGCATTACTTTTTATGCTTTACATGTTACCCTTGGGAGATATCATCGGGAAACATGGTGTTAGCTTTCAATGTTATGCTGATGATACTCTATATTTTTCGCAGCCCGGCGAAACATACCAATTTGAAAACAAACAGAATGCCGAGTTAATATTAAAAAACTGGATGACGAGTAACTTCTTACTGCTAAATTCTAAAAAAACAGAGATGTTAATTATTGGACCTAAAACCTCTGCATGTAATAGCCTAGAACACTGTCTAATGGCTGCTCTGTCAATTCTTCGTCATCAGTTAGGAACCTAGGTGTGCTATTGGATAGCAATCTTTCGTTCAAAAGGCACATTTCTAGCATTTGCAAAACCGCATTTTTTATCTCAAAAATATATCGAAATTATGACCTAGAAACATTAATTCATGCATTCAGGACCTCAAGGATTATTATTGTAATGCTTTATTGAGTGGTTGTTCTGCATGCTTAAAAAACATGCAGAAGCTAGAGAGCCCGGTTCTGTCAACACTGCACTGGCTCCCTGTTAAACATCGTATAGATTTTAAAATCTTGCTAATTACTTATAAAGCCCTCAATGGATCAGCTCCTCAGTACTTGAGCGAGCTTTTATCACAATATAGTCCATCATGTCCACTGCCTTCTCAAAACTCAATTTGATAATACCTAGAATATCAAAATCAACTGCAGGTGGAAGATCATTTTCTTATTTAGCACCTAAACTCTGGAACAATCTACCTAACACTGTTCGGGAAGCAGACACACTCTGTCAGTTTAAATCTAGATTAAAGGCACATCTCTTTAACCTGGCCTACACTTAACACATTAAAAGGACTGTTAGGCTGCATTAATTAGGCCAACCAGAACCAGGAACACTTCCTATAGCACCTGATGTATTTGTTGCATTATAAGATGAATGGCATCTACGCTAATATTTGTCTGGCTGTATCCGAAATCGCCCCCTATACCCTCAAATAGGGCACTATTTGAGGGGACAGCCATTTTAAGTGGTGTTGGAAACCATAGTGGACGTTCTCGAGTGCACTCATTCAATCCCACAATGCACTGCAAAAACGAGTGTACAACCGGTGAACACTCAAAAGCTAGAGATAACCCATAATGCACTGTGAGTCGCGCGCCGATTGAATTCCTGACTTGCGTCTCACCAGAAGATGACGCCCGCAGCTGAATCATCCATCCGTTCATTTTACAGCGCGCTTGTCCACGCCGTAATACAGTGTACAACAGGTAAAAGTTTGTTGTGAATTGATTCTTAAATTGTTTAACTAGGGTTTATACATAATTTCCGTGACAGAGTTCAAGATAAATCCTTTTATCTTACTACTGGAGCTGCCCATTTTAAATGATTATTAAACAGTAAACAAAATATGCAAAAGCGGCAGTCCTTCCGGTGCGCTTAGTATCCGAATTCACTCACTCGTTTTCATTCACTACTTCAAGTGAACTGTATAAGTGGACTAATGTAGGGAATAGTGAATAGGGTATAGGGCGTGATTTTGGATACAGCCTCTGTTTTGTTCTTATTCCAAGGTCACCGTAGCAGTCAGATCCAGTCTGTATCCATATCACCTAGAGACGACCTCTACAACCCTGGATGTCAGCGGAGACCACATCAACTAGATATGCCCTGGAGATGGTTCATCAGAAAATAACTCCTCACCTAGACCGCCGCTGGCGCAAGACCATGGGGGCCAGATAAGTCCTTTGCAAATCCGACTTTGCTGCAACATGGAACTTTTGCACTACTAACACTATAGTCCTATTTAATACTGTAAAGTTGCTT
Organism: Garra rufa; assembly: GCF_049309525.1. Lineage (NCBI taxonomy): Eukaryota > Metazoa > Chordata > Actinopteri > Cypriniformes > Cyprinidae > Garra > Garra rufa. Next base: position 31,967,688 of record NC_133366.1, on the reverse strand, counting down.
TGACACAACCCGTATTGTTAAAAGCACTGTATAAATAAAGGTGATTGATTGATTTATTTAATTTTTAATAATTATTACTTTATTTCAGTTTATTTCAGTAACTGCTGTTAAATTCTTTTCATTTTAGTTTTTCATTTATTTTGACATTTCTTTCTTTCAGTTTAGGTGACTGACATTGCACCCCCTTAGTTTGCTTTCCATAAAATAAAATCATTTACAGCAAAGAAACTGTTTTATTGATTAAATAAAACATACACAAACCTACATTTTACCAAAGAAATGCAATTTGGCGGCACTGAGAACTACTCTCGTCTGAAGAGGATACAAAATATCCACACTAACCGTTGTTGTTTTTGAGCACATGTGCATACTATAAAAGTAATGGATGCAAGCTATGGTAATTACTTAAAGTTACCCCTGTAGTCAAAAAATGTATGCCTTAAAACCCATCTTTGATCATCAAAATGGCATATTTAAATGTTTTTTCTTAAGAAAATAATTTTCTCATGCCTTAAAACAGCTTTAGTGTAACACCACCTCCTTGTCTCATTTACTATATGAGGATCTATGAATACGCAAATTAGCCACACCTTCAATCAGTCACATCAGCCAGAGCCGATCCACTAACTAATCTGTAGTTAATGCAATTGCTGAATTGCTGTGAATAGTTGCATATGCCTAGAAAACTTTGCAGCTCTGAGACATTGGTAGCTGCTTTATTGATCTGTATGTCCTGAACATGGATGGATTGGGGCTTGGATGCCATGTGGCCCTATGGGTAGGAAAGGAAAGAAAAGGAAAGGAGGTGACGTGAGGCCAACTATGGTGACCCATACTAGGAATTTGTGCTCTGCATTTAACCCATCCGAGTGCACACACACAGTAGTGAACACACACACACACACACACACACACACCGTGAACACACACCCGGAGCAGTGGGCAGCCATTGCTGCGGCGCCCGGGGAGCAGTTGGGGGTGCGGTGCCTTGCTCAAGGGACTCATCTCAGTCGTGGTATTGAGGGTGGAGAGAGTGTTGTACATTCACTCCCACCACCTACAATCCCTGCCGGACCTGAGACTCGAACCTGCAACCTTTGCAGGTCCGACTCTCTAACCATTAGGCCACGACTGCCCCATAGAGCTGTAGGCCACGGTAAGCCCATAGAGCTGAAATTGATTTTGCATCCTTGTCTGGTAGCACTTTATTCTACAGTATGTGTACTCACCTGCATGCATGGTAAAAAAAGTGATTCAGTTGGGTGTTGCTATGTCAGAGCTATGTTTTCTTATGGAAAGATAAACTGTTGCTACTCTGAAACAAATTAGGCGAAGAACCTTATTATGCATCAAACATATAAATGAACTATTCTTTGTTATCAACTGCTATCAGCTATATAATATGTAATGTAAATTAGAAAAATTATATACTGATAATATACAACAATGCCAAGGTCTCTGGAAGAGATCAGAAAACATTTGGCAATGTTATGAACACATTAATTCAAAACATGATGGGAAAAGATTGAACTGTCATGCATTCATTCATTTGTTCATTAACAGCTGAGTTTGTGTAAGATGTTGCACTACACATCGCTGTTAGTAAGAATACTTATTACTCTGAATAACTATAAGACATGTGTGTTGTGGTTCGCATCAGTTCAAGGTATGAAAACATAGTTATAAATGGATTTGGATGGATCTCCATGATCTCTCTTCGTTTCACCCACTGCTGTTGCATCTGGAGATCCTATGGAATTTTTATTTTTTATATTTATTTGTATTTTTCTTGCCCTCTAATAGGTGTCTGGCAGTTGTCCTGGCAAAATGTAGCAAACCTTTGTCCACTATTGTGGTCAAGGAGGAGCCCTCACCATACATTGGGCCCTGGAATGTGTCCACTACACATGCATGGTAATTAGTTTGTACATACAGACAAGTATGGGTAATAATGGTCACTTACAGGTAGTGCCCATATATGGTAACTTAGATACTTACTGTACTTACTAATGTGTAAACATGGTTAATATACTTATGGAGAAGTGGGTACAAACAGGCATGTCCTTACAGTATCCATATATGTGTAACCCTTGGCTATAGGATATTAAAATAAAATCCGACTACGCCACCTAGGTTATTACCCAGGAAAATATAAGGAAACTATTAATTAACACAAAAGTTACAACGAAGTGAAGGACCCTGCTGGTTCGTTTTGATTCAAGACAGAGACGTGACTTACAAAAAATACACATTTATTAATTCACACCATGGTTTACTCAATATTAAAAGGACAGTCTTAAAATGGTCTCATCACAATTACCAATTAAATACCCACAATCACAAAGAGACCGCAATAAATAACACCATCATATAGGGGACACTCCACACGGCAAATCAGTGTATAAAGATAATTAAAGCAAGTGAAAATCAAACCAATACAAATCAATACAAACTCCCCGTCCGTTCAGCGTCAATATTACAGCCCATCCGTTCACCTGTGAACATACACATGGACCAAAATACTTTCACGGGAAACAAGCTAAAAGAATCACATAAGTTCACAATGTCACGTACTGGTCAAATGGATATCTATAAACGTTAGATCAGAATCCAAATGGGGATGACAACGCCGTCAGCTGTGCACAGAAATAGTAACACTGTAACATTTAATAAAAATGCACACGATGAATAAGCACAGCCAAGGACGCAGTAGGTGAGACAATTCAAAGAACAGCCACAAATACGGGATACGAAACAACAGCTAGCACCTTCAGACCGCACCTCCTAAGTGAATTTCATAGAATAGAGCAGACTTTGCGAACGGCGCTCGTCACTTCACGCACACACTCTCCAGGAGAAGACAAACAAATTAACTGGAAAAAAACAGTCTCCGACCACAGAGGCTTAACATCCACTCGAGAAGTCATGCACAATACCCACACGGACACCTTTTAAAGGGCTGAATATCCACGCGCTCCAATAATGAGCTGCACAGGTGTGCGCAGTAAAAGTACGTGCCGATGCCAGTAGGTGTGTCTTGCCCTTAATGTGTTACCACTAGATTCCAAAAATAAAACCTGTTACATTCTACCCTCTAGTTTTAAAATCGTCGCCCCGACGATATTAGCTCCAAGGCCTAAAAAGATTGACAGCACCATTAGTAACAGATACTCGAGAACCCATAACACTCCTCATACTACCCCCCACTGCCTCTGGCAGATGGTAAACATTAGAATGGTAGCCTGCTGTTGCTCGAGTGGTCCGACGCAGAGGTGCTCTTATAGAGGTACTCCTGTCCTCTACGGTCACAGCCAGATCACGTGACCCTAGACCATGATCTAAAGGCTCTAAGGTAAGGACCCCACAGGACGACTTAGAGGCTCCTTCAGGACTTTGAGACTGACTAAAAGCATCATTCAAGGAGGGAGAGTTGGCAGCAGCTGGTACAGTCACTGGGGGAAGGATTTCTTGTCCTGCAGGCACCAGCATCCACATATCCTCTAGCAGCTCATCTTCAGCTTCTACGGACACCTGGTCAGACACAGAAAGGAGAGAGTCAACAGGCTCTGAAGTTGGCCTAGGTGGTTGGGCTCGTAATAGGGTATGATGGACATGCCGCACTTTCTCCAAGTCTTCAACTGGGGCAATGGTGTAAACTGCCCCACCGGGCATAGGGGCTCGCAACACTCGGTAAACAACAGAACTCCAATGATCTTGAATCTTTGCCCGCCCTCGCACACAGAGATCCCGCAAATATACCAACTGACCTGGTTTCAAAGGGTCATCTTGTACCCGCTGATCGTGTCGCTCTTTTCTTCGGTCTGCTGCAAGTTTCATTCGACTCTTAGCTCCCTCAAAGGCCACTCTGAGTCTGTCTTGATGGTCACAAATCCAATCATGAACACTACCCTGTGTAGGAGGATCGATTCTTCCCAAGAGAAAATCAACAGGCAATTGTGGCTCTTGTCCAAACATTAAAAAATGTGGTGATTCACCTGTGGACTGGTGAGGAGTGGTGTTATAAGAAAAAACCATTTGTGGAAGGTACATGGCCCAGTTTTTCTTCTTGGGGGGAGGCAGAGTGCGCAGCAGATTGTGCAGCGTGCGATTAAATCGCTCACATTGACCATTGCCCATGGGATGGGCTGGGGTGGTCCGACTTCGTTCAATGCCATACAGCTCACATAATTGCTGAATGAGAGTACTTTCGAAGTTCCGCCCTTGATCTGAGTGGATACGACTTGGGATGCCAAACTTGTAGAACCACTCATTAACCAGCACTTTTGCCACTGTAGATGCCCTCTGGTCTCGTGTAGGCACTGCCTGGGTATACTTAGAAAACACATCTGTCAGGACAAGAACATTCTCCATTCCATTCTGTGATGGTTCAATCAATGTGAAGTCGATGGCCAGAATTTGGTTAGGTCTGGAAGCCAACAAATGACCCATATGTGTGTGAACCCGAGGAAAAACATCCTTAGCAACCGTGCAGCGTTCACATTGTTGACACCATCGCTTCACGTCTTCAGACATACCTGGCCAGAAGCACCTTTGTCTCACCAACTCTGCTGTACGTTCCACTCCCTGATGACCATGATCATCATGGAGCTGCTGCATAACGGTAGCCCTGAGGGATGCTGGGAGCACAAGTTGAAGAAAGGCCTCACCACCCTGAGAATGGTGGCACTGACGGTACAATACTCCATCCTTCATCTGTAAACGCTTCCATTGTTTCAAAAGTTTACAGACATCCATACTCAGACCCTGTCGCTCTGCACTTGAAGGGTACTTCCCTTTTTTCCAAAATTCCAGAAACACCCCCAGGACTGCATCTGCTTCCTGAAGACAACACAAATCTGCAGACGTATAACTAGGAAAGGCAGTAATAGAGGCTTGTATACCTTCACTCTGAGGTCTAGAGGCCACACGCAGAAGGGGCTCTGGTAGAGAACTTCCAGGAATCATTCCTTCCAGCACAGGTCCAGCAGAGTACTGCCGTGAAAGTGCGTCAGCATTCCGATTACTACGTCCTGAACGATACTTGATGCTAAAATCAAAGGTGGCTAATTGGGCAGCCCATCTCTGTTCTAAGGCACCTAGTTTAGCAGTGTGGAGGTAACTCAGCGGGTTATTATCAGTGTATACGACACAGTTATGTCCAAGTAGATACTCACGAAATTTCTCCGTCATGGCCCACTTAAGGGCCAAGAATTCCAGTTTCATGGAACTATAATTGGATGGATTCCTCTCTGAAGGCCTCAATGCTCGGCTGGCATAGGCCACTGGCCTGACTTTGCCCTCCTGTTCCTGTGACAGGACTGCTCCTAGGCCACTGTGACTGGCATCCACTTCCAAAATAAACGGTAATGAAAAATCTGCATAAGCCAGCAGGGGGGCACTCACCAACCGCTGCTTCAGTGAATCGAAACTCTGTTGACACTCCTCCGTCCAGGCCTCTTTGCAGGATTGCGCTGAACTTTTCTTCTTGGGTGCTGTCAGCCGAGCTACCAAGTGATGGAGTGGAGCAGCCAACTTAGCAAAACCTTCCACGAACCGTCGATAATAACTTGCAAACCCCAGAAATGATCGAAGGTCTGAGACTTGATTTGGAGGTGGCCAATTAGCAACTGCTTCTATCTTCTTAGGGTCAGTAGACACACCCTTATCAGAAATCAAGTGCCCTAAATAGCTCACCTCAGGCTGGAAAAAGGAACACTTCTCTAATTTAGCCTTTAAACCCTCATGCTGTAACCGTTTCAAGACCACCTCCAGTCGTTCCAAGTGCTGGATTACTGTAGAAGAGAACACTATAACATCATCCAAGTACAGGAGCAATGACTGGAAGTGCTGTGAACCAAACATGCGCTCCATTAACCTCTGAAAGGTACTAGGTGCGTTGCATAGACCAAAAGCCATCCTATTCCATTCATATAGCCCAAAAGGCGTGCAAAAGGCAGTCTTCATTCGGTCTCTCTCGGCCACTGGAACCTGATTATAGCCACTTGCAAGGTCCATCGTAGTGAACCACCTAGCACCTGACAGAGCATCCAAGGACTCTTCAATTCTTGGCAATGGAAACGAGTCTTTTCTGGTCTTACTATTAAGTTGTCTATAATCAACACACATTCGCAGGCTACCATCCTTTTTCTTTACCAGGACAATGGGGGATGCATAAGGGCTGCTACTTTCCCTTATAATTTGAGCTTCTAGTAACTGATTAATATGGGCCTTAACTGCCTCGTATTCTGAGGGAGGAATGCGTCTATAGCGCTGCAGCTGCTTAACGGGAACCTCATCAATCAAAGGAATGTCGTGTTCAATTAAGGTAGTACAGCCCAAATCTGCATCATGTTCTGAAAACACAGATGAGTACTTTGACAGTAAGGCCCTTACCTGACACTGTTCTTCAAGGGTCAATGGGGACAAATCAAGAGAATCTATCTTATCCTGCACAGATCCGACCATTACCTGGGAAGAGACTGTGGCCTGCACACTCAACGGGAAATCCTCGACACCTGGGGGTAAACTCACCACAGCTACGGGGGAAATAGTGCCAAGAACAGTTCGTGCATAAAGATTAGCATCAACTAATCCTACATTAATCACAGGGACATGGACCTGCCCACGAGCTACCTTAACAATGGCGGGAAATGCCAAAAGGCCAGCCGCCAACCCTCCACTAGAAGGCTCAAATACCACAGTTGAACTGTCATACTGCTGTGAACAAGTAACAGGGACAAACTTCATAGTGCCACCAGGCACCGGAATATACCTCCTCCCTCTAACCCGGACTCTAGATGTAACATCTGAAGGGGCATGAACTTGAACTTGGTGACAAGTCTGTAGGGCTTGCTGCCAGGAATTAGGGGCATGCTGCACTAAAGGGGTCTCAAAAAGGGCTGGTCCATATTGTCCAAACAATTCATTGTAACATTCCCGAATAACATTCATACCTAAAATACCAGAAACCCGGGTGGTTGTCCCTGGTGGATCTTTAACTATAAGCACACCACGTTTTGGAATCACCTTACCAAAGACTTCGACATCCAGCTCTAAATAGCCTATGTAGGGAATATCTAGGCCGTTGGCAGCCTTAAGCTGCAACCACTGACAAGATCGCAATTTTTCTACACCCCATGGCTCAAAATTCTGCAAGAAAAAACTTTCAGTGACAGTAGACACCATTGAACCAGTGTCTAGCAAACAGGGAACTAAAACCCCACCCACACTAACAGTTACATGGGGGCAAGGAGATAACAGAGGGGCCAATTGATCCACTGCATGAAAAGCAACATCTGAGCCAAAAACATACCCTTCTGAACTGTGGCTCCGAGGAACAGAAGCTTCTAGTTTCCCTGAAAACTAACTGAGGGCTGCGACCTTGACGGTACAGGCTGGGAAGGGCATCGAGGGGATGAATTTATTCTAGATGGCACATATTGAGAATTGCATTCTCGAGCATAATGGCCAGGCTGTTGGCACTTCCTACAAATCACTGCACCCCGATTGACAGCAGTGGTAGAAGACTGAAATTTTCTGGGGGCAGTCTGAAGTAAAGTCACATTACGAGTTAGTTGATCAAGCTGCTCTTGCTGCCGTTTTAGCATTTCTTTAAGCTCAACTAATTCAGAGCCTGCAGATGACGTAGACCCATAAACCCCATACTGCAACCCAGAAGAGGTGGAAAAACTGCGGCCCCTAGGATTCCTAGCCATACCCTCCTGTTCCCATCTAATGGCTTCCCCTCTAACATCAAGTAGTGTTGCCCCAGGATGTTGACGTACAAACTGTTTCAGTTCCCTACGAAGGGCAGAATCTAAAACATACTCAATGAATTGATCACGTAAAAGTGTTTCAGAGTTGGGCATTCCATTTGGGGCACTTTTAATTACTTTTGACATTAAACCAAGGAGGGCATGTGAAAACTCCTGCAACGTTTCCCCTTCTTGTTGTTGCCGTGAAAAGAAATTCTCTTGCAAAACAATATATGAATCTGGACAGCCATAGAGATCAGAAAGTATCTGAATAACTTTCTCAGGATCTTCCCGATGTTCCCGTGGTCTATATTTTATTTCCTCCCGGGCCTCCCCTTCTAAGTGATCATAAAGGAAGTGGGCTTTATCAATACTGGCTAAGTGACGTGCACGCATACTTGTCTTTACCTCTTCTAACCAGTCACTCAAAGAAATTCCGGTGCGGCCTCTAAAAATAGGACATTTCCTCTCTCTCGGAACATAAATCAACCTTTCTGTCATTACTGAATTACCACTGGAGGAAAACCTTGGGCCCATATCAGACCCAAACCCCCTATCATTAAGCTCAGAGGGCACAACACTAGGACTTGCCTGAACTTCAGATCGTTCTTGAAGTAGGCGTTCATTATCAGCCTTAAGCTGGGCCACCAAGTCTCGCAATTGCTGCATCTCATCCTCCATAATGACACGGTCTAAAATAAGACAGAGAGAGGAAAGTACAGGGCAAATACACTTGTGCTAGCTGTTGTTTCCAAATTAGAACACACAATTCACAGAAAAAAAAAAAAATTGAAGTCATGTCTCTGCTTTACACCAAATGTAGATCCTGCCGACTACGCCAAGATTGTAACCCTTGGCTATAGGATATTAAAATAAAATCCGACTACGCCACCTAGGTTATTACCCAGGAAAATATAAGGAAACTATTAATTAACACAAAAGTTACAACGAAGTGAAGGACCCTGCTGGTTCGTTTTGATTCAAGACAGAGACGTGACTTACAAAAAATACACATTTAATAATTCACACCATGGTTTACTCAATATTAAAAGGACAGTCTTAAAATGGTCTAATCACAATTACCAATTAAATACCCACAATCACAAAGAGACCGCAATAAATAACACCATCACATAGGGGACACTCCACACGGCAAATCAGTGTATAAAGATAATTAAAGCAAGTGAAAATCAAACCAATACAAATCAATACAAACTCCCCGTCCGTTCAGCGTCAATATTACAGCCCATCCGTTCACCTGTGAACATACACATGGACCAAAATACTTTCACGGGAAACAAGCTAAAAGAATCACATAAGTTCACAATGTCACGTACTGGTCAATTGGATATCTATAAACGTTAGATCAGAATCCAAATGGGGATGACAACGCCGTCAGCTGTGCACAGAAATAGTAACACTGTAACATTTAATAAAAATGCACACGATGAATAAGCACAGCCAAGGACGCAGTAGGTGAGACAATTCAAAGAACAGCCACAAATACGGGATACGAAACAACAGCTAGCACCTTCAGACCGCACCTCCTAAGTGAATTTCATAGAATAGAGCAGACTTTGCGAACGGCGCTCGTCACTTCACGCACACACTCTCCAGGAGAAGACAAACAAATTAACTGGAAAAAACCAGTCTCCGACCACAGAGGCTTAACATCCACTCGAGAAGTCATACACAATACCCACACGGACACCTTTTAAAGGGCTGAATATCCACGCGCTCCAATAATGAGCTGCACAGGTGTGCGCAGTAAAAGTACGTGCCGATGCCAGTAGGTGTGTCTTGCCCTTAATGTGTTACCACTAGATTCCAAAAATAAAACCTGTTACATATGGTAACTAATAAGACACATTACTGTACATACTAACGTTATGTACATGGTAAATGTGTAGCACCTATGGAAAATTTGGTATTATGGGGTACAAACAAGACATATATTGGTCTTGGTATACATGTGGTAAATATGTAGAACTTACAAACAAGTGTGTGTGATAACGGTCACTTACAGGTAGTGTCAGTATATGGTAACTAATAAGACATTACTACACTTTCTAATGGTATATAATGGTAAATATTTTGTACTTACGGACAAGTGTAAATACAAACAGGCACATCCTTACAGTATCCGTATATGGTAACTAATAAGACACATTACTGTACGTACAGTACTGCACGTGTATGTACCTATTAGTTAACTACCTGGGGTCGATGGTTGCGCCAGCAAGACCAGCTCAATTTTTTATAAGATAAGATAATAGGTACTTACACCAGTACGTGGGTAAGACTTAGGACTTACCAAGGGGAGGTTAGGACTTACCAAACGTACCATATATACCAAGTACGGTATGTGTCTTGTTTGTTACCACACAATACCACATTTTTCCGTAGGTGCTACACATTTACCATGTACACACCATTAGTATGTACAGTAATGTGTCTTATTAGTTACCATATATGGATACTGTAAGGACGTGCCTGTTTGTACCCACTTGTCCGTAAGTACTACATATTTACCATATATATACATTAGTAAGTACAGTAAAGTATCTAATTAGTTACTATGTATGGGCACTACCTGTAAGTAACCATTATTACACACACACACACACACACACACACACACACACACACACACACACACACACATTACCACGCCTGTACGACTGTTAATTTTTCATGTCTGTTTCACAAATGTTCATACCTTTTATGTTTTGTTTTGTTTTTTCATTAAAATGCAGAGGCGGACAGAGTACACAGCTTCATTACTTGAGTAAAAGTACAGATACCCCTTGCTAAATTTTACTCAAGTACAAGTAAAGGTACTACAGTCAGATGTCTACTTAAGTAAAAGTACTGAAGTACTTGTTTTTAAAAGTACTTGAGTATCAAGAGTACAAGAGTACATTTTCTAAATATTGCATTACTACTGCCACAGTGCTTACATTTATGTACAGAAATATCCTACATGGAGTTATGAAAAATGTTAATGTTAATACCTTGGAGAATGTAAAAGGAATTGAAAGTAAAATCAAGTCATTTTCCTCTTTTTACCATGTTGCTTTATTTAACATTTCTCACTTGCCCACAAGGCAATAGCACAATGGCAACACTCTGACTAACCTCTGCTAGAGTTTTGATGGATTTTTTGCACCCACATTTGAACCTGACTGTGTTAAACACACCTCATACTCAAGAACATCAAAGTAAATGCTCAGCTTACATTAATGTGTAATATCAGAAAAGAAAATTCAGCTAACAATTGTGTGTACATGTGAGTTTCTCTGTTTTTTCATCAATCAAATCAATAAACCTAAACCAGCAAAGAAGGCTATATAGCAATGTTCTGACACAACTCTGAACTGGGGCCACGGGTTGGCACCAGGGGCGTCTCTAGACCCTTTTTGTGCCCCAAAATCACAAAAATGTGCTGTGCCCCAGTAAAATCTCAAATTTGAGTTATAATTTACTTTGATAATCCCGAAATAAAGACATTAAACTATATGCAACAACTGAATTAACGCTTCTAAAAGCAATGCAGTTTAACCAAAGACTATGCACGCAGATATCCATGCCCGTGTGCGTCTGTGTATTTAACTGCAATGCGCACGTAGCGCAGCCTTTCACGCAGAAAGTGCATACAGTGTAGGAATATTGGTTACAGTTTGTATAGTTAATTGTGTTGTAAATACAACTGGCTTTCAAAAAGTGAAAGAAAAGTGATATGAGTAATGGGGGGCCTGTGCCCCAGTAGAGCTTTAGGTCTAGCAACTCCCCTGGTTGGCACATTCCCAGGATGGACCTGCTGTGTCTTCATCCATTGTTTTGTCTCTTATCTAAATCATTATCTGACCATGGAGTTGACTTTGGTGGAAAGCTGAAGATGATTGCTGATAGGCTGTCCCAATCAGTGGCGCCTGCACAATCCAATCGCGTTTGAGAGGGAAACAACAAATTGAGGGTTTCCAAGATTTTTCTTTTTTCCTTTTTTAGAAGTAATGGGTACTCACGGTTATGGATATAAATGTAGCGGAGTAAAGAGTACAATATTTGGCTCTCAAATGTACTTGAGTAAAGTCAAGAGTACTCCCCAAAAATGATACTCGAGTAAAGTACAGATCCCTCAAAATTGTACTTAAATACTGTACTCAAGTAAATGTACTCCGTTACTGTCCGGCTCTGTTAAAATGTATGCCCCTCCTAAGAGCTGCCACCATTCTGTATTGTCTTCCCAATTTAATTCAACAAAATTACTAATTCCCACTTCCAATGCCTTGGCTGTTTACAGGATCTAACCATTAATTGTAACACCCCATTCCTTGAACAATCTCCCTGTTTCTTCTTTTTCCTTCCTTCTTTTCTCAAAAATTGCCTTGCATAAACCCTTCTTAGGGTTCCTACTGCTTTTCAAAATTTGGTCCCTTGTAAACGGTTGTATCTAAAAAGAATCGATCCCCTTTCATCCTAGCTCTGCTTTAACTCTTTTGCTTGGATATATATTCGCATATGCTGATATGAATTTCTTACCCATGGCAGTACCCTTTGTTTGTAGATAGTATCGTCCATTGAACTCAAAGTAATTTTTTGCTAAAAAAAGTGCTAATTTTGCTAAAAGTGCTAATAGACTTAAAATAGTTCCTTCCAGTCTGTCTTCATTATAAACATTTATTCACCTCCACCAAGCCTCTATCAGTTTCTATAATACTTTCTGTAAAAAGAAGTATGTTTTTAAAACTGTTTTATTGAAAGCATGTTCAAATTGTCACAAACGGGACGACCAAGAGTGAGGATCCAAATGCAAGGCTTTATTAAGCAGATCGTAGTCGGACAGACAGGGTCGAAAACACCAGCAAACAACAACAGCAAAGATAATCCAAGAGCGTAATCCAGTAAACAGGCGTGGGGTCAAAATCCAGGAGGGCAGTCCAAAGTAAACAAATGAAATGAAAACAAGAAACTAGAAAACTATAGCTAAGACTGAGAAAACAAAAACAGAACTATGGCTAGGGAACAACAAGGAGACTAGGAAACCTGAGAGCAATGGAAAACGCTTGGTAGAGTCCGCTGGAGCAAAACAATACTTCGCGATGTGTGTGTGTGCTGAGCTGGCTTTTATTGCAGACAAACAGGAAGTAACCAGTGAAGCAGCAGAGGGAGCAGCAACAGTCTGTGAGGGGCAAGGCTCCCTCTGCTGGCCTGGTGTGACATAGCCCCCCCCCAAGGAGCGGCTTCCAGACGCTCCAAAAAACAACAGGAAAAAACAGTCCAGGGGAGCGGTGGGGGGGCCAGGAGACTGAGGCAGAACAGGTTGGGCAAAGGCCCTCCAGAGCAGAGCTGGAGGCAGAGCAGTCCTCTGAGGTGGAGCAAGAGGCTTAGGAGCCCTCCAGGGCGGAGCAGGAGGTGGAGCGGCCCTCCGGGGCGGAGCAGGAGGCTTAACGACCCTCCGGGGCAGAGCAGGAGGCGTAGAAGCCCTCCAGGGCGGAGCTGGAGGCAGAGCAAGAGGCTTAACAGCCCTCCAAGGCGGAGCAGGAGGCGTAACAGCCCTCCAGGGCGGAACAGGAGGCGCAGGAGCCCTCCAGGGCGGAGCAGGCGCCCTCCAGGGCGGAGCAGGAGGCGCAGGAGCCCTCCAGGGCGGAACAGGAGGCGCAGGAGCCCTCCAGGGCGGAGCAGGAGGCGCAGGAGCCCTCCAGGGCGGAACAGGAGGCGCAGGAGCCCTCCAGGGCAGAACAGGAGGCGCAGGAGCCCTCCAGGGCGGAGCAGGCGCCCTCCAGGGTGGAGCAGGAGGCGCAGGAGCCCTCCAGGGCGGAACAGGAGGCGCAGGAGCCCTCCAGGGCGGAACAGGAGGCCGCATCATGGACTGGGACCTGGGGAGAGCAGAGACAGAGGAGGCAGACAGAGCAAGGAGAGAGGTAGAGAGTTCATGGGGGAAGGTGGCCTCCATAGTCGTGACTAGGCAGACGAGAACTTCAGGAATGGCTTTCGTGGCAGTTCCTGGGCAGACAGAGACTTCTGGAACGGCCCCAAACGCCAAGACAGAGATGACAGGGAGCCTAGGCGGTGCAGGCAGAGTAGGGAGTCTTGGCGGAGCAGACAGAGCAAGGAACCTTGGCGGAGCAGGCAGGGCAGGGAATTTTGGCGGAGCAGACAGAGCAAGGGACCTTGGCGGAGCAGGCAGAGCAAGGAGTCTTGGCGGAACAGGCAGAGCAAGGAACCTTGGCGGAGCAGGTAGAGCAAGGAGTCTTGGCGGAGCAGATATAGCAGGGAACCCTGGCGGTGCTGGCAGAGCAGGGAGCACAGGCGATGCGGGCAGAGCGTGAAGCCTTGGCGGAGCGGGCAGAGCGTGAGGCCTTGGCGGAGCGGGCAGAGCGTGAGGCCTTGGCGGAGCGGGCAGAGCGTGAGGCCTTGGCGGAGCGGGCAGAGCGTGAAGCCTTGGCGGAGCGGGCAGTGCGTGAAGCCTTGGCGGAGCGGGCAGGGCGTGAAGCCTTGGCGGAGCGGGCAGAGCGTGAAGTTCCGCTATGTACGCCACCTCCGAAAGAGGTATAGGCGCAGCGGACATGCCTGTAGATGAGGTCTCCAGAGCAAACTTGTGGGCAGACTCATGGGCAGAAGAGGCCACTGGGGCGCAGTGTGCAGCCCACACACTCAGAATGGCGATTGCCATAACAGGTAACGCAGTGGGCAGAGGAATGCCCTCCGGGTCAGTGGGTGTGGGGCTTGGGAGCGTTGGCTCTGCGTGACTTGGGAGCATTGGCTCTGCATGGCTTGGGAGCGTTGGCTCTGCATGGCTTGGGAGTGTTGGCTCTGCATGGCTTGGGAGCGTTGGCTCTGCATGGCTTGGGAGTGAAGGCTCTGGATGCTCAGGGGAGACGTGACTTGGCAGTGAAGGAGTAGCTATGACCTGACTCGTCATGACAGGAGCAGCAGTGACTTGATTTGGCGTGAGAGGGACAGCTGTGGCTTGGCTTGGCTCGGAGGGAACAGCTGCTTGACTTGGCTCTGAAGGAACGACTGCTGCGACATGACTTGGCCTGACAGGAACAGCAGCTGTATCTTGGCCTGACTTGGCAGGAACAGCGGCTGCGACTTTACTTGGCTTGACGGGAGCAGCAGCTGTGACGTGACTTGTCCTGGCAGGAAAAGTGACTGTGACATGACTTGACTCGGCAGGGACAGCAGCTGTAACTTGACTTGACTTGGTAGGAACGGCAGCTGGTGCAGGTTCGAGAGAAGCAGATATGACGTTCACAGGCAATGGCTTGGTTGACGTGGCGTGAGCAGACGCTGGCTTGGTTGACGTGGCGCTAGCAGACGCTGGCTTGGCTGATGTGGGGTGAGCAGACGTTGGCTTGGCTGACGCTGATAGTAAGGGATCAACTGAACGAGCTGACAGCAGTGGTGGGTCCTCCAAGCTTGATATGAGTCTCTGATAAGTCCTGGAGTGGTGAAAGTCTGATGCCGTAGCCACCATGTTGATAGCAGACTCAATTATGGCGACCATCTTACGTGCAGGTTCAGGCGTGGGGGCCATTTTGTGTGCAAGCTTGGGAGTGGCGGTCCTCCTGGGTGCTGGTTCTGGCATGGCGACCATCTTTGTGGCAGGCTCTGGCGTGGCGGCCATCTTTGCAGCGGGCTCTGGCGTGGCGGCCATCTTTGCAGCAGGCTCTGGCATGGCGGCCATCTTTGCAGCAGGCTCTGGCGTGGCAGCCATCTTTGCAGCAGGCTCTGGCGTGGCGGCCATCTTTGCAGCAGGCTCTGGCGTGGCAGCCATCTTTGCAGCAGGCTCTGGCGTGGCAGCCATCTTTGCAGCAGGCTCTGGCGTGGCAGCCATCTTTGCAGCAGGCTCTGGCGTGGCAGCCATCTTTGCAGCAGGCTCTGGCGTGGCGGCCATCTTGACCAGGAACTCAGGAACGGGAGCCATCTTGTGAACGGGCTTTGGGACGGTGGCCATCTTGTGAACAGACTCGGGAAGGGCGGCCATCTTGGGAATTGTCTCAGGAACAGCAGCCATCTTGTGATCAGGTTCGGGAATGGCGGCCATCTTGTGAGCAGGCTTGGGGATGGCGGCCATCTTGTGATCGGGCCTTGGGGTGGCAGCCATCTTGCGAGAGAAGTCAGAGGTGGTAGATCTCTTGTGAGCTGGGTTCAATTGGGTGACCATCTTGAACGCGGACTCAGGAAGAATAGACATCCCGAGAGCAGATTCTGGAAAGGCAGCCATCTTGTGAAGGGGCTCTTGAAGGGTGCCCATCTTGTGAACTGGCTCTGGAAGGACAACTGTCTTGTGAACAGGCTTTGAAATGGCTGCCATCTTGTGAACGGGCTTTGGGATGGCAGCCATCTTGTGCTGTGGCCTGGAGCTAGCAGATATCTTGTGCTGTGGCCCTGGGCTAGCAGACATCTTGAGCTGAGGCTCTTCTAGTACTCCCACAGTAAGCGGGGAGCCACATAACAACAAAGCATAGTTCATAAAGTCCTCCATTGAACATTTAAATTCCCCCCCAGGCAACTGCGATTTAGTGGGTTCGTTGAGTCCAAAGCGGAATAAGTCCTTCAGCCACACTTCATCGTAAAATGATACTTGAAGGGCAAACTTACGAAATTGAAGAACATATTCCTCAATGGGGCGATCTTCTTGACGGAGGAGCAGAAGTTGTTCGACTGGGTCCATGTTGTGATGCTGGTGGTGAATAAAGCCGCTGGATCCGGGTGTGGCGAAGTATTCTGTCACAAACGGGACGACCAAGAGTGAGGATCCAAATGCAAGGCTTTATTAAGCAGATCGTAGTCGGACAGACAGGGTCGAAAACACCAGCAAACAACAACAGCAAAGATAATCCAAGAGCGTAATCCAGTAAACAGGCGTGGGGTCAAAATCCAGGAGGGCAGTCCAAAGTAAACAAATGAAATGAAAACAAGAAACTAGAAAACTATAGCTAAGACTGAGAAAACAAAAACAGAACTATGGCTAGGGAACAACAAGGAGACTAGGAAACCTGAGAGCAATGGAAAACGCTTGGTAGAGTCCGCTGGAGCAAAACAATACTTCGCGATGTGTGTGTGTGCTGAGCTGGCTTTTATTGCAGACAAACAGGAAGTAACCAGTGAAGCAGCAGAGGGAGCAGCAACAGTCTGTGAGGGGCAAGGCTCCCTCTGCTGGCCTGGTGTGACACAAATAAAATTCAATCCATTTAGTCACTCCATAACTCTCACTTCCACAGTCCAAAACAATGAGCCTACCTGGGGGAATATCTGGGAAAGGCCATGATGCCTTGTTTTTATGAATTTAGGTAGTATGTAAAATCTTTAGCTCTTAGCTTTCTGGCTCTTGGTGTATCCCACACTCTCTCACATACTATGCTTGCTTCTAAGTTAAAAAGCCTTGTTAGCACAGTCTATCCAGTATCTCTAATAATTTCTATAGACTCTGTAAACATTGGGTTATCCACAGAATCATTGGTTGATCTATACGATCTCTCATCCTGTAACTGTTGATTAGCTTACCTAATGTATTGCTCTTTGTCCACTACTACCGCTGCATCCCCCTTATATGCTGGTTTAATCACAATGGTATTGTCCTTCCTCAATCTATTCAATGCTTCCCATTTCACTTTTAATAAATTTCGCCCTCTTTCATCTCTACCATACCTCTAACCAACTATTCATCTTCCTAAGGCTGGTTGCACACTAGACAATTTTAAGGCCAATTTTACATTTACATTTAGTCATTTAGCAGATGCTTTTATCTAAAGCGACTTACAAATGAGGACAATGGAAGCAATCAAAATCAACAAAAGAGCAATGAAATGCAAATAGTATGACAAGTCTCAGTTAGCCTAATGCAGTACATGTAGCAAGGTGTTTTTGTTGTTGTTGTTAATTATGTAATAAATATAAATATATAGAATAGAAAAAAAACAAGCCAGTGTTTTTGTTAATTATATAATAAATAAAGAGAAAACAAATACATAGAATGCAAAAAGAATAGAGAAGCTAGTGTTAGAGAGTGCAAGTGTAACAAATGGGGCTGGTTGTCATTAATCCGACCACCAGAGGGAGCCCTCTCCCGAATACTGTGGTTCTTCGGTGATTACTTCCTGTTTGACAACATTTTTAAACAGTTCTTTTAGAGGTTCTCATCGCCTTTTGGATTAATGATTCTCTTTTGTTTGCCTTACTGGACTGTCTTCCTGATTGTTTGTTCTTGGCTGCCTTTTGCCTACGATTCTGCCTAATGTTTTGGATTTGTTGCTGAGTGTTAATAAACCTCCCGCATTTAGATTTACTCTGCCTCCATGTCGTCACCTACAGCTCCCTGACAGAATACAGGGCTTAAAGTATTCTGGCACCGTGCCAGATCTCCGGCGTGCGACCGTGAGGGAAATATATATATATATATATATATATATATATATATATATATATATATATATATATATATATATATATATATATTAGATTCTGCGCATGTGGTTTAATATTTTCGAGCCAATTTATTTCACCTACTAATCATATGAGAGGAACGCAGCTTTAACTAACGTTACAAGCCTATCAGAAGCAGAGAAGGGCGGGTCCTTGCAACACAGTATGATTGACACCCATACGTCAATGTCACGTTAGCGTTGTCAGAGAAAAAAAAAATGG
>NC_133366.1:31876161-31948778 GCF_049309525.1 Garra rufa | reverse complement strand
GGCTAAGTATTGGAGAACTTAGACTTACTAGAACAAGGAGCTACCACTAACATAGGGTCTTGTTCCCTCAGGAACTGACTCACAGATTGAGGATAGCAGACCTGTCCTGAGACCGTTCTAAGAAAGGGGCCACCAGAGGTGACACACCCTGAATAGCAGATGGTCAGGAGATATCAGAGATGATACCTAAGGGGAGTTGAGCCCAGGGGGACCGGGGTTTTAAGACCAACTCAAAAAATGGGAATGAAGAGAAACGCTTAACCCATACAATAAAGGATTTTAAGAAAGAACCCAGAGCTTGGTGGGAACTTACCACTCATGTGGATTTTTAGAAAGTGCCCCAATTGCGTGTGCACTTACCACTCTCGTGGATTTAGAAATTGCCCAGAGCCTAGCGTGAGACACTTACCTTTGTGTTTTTGTATTTGAAAAGGAGTGTTTTCCACGGGGGTTTCACTACTAGCTCCATGCTGTCAAAGATGACAGAAGAAGAAGGGGTCGACCTTCAAATGAGGGGAGCAATGCTATGCCCCAATCAGGACAGATAGCTTGCAAGCTGCTAGTCGACTGATATATTTGTCATGGAGCTAAGACATCCTATAAATAGTGGATAATAGTAGAGGACAGACTCCTAACCCTGAGCTGCAAGGAGGAACATCTGTCCCGAAGGGGGCAATGCTGTAAGGGGAACCCTTGATGAGAAGGGGAGCGTGCCCAGCCTGATCCACACAGCCTGTAAAAAGGGGAGTACCATACTCAACCCAGAAGTCAGGCAACATCCCACAAAGGGGGGTTGGCGCTCAAAGAAGACCCTTCCATAGAAGGGGAGCAAGCCTAACCCGCCAGGAGCGGCACTCTAACCGGGACCCTTCATGAAGGGGAGCATTATACCCAAATCACAAGGCCTGAAAGGAAAGTGAGACCTGAAACCTGAAGGACAAGCTCCTAACCCTAAAAGACAGAAAACTCGACTGCCAAGGAGTGGTGCTCAAAACTAACCCTTTAGGAAAAGGGGAGCATGCCAGCCTCATCTTCAGAAAGGCATTACAGGAAGTCTCATTCTCTGGAATCTGCCAAAGGGTAAGCTCCCAACTTAGGGGAGGGAGGAAGACTTGCCGCCTAGGGATGCCACTCTGAAAGAACCCTAGTAAAATAGGGGAGCTGCCAAAGTAGGCTCTAAATCCTGTGAACAGGGAGGAACATCTGTTTTAGTTGCGAGAGGGTGGTGCTCTGAATGGACCCTTTCCACAGAAAGGGGAGCAAGCCAAATCCCGCTAGGGCCTTGTAGAAGTCTTGGGAATTCTCCTGAAGTTCCATAAGGACAATTCTCCTGAAGTTCCATACTCGCCAATTTTCATTGGCCTTTTCTTCTAATGCTCTAATGCTCTAATGTGATTGGGGCTCCCAAGTGAAACCTAATGCCAGTTGACGTAACGTCGAACGTGACTGACTGAAAGGGAATGATAGTTTTTCCTATTCAGAAATGCAAATACATTTGATGGCACCTTGATGTGAATGTGCGTGCAGTCTATTGCCCCGATGACGTATGGCAGGTTTGCAATTGCAAAGAATCTCTGCTTCACCTCCAACTGATGTACCAGATTATAGGGCAATTTTATATATTGTGGCAGTAGCCATTTTCGACCATCAAGAACATCTGGAGTGATGCAGCTCTTGGATGACTAAGATATCCCTGACCTGTCTGCAATCTTCCGCTGGAATGTTCCTGTTGCCAAAAAACCAAGCACAAACAGCACTTTCAAGTGTGCAGGAATGCTGTGGGATCTTATGGTTTTGCATAAATACAATACAAATACAAAAGAAGTGGTCTGAGTAGTCTGAAATGAATAATCAACCAGTCATCATTCTCTGCAAGTAAGTCTGCACAGTCTCTAAAAAGATGTCTTTTGTACAGCGCTCTGTCTGCCAAATCTCGCAAAAGCACTATATCAGGCATAAGAAATGTTTACTGTTATGCCTAGATTCTGGCCTTTTTATAGAAAACCATTTCCGTAATAATTGACAGTCTAATTGGTACATCCCTAACAGAAGTCAAAACAACCCAATCGCTGGGTTTGTCCACATTTTACCCACTGCTAGGTTGTATTTAGCTCAGCATTAACCCAGTGTGGAGAGATATCATTTGATTGGAAACAGCCCTATAGTGTCAAAATGCCAGGGAAAAGCATTCACAGCAGTCTGGTAAACAAATAAGGAAGGGAAACACAATATATCGGAAGGGAGTATATGGGAAACAGGTGTGAATAATTAACAAAAGGAGAACAAGACAATGGCTAAATAAGGGGGAAGGGCTGAGGGAAACAATTAGGTTAGACAGGGAGGCACATGCCAGAGATAAACAAAGCCATGCTGTCAGACAGGGCAACATGGAAGCACTTGTCAATTTCATGCATTAGACTCAATATATTAAATTACTATTTATTAAATTCTTAGATTGGCTTTTCCAGTATATACATTATGTATGTTGTTCACAAAAGCAATGGCTTTCTGTCTTTTTTTTTTTTTTACACATTTACACATCAGTATTCTCCATACTGGTGAACTTCTGTGATGTCAGTCATCAGAAATGACCTTTAAATGTTATGCTGTTTTCTTCATCCACCTAGATGAGAAGAAGCAGTTCAGTTTCAATTTATGTTTAATTTGACAATATTTTTTGGACTTCTGAGTGACAGACATAAGGGGTCATTTACACAAAACGTGTCTTTGCTGTTAAAAATCTGAGATGTCACAGAATATTATCCAATTGTAGAACTTCAGTGCTGATGGATTTAAAAGAATAAAGGGTCTCAAAATCCATTTTGATGTTGACCTTTTATTTAAAGGATAAGTTTGTAAGATTTTTTTGTAATGTCAAAATGCGTTCTCTTAAGCCAATTTATTGTTCATTGACTAACATTCATGGGGTTATCTCCCACAAAATTGTAAACATTATGCCTCCCAGTCACTATCAAAACATTCCAGATCTGGATCACTTTCCAGCTCAACCTATAAGAAGAGTTTGGGTTTGGCTACTGTAGCAGGCTGAGCCAGATGGTGTTGTGGGACCATGGCTGATGCATTACATGAGGAAAAAATTGGTCACAGAAGTACAAGCCAAAAGACTTGCCAAACTATCTAGACAGACAACAAGGTAAAACACGAGTAAACCCTTTTAGTGCTTTTACAGGGAGGAATTTGATGGAATATTAGAGTTTTAATCGAGATGCCAAACTTGCAGAGCTTCTTCTTGACAACTCTAATTTCAAGCTAAACGCTAAACTCAAGTTTTTGCCATACATGTTAGCTGTCGAGCCCTAGATAAAATAGTAAAATATTGTAAGAATAGGAATGAATATAAGGACTTGATGAGTGTAGAGCCGTTTGCAATGGTTGTTTGAAAATATGCTTTATTTTTATAATTCAATTGACACTAGTGGCATAGACACTGCATACTTAAAAACAGCCCCACTCATGTGTGAAATGCTGGAAAAGCAGCGAGAAAGCACAATGGTCGAAGATGCCTGTCTTGCATGTTAATATATAAAAACAATTAAAAGCAGCACAGTGAAACACAGAAACATGCTCTGTCTGAACCGCTCCATATTGTAAAACAATTGAAGTAATTAAATAATTTTTTTAGGTGTGTTCCATTCAGCTGTAGGTGCCTGCAAAGTGGTAGGGTACCTTTGTCATCTTAAGTGAGATTCCAGTTGATGTTCAGGTTAAAGGGCAAAGTGAACGGCATAGGGAATAACAGTGATATACAGTGCATTACGAAAGTATTTATACCCCTTCATTTTTTTACATTTTGTTATGTTGCAGCCTTATGTTAACTGCTTTAAACGTATAATAACAAAGCAAAAAAGAGATTTGTGACAACTTTGCAAATGTATTGAAAAATAAAACACTGAAATAAGTACATTGCAAAACTACAGTCTTTCTGGGGATAATGCGACAAGCTTTGCACATCTGCATTTTGCAATTATCTGCTTTTTTTCGCCTTACCTCTTCACCTCTCAAGCTCTGTTGGCTTGGATGGGGCTGGCAGACATTTTTAGTTATTTTTCCAGAAATATTTGATTGCATTCAAGCCAAACCACTAAAGGACATTTGCGGAGTTGTTTATAAGCCACTCTTGCTGTGTGCTTAGGGTCCTGTTGGAAGGTGAACCTTCTGCCCAGTCTCCCCAGGTTCTGAATGCTCTGGACTGTGTTTTCTTTAAGGCTATCATCAGACCAGAGAATCTTGTTTCACACAGTGCTTAGGTGCTTTTTTGCATGTTTTTCATGTGTCTTCATTGAGGAAGGAACCCGAGTTTGGCCACAATGCCATGAAGACTGGATTGGTGGAGTGTTGCAGTGAAGTTTGTTCCTCTGTAAGTTTCTTCCATCTGCATATAGGATCATGAAGCTCAACTAGAGTAACCGTCAGCTTTTTGGTCACCAGTATAACCAAGCTCCTTTTCTATCAATTGCTCAGTTTGGCCAGGAGGCCAGCTCTAGGAAGAGTCCTAGTTGTTCCAAGTGTCTTCCGTTATGTATAATGGAGGCTTTGGTGAACCTTCAATGCAGCATAATTTTTTTTTTAACTCTTTTGAACTCTTCCCCAGATTTGTGCCTAAATGCAAGCCTGTTTCTGAGCTCTACAGGAAGTTATTTTGACCTCAGGGCTCTGATATGCATTTTCAGCTGTTAGACAATTTCTGAGAGGTATGTGGCTTTCCAAATCATACTCATTCACATGAATTTGCCACAATTTAACTGCAATCGAAATGTAGTAACATCTACAAGTGAAATGAATGCTCTTGAGCTAAATTTCAAATGTCCCAGAAATAAAAAAATATGAATACTTATGCAATGGAATCATTCATGTCTTTTATTTCTAATAAATTTACAAAGTTGTTACAAACCA
Organism: Garra rufa; assembly: GCF_049309525.1. Classification (NCBI taxonomy): domain Eukaryota; kingdom Metazoa; phylum Chordata; class Actinopteri; order Cypriniformes; family Cyprinidae; genus Garra; species Garra rufa. The sequence goes on along the minus strand of NC_133366.1, from coordinate 31,943,864 downwards.
GTTTTGTGCTTTGTCATTATGGTGTATGGAGTGTAGATTGATGTGGGAAAAGTAATTTAAAGCAGTTTAACGTAAGGCTGCAACATAACAAAACATGAAAAAATAAAGGGGTATGAATAAACAAGCAAGAAATCTGTTTAAAATAAACATTAAAAATGAGTCCCAGCAGTTGTTTGTACATGGTTGTTTGGGTGCAAAGTATGTGAAATACTAACAAGGCAACTATCATGATTGGGGTACATAAGATTAAAAATAGTCTAATCTAATAGAACCAAATTACTTTTAGTTTTATATTAACCATCACTACATATATTAGTCATTCAGTTTTGTGCTTTTGAATATATGACATAACTGTAATGACAAATTAATATTTATATACTGTATACACATAGATGTGTTAAATACTTATGTACATGGAAGTATGGTAATTTATATTTATTTACAGAATTAGATGACAAACTTCTTGAAGATGCATTAACTGTTGTTAATTAACTACCATATACCATACTTAGTTAATAGGGAGCAGTGAACACTGAGTGACCCAGTCAATCAGAACACTTATTTTAATTTGCCCAAAGCAGACATCTTATATCTTGACCTCATTCAGTACACGCATAATATCATAACAATTGTGTGAAGTTTTGCTGAATCTTTCCTAATATCACACTTTAAGATGAGTTTGTTTTAAAAATGTTTTGCCCAGAAAAAAAGTGTTGCCTTTTAATTTTAACTGGAAAAATATCTATGAAAAACTAATAAATGTTGATTCCAGAAAATGTTTAATGATGTTTACATCTGGTAATAGGGAGGCCATGACAAGTGTGTGACTTCCTGGTATTTATAAACCACTTTTGTATCTCTTTGTTACAAGCTGTCTTTAACCTTTTATTTTATAAAGATTATAATGTATAATGCATTTATGAGGTTATGTCCGTGTGCCAAGTAAGCCAGGCTTTGGCAATAGCACCCTCTTGTGTATAAATAATGTAAGTGAAATTTCCAGACGAACATTTCAATAAAGAATGGATGCCACTTAGTAGTGAGATTCAGGACCATGATTTTAGTTTACAATTTGTGGAGGGGGGAAAAAATCAATCCATAGACTGGGGTTTTACCTATTAGATATAAAAGACACCCCATCAACAGTACAATTTAACATTATTTTAGCTGGGTAGAATTTATCATACAAAATGTCTTGCATCAACAGATTTGATTAAGACCAGCCACTGATTTGATAAATAAATAAATAAAAGTAAATAAAAAAATACATTTAATTGTCAGTGCTGGATAGATTACCATATGTAATTTGTCTAATTACAAATTACATGACAAATACTGTAGTTAGTAACGTAATTTATTACATGACACATTTTAGGTAATATAATGAGATTACTTTTTAATTACTTTTAGACACTTACTTTAGATACTTAGATAATTACTTTAAATACAAATAGAAATATAATTTATGAAATACACCATTCACTGTTATTACCAACATGAAGTTCATTAAATATTACATCATCAAAGTTTCCTAAACTGGAGTTCATAAGTTTAATGTAAAATTAAATAAATTATTTTAAAATAACAACAATCAAAAGAAAACCTATACTAAAAAAGATGAAACATTTTATTTACTTGAATGTCATGTACTAAGCAGCATCAGAGAACTGTGAACATGCAAATGCTTTACGTAACTGTTAACTTATTACCTTAAAATCTCAGGGGTAATTGATAGATAGATAGATAGATAGATAGATAGATAGATAGATAGATAGATAGATAGATAGATAGATAGATAGATAGATAGATAGATAGATAGGGAATCCTTGCATTACATATAAGCAATAACATGCATTTTGTGTGTTGCATTTTAATGTGTTTGAAAGACAAAAACCTTCCAAAGACAGTGGGTTATTTATGGTTAAATATGGTTGAACATGGATTCCTTAGTATAAAATAATGCATTTTAAATCTATTACATTTTTAATAAGTAAAGTTCAAGTCTATTAACATATTTACTGACATATCACTTGAGACTTACTAATATAAAAATTGTAATTACATTTTTTTTGGAGTACTACTTGTGCACAATGTACATGTCTTAATATTACGCCTAAAATATGTTTTAATGTCACTATTGATGAGGACTGTATGATCTTTAAATAATATTGGTCTTTAAATATTCAAAGTGTACCTAGTATACTTGCAATAATTTTGGACTTCAGCACTACTTCCACACAGTTAATGTCACGTATCTGGTCTATCCTGTCATCATGAACTCTTGCACCACACTTCATGGACTTAATTTCCCACAAGCCACTGCACTAATCACTGCATTCACCTGCTCTCACTTTACTGATTACCGCTCACAGCTGCACCTCATCACACTGACTGCATTTAAGCTTCTCCCACACACAGCCACTCGGCGAAGTCTTATTGTTCCTAATGGTCGTAATTCTGAGCGTTTCTTCCCGTGTTTGTTTTCCCGTGTGTTTGATTCCTGGACTCCCTCCCGTGTTTGATTCCCGCTGCCAGCCCCGACCTTTCTGCCTGTTTTGACCACGATTTCTGCATGCCCCTTTGTGTTTGTTCGTTTGGAATAAATGCTGCGAATGGATCCGCACGTCTCTGACTCTCCTTGTGACAGAAGACTTCGCCACACACAAGGATCCAGCGGCTTTATGGTGTCATCCGGTTCCAGCATGAATCCTATGGTACAGATCATGCTGCTCAAGCAGGGTGAGCGGACAATCGAGGATTTTGTTATGGACTTCATTGAATTGGCAAATCTGTCGTCGATGGATGAGACGTGCCTCATGATTTTTTTTCGTGGAGGACTCTCAGAGCCATTGGCTTCCCACATGCCAAATTTTGAACCTGACTGGACTCTGCATTACTACATGGATCTGGCTCTTTTGTTGTGTGGCTCTCCGTTTACGGTGGGTGAGGTAGAGCCACAGCACAAAATGGCTGCCACGCCAGAGTCTGCAAGCAAGATGGCTGCCATGCCAGAGTCTGCAAGCAAGATGGCTGCCATGCCAGAGTCTGCAAGCAAGATGGCTGCCAACCCAGAGCCTGTTCACAAGATGGACGCCCTTCTAGAGTCTTTTCACAAGATGACCTCCCTTCTAGAGTCTGTTCGCAAGATGGCCGCCCTTCCAGAGCCTGTTTGCAAGATGGCCGCCTTCCCAGAGCCTCCGCTGGTGCTGCCCAGCCTTCCAGAGCCTCCGCTGGTTCAGCCCAGCCTTCCAGAGCCTCCGCTGGTTCAGCCCAGCCTTCCAGAGCCTCCGCTGGTTCAGCCCAGCCTTCCAGAATCTCCGCTGGTTCAGCCCAGCCTTCCAGAGCCTCCGCTGGTTCAGCCCAGCCTTCCAGAGCCTCCGCTGGTCCCGCCCGGCCTTCCAGAGCCTCCGCTGGTTCCGCCCAGCCTTCCAGAGCCTCCGCTGGTTCCATCCAGTCGTCCTGAGATTCCTGTCTGCCCGGTTCTGGTCACGGAGCTCATGCATGGACTGTGTGGGTCCTCACCCACCCTCCCTGCTGCTCCAGTCACGCCACCTCTGTATCCTGACAGTCCCTCTGCTCACCCACATCCCACCTTCGATGAAGAGGACTTGCCGTGGGACTGCCAGTCTCCATCGGTGTCCAGACTGAAGGATCCCTCACCATCACCTCCAGTCTCAGAGTCCTGGACTCCACCTCGGCCCTCCGACCCTGCGGCTCCACCCCGGCTCTGTGCTCCCTCGTCTCCGTTGTCGGCCGTCGGCCCACCAGCTCCTCCGGGCTCCATCGTCTCTCCGGCTCCGCCCCGGTCAGTCGTCGCCCCACCTTCGCCTCTGGACTCTACTCCTCCGGCTGCGCTTCGTCACTCCGTCCTGCCGGCTCTGTGGACCTCCTCCCTCCCGTGGGCACAGCCTCGATCCTCTGTCACTCCGGCTCCGCTGCGTACCTCCGGACCTCCATCTCCGCCGGGGTCACCAGAGCCTTGGGTTCCGCCTTGGTCCTCCGGATCCTCTGTGTCGCCCAGGACCATCGACTCTCCAGTTTCGCCTCGGGCTCCACCAGCTCCACCTCCGTCGGTCGGCCCCAGGCAGGAGCCAACCCTTCCTCCACCATGGCTTCTCCCTCCGTCGGCTCCGCCTCAGTTCGTGGTTCCAGTACCCCTACATGGACCTGGCCCTCCATCCCTCCCCCTGTTCCGCCTCCGCTCCACCACCCTCCAGGTTGTATTAGGTGGTTAGAGCGTCTGGAAGCCGCTCCTTGGGGAGGGGCTCTGTCACGTATCTGGTCTATCCTGTCATCATGAACTCTTGCACCACACTTCATGGACTTAATTTCCCACAAGCCACTGCACTAATCACTGCATTCACCTGCTCTCACTTTACTGATTACCGCTCACAGCTGCACCTCATCACACTGACTGCATTTAAGCTTCTCCCACACACAGCCACTCGGCGAAGTCTTATTGTTCCCAATGGTCGTAATTCTGAGCGTTTCTTCCCGTGTTTGTTTTCCCGTGTGTTTGATTCCTGGACTCCCTCCCGTGTTTGATTCCCGCTGCCAGCCCCGACCTTTCTGCCTGTTTTGACCACGATTTCTGCATGCCCCTTTGTGTTTGTTCGTTTGGAATAAATGCTGCAAATGGATCCGCACGTCTCTGACTCTCCTTGTGACAAATAGGTAACACAAAACAAACACAAAGGGGCATGCAGAAATCGTGGTCAAACACAGGCAGAACGCTCGGAAATAAAGACCAGAAGGAACAATAAGACTTCGCTGAGTGGCTGTGTGTGGGAGAAGCTTAAATGCAGTCAGTGTGATGAGGTGCAGCTGTGAGCGGTAATCAGTAAAGTGAGAGCAGGTGAATGCAGTGATTAGTGCAGTGGCTTGTGGGAAATTAAGTCCATGAAGTGTGGTGCAAGAGTTCATGATGACAGGATAGACCAGATACATGACAGTTAAAGTGCATTAAGTACATTAAATTAGTTATTCCAATTTAGCAGACTTTAAGTATAACAGTTTATTATACTAAAAGTACACTTGCAGGTTTTTTTTTAATAAGTGCATAATATGTAAATGATTTTGTAGTATACTTAGCATAAAATAAATGCATTTTAAATACATTTTAGTAAATATATTTTTCACTAGGCTAAATAACCTGTTAAGTGATAATTCAAATATAAATGTTAAATGTTCCATCAGTAGTTGCAGTGTTGAAAGGAGAAAACACTTAAAATTAAAATGATTTTCATAAATCCAGTGGCTTAAATGATGTGTGGCCTCTCAATGTTCTGTGTAATTATAATAATCCAAAAGTGACTGGTCTTTATGTGACTGTCCACAAATGAACGTAAGTGGAAGGCTATTTTAAAAAGTTAAATTTAAAAGAAAAAAAATTATTAGGAAAAATCAATAAATTATGGATATTTTTTTGCTATTGTGTAAACAATATGTAATGCAATCTAATCAATAAAGAAGTAACTGGTGTCTGATTAAGAGTACTTTAAAATGCAATATAATCTGTTAAGTAATTAATTTTCTTAGTATTAATTTTTTAAATCTAATTACATAATCCAGGTTACATGTAATTAGTTATTACCCAACACTGTTAATAAAGTGATAAACACAATATGCTCATTAGCTTGTTACTGATTGTGCAGCCAAAGAAACATTAAAATGTAAGTAAATGAATAAATAAATACTAGATATAAAAACTGGTCATAAAAAAACTGGTTGTGATAATTAGATACAATTAGATTCAATTGTAAATGACCTATTGATCAGACTGTCTAATCTGTGGGATACTGCTGAAGAGTAACCTTCAGTTAATGAACAACATTCTTACATATAATTCATTGTATTCTAGGTGACAGTGAGCCAGGATAATTGTGAATGCAATGGTCCAATGTGAATAAGTCTTATGTGTCATAACCAGTCTCTCTACTATTAAAATTTCCTAATCACTGAAATGAGTGTGACAGGGGAGTAGCTGTTAAGACACGACACAGGAGAATAAGTAGCAAAATAAAAACAAGCTCTATACAATTAATTGCATAGATAAATCAAAGCAAGACAGGAATTTGAGAAGCAGCAATGTTGTGCCATTTCAAGCGACTTCCATATCTGGCATGAGCAGAAAGAACTTATTGATCTAGGTTGAGCTACACCTCCTACTTTGTTCACGAAGCTTACCAAGATGCGTTGTCTTACATATTAATTGATGGAATAAATATATTCCTGTCACCCAGATGCACTTCAAACAGATGAATGTGAACATGTTTAGCCTCAGTTGTCAAATTTGACCTCTCAGTCATTTCATCTGAGCAGTGATTCGGCTATGACCTGTGATGGACCTGTTCCAGTAATGCTGCAGGAGACCTCAGTAGTCTCCGTTATTGATTTTGGAAAAGGGGAGGGGGAGGTTCATGGGTTGAGGCTCCAGCAGCCCCTCATCATCACTCCCAACAGCCCCTGTGGCACCCAGCTACCCACAGCGGGAGGTGAGCCCCCGCTCTCAGAGGAACCTGCCAAGACTATCAAAAAGAAGAAAAGGAGAGATTAAGGGTGAAAGAAAAAAATACACTGAGCGAATGAATGTGTAAGAGAGAGATAAAATGATAAGAGGAACAAAGGGATGGAGGAAAGGGAAAATCCTAGCATTTAGAAGTCCTGATCAGTCGGTCCCCTAAGGTGCATTTCTTAATGAGACGTTCGCAAGAAGAGACAGAAAGGGAAAGGATTCATTCCTTCTTTCAAAACATGAAATATTACACGACACAAGTTTGGATTTTAGACGTGGGGTTGAATGTTTCTTTATATTTTCAATTTCAGTGGGTGGCTGAGGAAGGCCATGTTAATTAAACCTCAGGGAGCTCTGTGCATTTGAATGTCACAGAAATAGCGGCTGCGGCAGGCGGATGGAGCGCGTACGCAAACATGTTGACTATGCAGTATGCATTAAGGCAGGAGACATCAAGTTCGTGCTAATTTGTGTGCAGCTATTCCTGCGCACGCCGCACGCCAGTCCTCTCTGTAGTTTTCCCAGCTGTAAGTTATTAATGTTTGTCATTAGACACATTATGCTTGAGGACAGTGACTAGAAACCAGCACATTTATATGGGACAAATATTTACAATAGCATGCTCTCGAGTATTCGAAGAAGAAAGGATCCAAACTACATTAACGAATGGTAATTAACCACAAGGGCCCCCTGATCCAGGGTGGCAGATAAATTGGTCCCTGAGATGCTTAGGACAGTCTTGAGCTAATCCTTCTTTACAAAAAGATAAATGCAAACGACATCATTAGCATAAAACTGATTAGATAAAAAGTCGAATTCTTATGGTTAATTTTTGAACGGATGGCTTTACAAGGTTTCTAATTGTATGCAAAGGGGAAAAGAGTGAATAACAATGGAGAAAATGAAATTGTATATAATCTAAAATATAAGGACGGTTTCTTACCACACAAATTCTGCCAGAAAATATTTATCATATTTTCAGTATTCAATTTCATATTTAAAACATGGATTGCACATCATTATTTCTGCAACTGAAATGTATGGACACTATAAACTTGTAGATACAGTGTATATATTTTACACCTTATCTGCATCTACTTATATGGAACCAGAAAATGCAGTGCTCGAATGTGAATTGGATAGCAGTTATTAAAATATAGAAACATGGTCTAGTCTCAATTATGGTGATAAATACATTTGCATACTAGCAATTTTGTTCATTTTGTTAATAGAAACCTCTTCATTAAATGCATTCTCATAAAATGTCCTATTGAGAAATTAAAATGGTTGATCCACAACTCATTCAGTCACAAAAAATAACTAAATAAGGTTATATTATTTAAAATTGTGCACAATTATTGATCATTGAATGCAATCAAAACAAACAATACCACCATAAAATATCCATTTGAGCAATCACAAAAGAAAGAGATGAGCAAGATGATGTGACCAGAATGTTTTTTTTTTTTTTGGTAGGAATGAGTTCTGTGTTGATGGTGCAACTTCAGCCTTGATTTTGATTGAAGTCTGCTGTGGCAACATATACATAGTGGTGTGAATTTACACTGACATATGTCTAAAATATTCTTATGTCCAAGTAAAAAAAAAAAAAAAATCAATTACACAATAAATGTCATTCAAGTAAAACACTAGATGAAATAAAGAAATAGTAATCTCCCCAACATTTGGTACTCAATTTCAAAAAGTGGTTTCTGTGATCTATAAAATTCAAATAACAAGTACTGCTTTTCAAGTACTGTATCTTTTTATCTGCCAACAAATCAATGTCTTTTTATTAAAGGCATATCATACAAAGCACTTTACGTTGCATCATTCATCCAAGAGTTTGTTGTGTGAGGCACATAGAGGGTAAGAGCAGAAAACGGGTGGAGTACGGTGCAGACAAGGGGCCTCCGCTGCCATGCAGGGCACACTCCATCTTACAGAAGTATTACAGTCTCTTGCTCCCTTTCTGTCTTTTTTTTTTCCTCCGGTCAGGCGTTTTTGCTGACTGCAGCTGTAAGTGCAGCCAGTTCCTCTGTCAGCACTTTGCCCTCCTTCATCTTCACCAGCATGGCGTCCATCAGCAGGCTTGCAGAGGGGATCTAGGGAGAGAGAGAGAGGGGGAAAGAAAAGAAAACCTGTCAAAAAGAAGAGAGAGGCTTTTTTCCTTTGCCTTTTTTGACACCAGACAGCTTCTCCGGGGTGTCTTTGGCTTTGATGACGACTCTAACCTGTGATGAAACTCAAGACTTCACTCTGATTAATTATGACAAGGAACAAATTCAAGGAACAGGTCACGAAGGCTTTTCTTCAATCTCCAGAAGAGGTTATTTTGTGAAAAACCAGCCCAACACAACAGTAAATGGGATTGTTTTGAGGTTTGATTTGCTGCCACGCCACTCACGGCCTGCCACTGCTCCTAGCGATGCAAGGAACGAGGAAGGGATGCTAAACCCGTGGCGTGCGCTCTGCGCTAAAGCCAAGCGCGGAGGCTGCTCTAACCTATACTCTGACTTCGCTTTCTTCTTCCCCCCCAAAACCTTCTCAAGGACTCTGTGGTAATTAGCATTGGGGATCAAAGGCCTGCATCATCCATAAATATTGAATTAAACTTTTCTAAAAGACACAGTAACATGCATTTTTTATACTCTTCATTGAGCGACTTCGCACAGAAAAATAAATGGTCTTAACTCCAGCAGAATCCAGCAGAAGCCTGTGTGTCAGGCTGAAAAGAGAGACGTGTAAACGCAAGTGCAAGAGAGATGCATCGCAAATGAAGAGGAAAGAAAGTCGGAGGGAGAAAAGTGTGCGTCTCATTAGGGAGAGAGGGAGCAGTGTTTTCCCCTGGGGCAGGTAGACTGGAGTAGAAGCCGGTCTCCGTGCTGACTTCATCAAAAGCCCGCTTGAGCGGTGCTAAACTTCAACTACAGAGGAAATGGCTGCAGGGGTTATGGCAAAGGAATGTAATATTATTTAATTACTCTTAAAAATCTGCCATTTTACTGCACAACACAGAAATGTTGCAGCATCTGATGCCACGCTAGCCTGGGAGGCCTAAGTCACATCTTGGCTGTGCTCGCTGAAACAGGCCCACGGGGACGGCAGACTCCGTCATTATCATGTAACAGCTGCTTTAGCAGGTAATCTCCTCCCTTTGGACAGCCCCGGTGAGCTGTTCACTATTCAACAAAGCTCTTTTGGGCTGCGTTTTCATTAACACGCCCAGGAGTTGGTTCGGAATCGACTGGCCTGGCCTGAGGAGAAGTGGGGAAAAAAAAAACCCTGCAACAATATGAAGGTGTTTTATAGTCCAATTAAGTGACGCTGGTTTCATAGAGTGTGAAGGCGCCTGGGGCGAAGCTACAGGCCCAGTCACAATACACTCTGAGCTTCATCCCGCTAAGACACACACCCACGGATACTCTCTCTAAATGGATTGATAAGGCTCCTTTTGTTATCGGCCTTAAGAGTAGCTTTTGTGAGGCCGGTTTATGCGCAAACCAGGAGTATATTTGTGTAAAATCAGCGAGATGTTTTAGGAGATCTACGCAAAGCGGTGCTGCGGTTTAAGTCAAATATCTATGAAGCACCGTCGCTTCCTGTGTTTCCCTGTGGGGTGCTGAAGAAATACTAAAATCTGTCTGCAAACAGTTCTTCTGATGCCACTTCCGCACACCTTGAAGAATTCTCCCACATCTAGGCCACCATGAAGTGTGGCTGATTAAAAAAAAAAAAAAACACAAACAAAACATGGCGTTCTATGATCACAGAAGAATATAAAGCTTTCTGATCTTTGATCTTCACAAAATTAATTTGAAATCAAAATTATTGAACGTGGGAATAAGAAAAAAAAAAATAAAAACAACCACCAAAACACCCAAGACCTACTAAAGTCTGCATTTGATTAGAAGATAATGAATGTGTCACATGTGGGAAAACAAGAGATCAGGTAAGAAAATCAAGCGTAGCACCAATCTATTCTTCTGTGCCAGTAATTACCCACCCTGCAATGCCTCTCTTCCCATTCTCCCTTTCAAACCACTGGAGACCAATATGAAAGGGAATTGGACACTTGGGGCTACAGATACTTGTAATTAAAACTCCTTTTTTAAATGTTGTTTCTTACATCGTCAGGTCTATACAACCTGAGCCGGTAGATCTGACCTAAATACACTGTAGAATAAATATGGAGCACTCCCCAAGTCTTTGTTCCCTTTCTCTCTCATTAGGAACTGATGGAGGGGAGGGAGCAGAATGAGGATCAAACAATAGCATCACGCTCAGAGCAGAGTGGTCTGTTGACGATGCTGTCATGTTAGGTTCACTGGTGCTTGACATCGCCAGTACTGATGAATGCATATGGAGTGACGGTCATTACATGGAAGGAGAATGATGCCGTAGCGGTCAATGATGAACAAGAGGTTCCACAATCTCTAAAAGCTAGTAGATATATGTACTCTTTGTATTTATGTTGGTTTCACATAGGTTTGAAAATTATTATTAAAAGAAAATTTATTTAAATGAATGATTTTTTTAAAAATATCATGGGGTTTAACCATTAACATAAAAAGTAACATCTTAATCATTTAGATTTTTTTTTTCCACAAATATCATGAATTATTAATTCATGTGTATCGGTTTTTTGGGAAGTCAACCCAGAATATTTTACAACCTGCATGAACATGATTTTTTCTTTTCTATTCAATAAAGTACTTTGTAATATTTCATTCTATTAATGAGGCTTTTTACTTTATTGAATCACCCCAACATATATATTTTTTTAACTTATGGCCCCTAGTGTTGTAATTGTTTATTAAATCTAGAACTGAAGCAAAAACTATTAAAATTATTTTCAGTAATTGAAATAAAGATGAAAGACAAAAATGTAAATAGATGAAAAACTGAAATTATATAGAAATATAGAAAAAAAACCCTAATACAATTACAAAAGCACTTGACAAAATTAAAAAAAAAAGAAAATAGGGTGTAGTAAAGTCATGTTTTTTTTTATGTTTTCTAAAATTATATTGCTGAACAAATTAAAGAATTAAAAAAATGTTTAAACGATGGGGGCTTGAAAATCTGTGTAGGGGAAATAAGCTGTTGAGTTAAGTATTGGCTCCAATATTAAAAGAAAAAAAAAGGAAGCTGACACAATGATTACTGTGGGCTGCAGCTCTGCCAATTCCAGTCACTGCTTTAATTGCCGCAGCAATTAAATTAAGTTTACGTAGTGCCACTTTCCTTCACCGTGTAGCTGGTTATTATTTTGCACTCTAAAAACGAATCACCACATATACATGTAAAAAAAAAATATCGAAATGCTCCCCTCAGCGTAAGCCTAACAGAACAGAAATATTACAGCTGAAATTACAGCATTACAATCTATATTTTGCTGGTCATGAAATAATATGAGGATGGAGGGGGGCCACGACTTCTGAAATGACTCTATGCTGTCAGGTCGAGATGAATGTGGTTGATAAATGACTAGAGGCAGGGTGGCTCAGTTCATTAGCTCTAACAGTCATTTCCATCTCTTCATAAAGGCCGTGGTGTTATAATTTACCTCTAGTCAATAATTAGGAATCCACAAATAAACGCAAGCAATTAAATGTCTACTGCTACTGGGCGAAAGGGGGTCCCTGGGCTAGATGAGGGTTTGCGGGTGGACACTCAGCATAGGATGGGTTATTCACGGCCTGACACGTAAAGCCGCAGGGAGCACTGTGGACTAAATGCTTATAGGTTGGTGATGTTATTCCCAGGTTGTGACCCTCAAGTGAGGAAGTGTTGTTGTCTCATTAAGAGAGAAGGGAATGAGTTTAGAGGTGCTTGGAGCACGTCGTGGCAAGAAAAGGGGAAATAAAAAGCGAGATATCCAAAGAGAGAGAGAAATATGTTCATTAATGTTATCTGAGGCTAGCAAAGCGGAAACACACTGTGGCAAAGGCAACAGATCAGAAGCAACAGCCCGTAAGCTTTTGTGTGATTTCCTTTCCTGCACGACTCAGACAGGCAGATAAAATGACATGAGAGTGAAAGGCACCTCTTCAAAACGCACTCACCGAGTCCCAACATTATTCTGACATGCATGAGCTTGTTACGTTGACATGTGGCACTGGAGTGATGGCTGCGGTATTGACAGGGCCACAGCAGTAATAGGAAGTCGTCACAGTAGTTCCGCCATTAGTGGCTGACAGTGACAGCTCACGCTATACACAGAGACTGACAGGCGAGAGAAAAGACCTCGCTTAGGTAACACACACACACACACACACACACACACACACACACACACACACACACACACACACACACACACACACACACACACACACACACACACACACACACACACACACACACACACACACACACACACACACACACACACACACACACACACATTACCAATCCTGATTTTCCACAAAGAGGCCGTAGTACTGACATGTAACGGCCATGGAACTTTGCATACACCAGTGGCTTTGGAATATCGTATGAAGATCAAACAACCCATGCTCATTGGAAAAACATGTCTCTACCTACATTTTTACTCCGAGTGACCAAAATTTACCTATACCGAAGATATAAACACTAGAGGGCATTAAAAGATCAGCAATTTTTATTCCTTTTCACACAAGATGCAGATTGTCGATTAATAAGACTTAATACTATGACCTCAAAATGCTATTACCATAAGGTGTGATTTGAAACCAATAAATAAACTAAACTTTTGACATTTGCATCACACAACCAGCTCCATACGTATAGCTTTTCTGACTATGTAAACTTGCTCGGTAGCACACCTGGTACAGCATTACACTTGCGATGCGGAGTGACCTGTAGAAGACCTGTAGAAGCAAGCTAAAATGGTTGTTTCAGCAAATGTGTTAACACTGTCGGTTGGATACTGTTTGGATGTTTTTTTCAAACACGATAAAGCATTAACATTTTATTTTTTAACTGATGCGTACAAAAAATAACGTAACAAAACGTTGCCACATTTATTTTCTTACATTTCAAAATAAAAAACTGATCATTTTAGCGCCCCTTACTGCACATTTCACTTTGAAAGTGTCGCAAAATGTGCAACACACAATGTAATATCAATTTGCAGCAATGTCGCCAGAGGCGTGTTTTTCCAATGAGCCTGGGTTGAGATCAAAACATGCAAGTACAACATAAACAAATCGCAACATTGACCTAGTGGTCTGTTTCTTCCTTCCCCCCCCCAAAAAAAGAGAACATAAAAAAGCTCACCTGCCAATAAACTCGCTTGATCACTAGTCAGAGGAAGAGCCACCCTCCCTGTGGAGCGCGTTAGGAGACGGAGGGTGGAAAAAAATCAGGATGAGCGTGTTGAAAGAAAAGAAAAACTAACGGGCAGGTCACCGTGTCGGTGTCAGCACACCTCTCTGGGGACTCAGGCTGGTCTCAGCCTTGTCATACAGTGAGCAGTTGTGTCGGCCGAGTCGAGAAAACGTCGATAGCAACTTGCCTGTGAAGAGTCTCCTGCGGGCCGCTGCTCTGTTTGTGTGTATGTGTATGTACGCGAGTGTGTCAATAGCAGCCTGCTGGTGGAGAGTCTCTAGTGGAGCTTGGCTCAATCTCCCTGCATCGACAGACCTGCCAGATCAATACTTGGCCCACCACTAACAAGCTGCTTCGGGGTCTCACAGCCCAGCAGAGGAAGCAAGAGAAAGAGAGAGAGAGAAAAAGAAGGAGAGAGAGACTGAGCTGCCTGATGGCAGTCTTCAGAGTCCTCTAAAGTGTCCAGCGGCGAGAGCCAGAGATGTGCAGACCGGGTCACAGAGGTCAAAGGTCAAAGCCACTAGCGATGTAGTGACACGTCAGAGCATGTGAATCATACTAGATGCACGTTTCAGGCTGACAGCCAAACACACACACACACACACACACACACACACACACACACACACACACACACACACACACACACACACACACACACACGGAGGAAAAGTCATAAATACTTTAATGATCTTCTAGATATTATTGCAAAGAGATTTAATTTTATTCATAACAAATAAACACTGCATGTAAAAATAGGCTAAAGTTTGGAATTTGGAGTAACTTGTGAGCTAATTCAGTCAATCTTAATATGAATAACATGAATATTCGGCGTGAACAAGATTTTCAATTTCGAAACAATGCTTTTTTACTGAGCCTTTCACACCGGGAGCTACGTTTTTTTCTTTGTTGAGTGTGTTGATTTTTTCCCTAGCTATGAAGCACACCCGACCAAAAAGATTCCTGCTCTGGGTCATGTCTTTGGAGTTGCTGCAGATACACATATCAGAACATTTGGTGGTGCTCATGCACTAAAAACTGGACAATGGAGCAGCAGCCTTCACACTCCACACATGTTGAGCCTAAGCCTGAAAATTACTCTAAATTAAATGTTTACAGTTCGCTTTACACTACACGCATAACCTACAATTAGCCAATGGTTTGAATAAAATATCACTCCCATCAATATTCTTTTGTCTGTATTCTGCACATATTTACACTTACCTACAATGAGTTCCTCCAACATTCTTTCACCATAATTTTATATGTGCATTTTGTTAGCTTTTTTGAATTACCCTTTTAATAAATAAAAACTAAGACTGTCAAAAGATTAAAATAATTTATATTAAATGATAAATGATTTGTATTGTAGTTAATGCATACAGTTCCTTTTTAAGAAAAGTGTGAACTGGGTTTAATTTATTTGTACTATACATTCTTAAGAATCAGGACAGATGTAAATTTCTGCAACATTCTTTTCACTTACAAATTTGTCTTTAGAATTGTATATTCTATATTTTGAGGATTTGTAAAAAAAGAAATGCAAATCTTTAATAATTATATGATACTTTTAATAATACAAATTTAAATAGCATTTATGTTAAATTATATTCCACATGGGAAATCACTTTAGCTAATCGTTACATCTGTTACATTTGTTTTTTAATTATTGCTGAAATAATAGTGCTGAGTTTCTCATGCTTCTGTTCTTCTGAGCAGCTGAAAGATGCATACACATCGCACCAGCTATTGTACCGTGATTTTGCTTTCTGTTCAGCCTGACAAATAGAGACCAGTGAATAGACCATTCATCTCCGATTTGTTTCGCTTTTTCACGGTGTGAAAGGGCCTTAAAAGATTAATATGTTGATTTTAAAATCTGCAGGATATGTTTAAAAAAAGGTCAATTGCACTAAAAGCACCACATTAACAAA
This sequence comes from Garra rufa, assembly GCF_049309525.1. Classification (NCBI taxonomy): domain Eukaryota; kingdom Metazoa; phylum Chordata; class Actinopteri; order Cypriniformes; family Cyprinidae; genus Garra; species Garra rufa. The sequence continues at coordinate 31,928,102 of NC_133366.1, read as the reverse complement.
ATTATGAATACTGAAAAAATGTGAATACTGAATAAAAAAGTATGAATTGCTGATTAAATCAAACCTGCTGCTGAAGGATGTGTTGTACATGTTCAGCCCAATCTGTGTCTGGCCCACGACCCAAAAACGCCTCCTCACACTGCAAATTACAAAACATGGCCAGAAATGCCGTTAAAAGCCATGAAGAAAATGCTTAAACTTCTTATGTGTGGGTGTGTAAGAGTGCCATGGTGTCACTGGATGACCCCAAAAGCGGTTCAGCTTAAACATGTGGAAATTACATAAAAAAAATAATAAATAAAATAAAGTAAAAATAAAGTACATTAAACACCCATGTGTACAGTTTTGGCAGGTCTAATCAGAATATTCACATGTACGAATTCTTCCAAACAAATGTTTGGTTGGCAATAAAAACAATGATAATACAACTTGAGAACTGAATCTTATTTTTGTCCATTTGTAATTCCTATGTTATTCTGTAACTATACGTTTTTTGTTTCCAACAATACTGACCTCATCTGTGTCCAGCATGTCCACCAGGTCTGTTTCTGTCATGTTGAGGATAGACGCTGCTTTTACTAGTGAGCATTTAGACATTCTGTTTCCTTCTTTTTCACTCTTTTTCTTTCTTCTCAAATGGGCTTTAGCGTCCTGTACATCCTGTGCCAAGTGATTAGCCAGTGCCTTATTAATAAATAAATAGAAAAAAAAAATACGTAAGCATAAACACATTTTCTGTTATAGTACAATCTGGAATGATCAAGAGCTCAATGTTAGGGATGATTTCATTGAATCATGCCTGAATAAAGAGCCGAATACTCCTTGACTTTTGATGCAAGGCGCACTAAAATTTTGAAGGCTTTCGTGTTGATTTGGAGAGGAATTGCACAGACATGCCAAGCTGTTAAAAACACACACTTTGATTTATTTGATTTTTTGCATGCCACATATTATATGAGACACTCTCAGAAGAGTGTAAATAATGGGGAGAAGAGACGCTCTTAAAATGGCGGTGGGGAACGCTGGATCTTATTCTTTGTTGCGCCCGTTGAGGGGCGAGCTAAATGGGAGTTGTTGCTAAATACTGAGAGACAATTAAATGTTAAAGCTGCCACTGTACATGAGAAAGTCAATAAAGTGAGCTCCCCTTTGTTTCATTTTCAGCTTATTGATCGTAGCAATAATCTCTTGTATCATTCCCCATAAGCCTTGTGAAAACCTGACCTTGGAATGGACAGTCTGCGTGTGTGTGATTCCTGCATGGTCCCGGGTAACCCACAGAAGTATAAGTGAGAGCAATCACACGCGGTTGATCAGAGCACAGTTCTTTGGGGCATGCTCCATTTCCCACATCTCCCCATCACCGTTATTTGTTTCATAAAGCCTTCATCATAAATACTTCAAATGGATCTTCATTATATTTCAGGGGATGTTGTTGGATTCCATAAAGGCTAGTCTTGCGTCCTCATATTCACACACTGTGAATGTGCAGCGATGCTATTAAAAACTAAAGCAATTTAACTAGCAAATGTCTGGTGTGAACTCCAAAAACAATCATTTATGTTTATTCGGGTGGGGGTGGGGGGAATTAGGTGTACTTCAAAGCAGAGGTGACTTAAACTGCAGTGAAGCGTAAATGTGCAGTTTGCTGCCAAGAAAAAAAAGTTATTTTAGGAGAGTCATTGACCTTATACAGTCATGAGCATGAGGGTGTTCATTTCCAGTTTTTTCACTTCATATTTTTTTAGGGGAAAAAAAGCAGTGAAGCAGTTCAAATATAATTATTTTTTATTTATTTATCTTTTAATGCAGGAAGGACTAAAACAATATGTATTCTTTGTATGTACAATACAAAGAATGTGTTGATAAACAATATTTAGCTTTTACAATTTACTTTTACGAATATTACAAAAGAAAAATAAGAAAAATAATTGAAAATTGAAAATGACAATAGTATAGATAACAGATAGAAAAACAGATAGAAAAACCCATGCCCATTTACATGGGTCTTCTGTTTACCACAATTTTAGTTTGGGGCGGGGTGCCCTTTTCTAAATAGACATTCACTGTGTTCGATTCCAAAGTATGTTTATTGTTAATATGTTATTTTTTCAAAATTCAAAAACAGCATTACAAGCCACAGTGGAACTAGTGGGGGTTTGCTTAATTTCCAGTCAACTACTATTCTTCTCTGTCTAAAGACATAAAAAAAACATTAAGAGCCCTGACAACACCACCTTCTGGCAATCCAAAATTCTTACTATATGCTTTAGACAAACAAATACAGCTGTCCAAAAATCAGATAATCTGGGGCAAAATATTACTTTTTTATACATTCTCTTATAAAAATTTCATCCTTTAAATGAACCTTTTTTATTAAATCAGGACAGTTGTCATTTTTTTATCCCACAAAATATTCAAATATTTTTTTATTTAGAAATTATTAATATGTTCCTTATGGAAGAGGTCTATTCAACAAATTAGAAGAAAATAATGTAATGTCATTAAGTACAATATAATTAATAATTAAAGATAAATTGTATATGTAAAACTTCTTTTCTCCTTAAATCCTGTGAGCGGAGGTAAACACAACACCTTCTGTCTCGAGTCTGACAACTGCTATACAAATGCCATGTCAATGCATAATATGTAGCAATAAGCTTGAGTGAAAATTGAAAGAGTTATGCAAATAATCATTGTTAGACTTCCACAATGTGAGAAAATTCCTGTGAAATTTAGATAAATTGGTCAATGTGAACTTTCACTTCCCTTTTGCTTTACATTTACATACACTACAAAAACATTATTAATCCTGCAACATCCGAAATTCTCCAGAGGGATGCCCAGCTCATCAACAAACTGTCAAAAGAGCCTATGACTTTATTTAAAGCTTAATAGATATTCACTGTCACTAGTCAAAGGGTAGATTCAATTGACCTAAGCCCAGTGCGCAGAAAAATCCGGAAAGAGATTAAGTGAATTTATCACATACTCTGCACAGCTCCCCTGGCCGCTTCTCGAGAGCCAGCCGAGCTGCAGAATAGTGTGATGGGGGCCAAGAGGAGAAGGGCTCTTACCCACAATCACCCTAGCCACAGGGCCAATTTACCAGTTCTCTTGCAGAGGAGAAGGATTAGAGGAGCGGAGGAGAAAAATTCCTCTTTAAATGACTTACCTGCATTAAACCACGCTGGATTGTATTAGAAGATAAACTACTGAGGAAATTACTGAGAAAATAAATTAGACTTTATCTTAAATCTTTTGTGACATTCGGCATTTTCACTCTCGACCCCACTTGAATGGGGAAGTAAATGTTTAGCAGCAACACAAGTAGACGCTGAATATGGCTGTGTTAATGATGTCTTAATGACTTCATGTTATACTAATCTAGCACGCTGTCTTAAAGATGTCTTTACTACTGCAACAAGCATTTAATGCAATTTGAACTATATGAGTTTAAACGCATGAAAACCTTCCTGTTGCACCTGCACTATAATACACTACATGTTATCAATTACTCATGGCCACATACATTTGCATAATTCAAACAAAGCTCTTCGGTGGATCCCCAAATGGCATTATAATCATCCCAAAAGATCCCTCTTGAAGCTTCCTGACAGGATGGCATGTTCAAAGCTCATCAATCCATGACAGGGGGATGTAGGCCAGAGAGCTGGGCCGTCTACAGGGACCATCATTAACACACTAGCAGGAATCAGCTACAGGTTAACTATGTTGACTATACGAAACCACAGGCTACAAAAAAAAAAAAAAAAAAAAAACACTGGCTTTTGACGACAGATTTTTGCAAAGGAATTTTAGAATCAAATCCATATTTTTTTTCTCTAGGGTCTGCGTATTGATCATGCCTCGTATCTAACACCCCGTTTACACATTCTGTTTCAGGTGATCTGATCACAAGTAGAGAGTGGTAAATAAAGGTGCAAAATTTGTTGCGATCTGATCGCTGAAACCACATTCAGAAGATTAAAAAAAATGCAAATAACCTTGTTGCATTTGTAATGTAAACGCTATTCTGTCCTGATATCATTAGCACAACAAGGGCTGCCTACTTACCTGTCAATCAACCATCATTTTAAACAATTTTACTGGTTACATACAGTACTGTTAATGTAAAAAATATGGAAAGTATGTAATTCCTTAAAATGCCTGATATAAACATGAGGTAACATGAAACTCACACTCAACTTTTTCGCTTAGGTTAATTTTCTGTACTTTTCTTTTTTCCCCTTCTTTCCTCTTTATCACATCCTAACCTATATGATCCGCGAACACTGTCTTTTCTATACTTCCGAAATCCAATCACAAGTGATCACAGGAGACACATCTGAGAAGCATGTTACTTCCAGGTGTAAACTAATATGTATCGGCTGATTGGATTAATCAAGACCTAAATTAACACCAAGTGCAAATGGCCTAAAACTAAAATGATGACAAACTGAATGTTTGACAGTTCAGATACCTGAATTAATGTGTGGAACTGGTGCAGCTGGGATTCGGCGAGGGTGAGTTTTCTCTGCAGTGTTTCCAAAGCCTGAGAGCTCTGTTCGGCCAAACCATGCATCTGTTTAGACGCAGTCTGCTCCAGCTCAGCCATGGCCTGATCGCGCTCGCTTATGCGCGCCTGGAGGACGGCCACTCTCTGCTCCTGGGCATATGTAAGCAGAAATCAGAAATCCCACCAAAATAAACACACTTAAAATAACTTCTAACAATTATTTAACGAATTAGGACATTACACTACTAATACATAACGGAGGTCTATAATGGACATCTAGTAAAATAACACAATAAACCCACAGATCAATAATAGAAGATGAAACTGGGGCAAAGTATGGCATTGAGGCCAAACATCAAACGAGAATGATGGTAATTAGGTTAGGTAAATATTGAAAAAAGAAAGGAAGAAAAAAAAACCCTACAATACAGTGCAGGATAAGCACCAGAAAAAAATGACTGAAGTAACATTAAAATTACTGAGTGATGAATAGATGCTCTCAAACCTTTTTTTGAAGCTCTTCTTTGAGTTTTTGGCTGATTGTCTCATGCTGTTTTTTTTCTGTAGTGGCAACTGTCAATCTTCTCTTTAGAGAGTCGACCAGGGCTTTCCGGTTAGTTGACTCTTCAGTGAGAGATTTCATCTAAAAAAGAAAAGCAATTGTTATTAAATAAGGCTGGGGTCGCTGAGACCGAAAATTCAATTACTTCAATATTTTTAAACAGACAGTGAAATGTGGAAGCCTAGGAAGTTCAGACTCTGGATGAGTGACACAATCAATAACGGCAGAGAGAATAATTAATTCCAGGTTGCTCCAAGGCTGTTGCCATGGCTAGTACAGTATCTGTTGTTCGAGCAGGACCTACTTTCTTCTCCAAGTCTTCAGTCACTGCTCTAAGGCTCTTCTCAGAGTCCTGGCAAATCTTTAATCTGCACCTGAGATCCTCCACCAGCTGCCTTTTCATCGTCACATCCCTCTCTAAAACACCAACCCTGTACACAAACATATGCACATAAACATCAGTGTTTTTTTATGTGGACTCGCTCACTTTAAAAATTAACAAATGGAAATGAATAATTAAACATAGAGAAAACAAATAAAATGCCAGCAGTATTGTAACCAGATTCCTCCTAAATAGTTCAAACATCTACACATCTCTGACATATAAAAGTGTTGGAATATGTTAACATTTGAGGGCTGTTTTATGGACTGCCTCCTTGACCAGAGCTGCTGTAATGATGAGTAAAGGTCCTTTTTAAATAAATATCCTCAAATTCCAGAGAGAGAGAGTGCCTGAAGCAAATGCACTGAATAAATGTGAGAGCTTCTTATTGGAGTGACATTAAATTAAATAAGACCGGGTGGCCTGGGGAAATGGAGTCAGGTTACCCAACAGCCATTAATGAGAAAACCCATATTGACCCCGCTGCAGAGTGGACGAAGCGTTTCTCCTGTTGACTTACAGCCACGCTTCACTCATCCTCCCCCACTTCACTCCATCTTTCCCATAGCTCAAGAGAGCAAATGGCAATTAGATCTATAACATTTATTTTAGGGGTAAGCTCGGCCAAAAAGAATAGCGGGATGGTGATACTGATGACTGGCGTGAGCCTCAAAACAGCTCCTCTACGGATGCCTGGCTCGCTAAATCGTTTGAACGCTTTCCTTCGCGCTCTCCGCTTTGTCTCTTTGGTGTTGAGGTGCTAGATTGCTAATTCAGAATGCATTTTGGATGCTAATACAGTTGTAAGTGCTTTCATAGATCATGGATGCGCAGTTTGCAGTAGAAAACAAAGGAGATGAATACATTTATGATATGGAAAGACAACAGGCGGCACATGAAAGGCAGGCCTTTATGAATAAGGCAGAGACCTCTGCGCCGGATATTGACTCAGGACATGGCAGCATGCTTTGAAATTCACTTTTTTTGAAGGCAGTGCAGCAGATGTATTTTTTACAGCGTCTAGACATGTATTTCATTTAAACAAGCTGCGTGGCGTAAGGCGGCTTCTGCTCACAGGGACTCCTCATCTGTGATTTCACATGTTGTCACAGACTGGCATGAAACCCCTGAGTTTTACGTGTCTGCGGACACACGCTGTGACATTCACACACTTCTAAGCATGCACATCTTGGAAAAAAAAGTCATTCTCAATCCATACTTTTGTTTTCCAGTAGAGCTGTGAACACTTCAAACAAGATCAATTTTTCTTGAGAGGAAAAATTTTGAAAAAATACAGCATTTGCCTTAATTGCAGATATTTCAAGCAAAACCTCACTAAATGTTTTATTTATTATAACAGCCTTTTTCCCCCCCACTGAGATGGCTCGAAATGAGTGACGCCGTACAAAAGAAAGGAAGGAAGTAAAAAGGACAGGGTGAAGTCAACCAGTTAACACAACAGACTGTCAGACTCGGTGCCCAGGGCAAGACATCTTATGACAATAGTGCATAACTACATGGGAAGGAAATTACACCTCCTCTCACCGTCTCTTTCTGTCTGTTAGTATGCATCTCTATACACAGCCAGCTTCATGGATTTGAAAATCTACGAATGGTGTTGAAGTCTGCCACATGGTGGAATCAGACACTGCAAATGTGACCCAGAGCATGAGAAAGAGAAAGAGAGGCTGAAGAAGTAAGAATACCTCAAGACTAAGAAGGAAAGAGAGGCAGTCAAGAGAGGGGATAGAGAGCATTTACCTCTCGTGCAGTTCCTTCAGTGTCTGATCTCTTTCATCTAACTGAGCCCTCAGGCTCTTGTTAGCAGCAGTGTGTTTGCTCATCTCACTGCTGGCATTCTGTGGAGAGAAAGAGTCACACATTTATCCTATCATCTGATATCCCATCGTGCAAGACTCATTTATGAATATTGAGCCATCGGGATGCTTAATGAGGATGCTGTTTCACATCTGTTTCACAGAAATATACACATCTACATATGTCTTGTGTATGGGCATATGGTTGATGTGACGTAAATTTTTTATTCAGATCTATGAAGTAATTAAAAAAGAATGTACAGTTATATGTATATCTTTGTGAGGCTTTAAAGTAAATAAATGTTTAGGTGGTGTAACGGTCAGAGAGTTTGTAATAAAGTAAAATGTTTCATATATTTTATTATTATTTCTTAAAAAAGAATAAATTAATTAAATGGTAATCTCTGAAGAAAAAAAAACATTAGCAAAATACAGGAAACCTGTTAACATGACAAAAAAGATAATAACCAGGCAATAATAATTTCTGTTTCAATAATAAATCATTAACACTTTACAATAAGGTGGAATTTGTTAACATTAGTTAATGTATTAAACTATCATAAATAAACATTGAACAATACATTACTACAGTATTCATTCATCTTTGTTAATGTTAGTTGTCATTCATAATAAAGTCGTTCATTCTTAGTTCATGTTAAATCACAGTGCATTCACTAATGTTAACAAACACAACTTGTGATTTTTATATTGCATTAGTAAATGCTAAAATTAACATTAACTAAGATTAATAAATGCTATAGAAGTATTGTTCATTCTTAGTTCATGTTATCTAATGTACTTATTGTAAAGTGTTACCAAAATCACAGACAGGACCCCTGTAGAACCACATGACTGAAGACCATGGTCAGTATTTTTTATTTGATATTAAATGATATTAGATATGCTGACCTTTTTATGAAAAGGCAAGGTTGGTCAAATGGAGTAACATAAAAATTCATAATTAGCAAACAATCAAACACAAAAAAACAAAATAGGCTAAAATAATTTCAATTTTTTAATTAAATGATTATGATGTGCTTATGGTTATACTCTGTGTCATTTGTTTAGAGCCATTAATCCAAATTTTGTACAAAATAGATTAAATGTTTTTCAAAAATAGAAAAGAACAAAAATACAAAATGTCTGCATTTTTAAGAAAACGACAATTGCATTTTTTTTCCATTTCTCATTTTTATCATCTTAGACATCCTTATTTGTCACTAAATCTTATATTATGTATTGTAGCACTGTAAATGTATATATCTATCATTTATAGCATTACTTATTATGCTGGGTTTTGATCTATTTAGTGGCACATTTGTTCAACCTCTGTGAATGTGTGTCAAGGTAAGAGGCACACGCAACTCTGAAAACTCTGACGACAGGTTGAGTTGGTGGGATGCCTGTGATCATGTGAATGATGGATATTTGTATGTGCACCTTGTCTTTAGTTGAAAGGAATGGAGGACTCGTTTATGTAGCACACATCCTGACTGCATATAACACACACCCACACACACTCTCCTGTCTCTTGAACATGACACTACCATTGAGACCAACACAGAAATATAAAGAGCAGTGCCAGACCCCATATTTCAATTTGCTGATATTATAGACCAAAAACTTGTTTATAGGGAGAAAAAGAAAAGACAAAAAAAACAAAAAAAACAAACAAAAAAAAAAAACATACTTCAAATGGAGAAACTCAAACTTTACATTTCAATGCATGTTTGAACTCTGTTTCAAGTCTCAGCTTTTTTAGTTCGTTTGTTTTAGCCATCAAATACATAGCAAATCATGCATGTCTTGATTCTATGTATCAATATACATAGTGTATAAATAATACAAATTATATGCATGTATCTAACTATTTAACTGAAGTGTTAAACCATTTTATAGTAAACGTATGATAACTTGTAACTGAAGGGGTGTATAAATGCAATTAGGTGTTGCTTCAGCAAATCCCTGTCTACTACTCATAACAAAGCTAGAATGGAAAGTGGTGGGATAAGGTAAAGGAGTAAAAATTTAATTTTAATAATATGTTTAATTAATAATATATGTAGTTTTTATGTAAAATATCAACAACAGGTTCATTTTCTTATCTTACTCTAAAAATGTTTGAGAAACTACTGCACAGGAAACATAAACAAATAGTAAAATTATTTAACATTTTTAAATATTTTAAGACAGTTGAATTATTGAAAAATAAAACCCACCCGAGGTGTAACAGCCACTCTGCTGCATGTCGTTACCTCAGGTGTGCATTATTTGTCAATAATTCATCAACTGCGTCGTTAGTAATTCCTTATTTATATTATATTGTATTATATTATAAATACCTTGTTTTCTAATTTTGCTTTCTAACAAACCTGACATTATATGTGAATATTGTTTGCCTGTGATGAACTGCTTGTTATAGATCGCTTTGGATAAATGTGACTGCTAAATAAATAAATAAATGTAAATAATAAATATGAAAAGACCCATTTTGTTTAGACCTTTATAAAGAAAAAACAGCAATTTCATAATACACTGTCATGAACAATGTCTATTTATGCTTTGTACTCATGTACTGATGCTAACCATCCCACACAAGTTACTGTTTTAATCTATCAATCAAATTTATAAGCTGAACCTATTGAAATGAAAATAATTGTAAGAGACCTTCAGTCTGTGAGTGAGCTGTTTGACTTGGGTCTGCAGGCGCTCCGTGTCTACGGCAGGGGGGTTCATTGACGTTTGTTGCCGTATACGTCTCCACTGCTCCAACTCCATCTGCAGAGACGCCTTCTGCTGCTCCAGACCAGCCAGCTCGCACGCCTGCTTCTGCTCACCAACACACAAACAACGAATAAACAAATCCACATGTAGGAGCTCTTACAACAGCTGCGTAACAAAGGAGCAGATAAATATCAATTAAGTGAGCAGCATGACAAAAAGGCAAAAGTCTGATTAAACATTTTCTGGTGAATTTTATGATTAAGGAGCATTTTTTAGGCTCAGGACTACATAGCAGTTTGTGATTAAAGCCCTAAATCCGATTAAAGCTGTATGCTAATAAGGAGGCAGATCATTCCTCCGTTTTGCAGTTGATTGTCAGCCTTAATAGAGCCATTGTCGGCGCGTCCCAGTGCACTCTGGGAGTTTATCAGCACTGCGTAGAGCTGAAAGCTGAGCACTAGGGCTAATTGCTCTCTCACTCACTAACATACACAGTTACTGCATAGAACTAAGTGAATAACACAAAGCCCTGTTTGGGGAATAAAACCACAGAGTTTATAACAACACTCAGTTGCAATACTTCACCCTCTGTCCAAACATAATGATTTCTTACTGCACCCAGCATACAATATGGGGCAAATCGGAGGAAAACGTCCTCACGCACACACAGTTTCTTGTGGAACATCTCAAACACCATGCACGCAACTGCTGATATCTGGTTTCTAACCTTTTAATAGAGCATTTTCTCTCTCTTTCTTTTTTAGGTTTGTGCTAATGAAAGACATGCCGGCAACATACTGAGAAGCACTGATGGTGTTTCCAGTAAACTGAGGGTTTATAAATGACCCTGCACTGGAGGATCATGTGGCGTTATGTCTACATACAGACACATCCTCTGGTTTCCTATAAGCTGTCCTATTAAGCACAGGTTTTAAAATTTTTAGGACCCCAAGATAGGATGATACCCCTGTGGGGGATTCACTTCCAAAAAAAATAAAGGTATACCTTTTTAAAAGGTGTAAATATAAAAAAATACATTTTAATGTAAACAACATATACTGTGAAAAATAAAACATTCATAGAGACAAAAATATTTAAATCTTTATAAACAATTATAAATCATTTCTAAATTAGTTATAAATGCATTGCAATTGTACTAAAGTCAAAAGAAATTCTGAAAATATTTACTAAAGATTATTAAGTAAGCTGTATAAACATTTAGAATAAATACAAATTTAGATAAAATGATTATTTCTTAATGATTAAACTAGGGCTATCAGTAAAATAAAATATACTAAATATACTAATATAAAATTTGTATTATTCTGTATAATTTCTGTAATATATAAAATAACCATTACACATAATTAATTAATATCTAAAATAGTAATAACATTTGCTAAATGTTTCAAAAAAATAATTATGCTTTACATATTTAATTAATATTAATAATTAGTTAACAATCTTAAAAATGCATTTAGTGAAATGCATTAGTGTCTCTTTCTCACAAATTGCACGTGGACCCCAAGAACCCTTTGTTAGAATTTTTTGTGGGAGAATGCTTGAGCAGACGGCTTCTACAGATCAGTGATTTACGAACTGCCATGACCAGTCAGTCACCTGGAGCAGTAAATTAAACTGTCAAGCTTGTTAGAATCCAGTCACACTCGTCTCTCTCACCGAACTTGGGCGAGATGTGGGGAGGTTAGTTTGGCTTAGCGCTAACAGCCTCTGAAAGCCTCGCTGTCAGAAGAGAAGTCTAATCCTGAGGTAATCCCGACCCTTCCTAAAAGAGGAACATGGACTACACCTGCAAATTACGCATATTACAGGCCCGGCCTGTCAAACAGGCTGTCAAGTCCCTCCACCGTGGTGATAGGAGAGGTTCTGCCACACTATGATTAATCCCACCGCCATGATTAATCTGAACGGCTCAAAGGTGTGACAGCAGTCTTCACGAGAAAGCTGACCTGAGTGGGGGTAGATAGGTGAATGTGTCTAACCTGTCAAAGTACATCAAGTGTACTTCCTCTGTCAACCGTCACAACATGAGCTCAGATGCAGGACATACAGCACTTTTGTCACCTGCATTTATTGTGTCATAGCACCAGCTTGTGGTTGGGGCACTTAATAAAATTAAAAAAAATATATGTTAATTCTTTATTTAAGAAGGAAGGAGTGAGAGAGAAAAAAGGAGAGACATCGGCTGTAAGCTCCTCAGGGATATGCACTGTGATTGACTGATGAAAGTGTCACTTCACTGTTGAGCATGTGTTCCACTTAGAGAGAACAAGGAACACACACACACACACACACACACACACACACACACACACACTACAGCAGATGCATTATATCAGGTGCTGCTAAAACAACCATCAACCGCAGTTCTAACACATAGGGAAGCGAGAAGCTATTCAACTCATCTAATATACATCACAGAGCCTGTAATAAGAGATCCATTCTTTGCTAATACTGCATATGACATCCGTGTGATCACTACCGGAGCTCTGTGACACTTCAACTCTGGTACAGCAGGACTACTCTGCTTGTAGGTTTAATTGAACTTGGCCATTTATCACAGGAGCTTTGTCTTTTCTGCCTAGACAATATAATGAGAGAGAGGGAGAGAGACAGAAGGAGAGAGAGAGAGACATTAAAATGAGCAAAATAAAGGATCGATACCTGACCACAAAGGGCACAGGGATCAATGTGAGCTGAGAGTAGTGTGACACCCGACACGAACACTAATACAGAAGAAACACAGACTCTCACTCACACAGGGGAGGACAAAAAACAAAACAAAAAAACCAAGCACCAGAATTTGCAAATGAATAAAATTAATGTGCTTATTCTTAGTGTGGCACTTGGTTGATAATAAAAATGTTCACCACAATTACAGACACAATTATACAATAGAAAAAAAGGCTACATTTTGTCAGAAATGCAAATTTCAACTTTTACAATTGCATATGTTTTCGCTTTTTTTGCACCAGCTCAATTACCAATAAATTTAAATTGAGTTACTTAGATTTTACACACAATATTGTGTTACTTTGTCTATTTCCTGATAATAATATACAGTAAAATTAGTTTAAAAAAAAGCACCAATTTTTGAGTGACATACAGTACACAGTTGTTTTTTCCATTTCTGAATGAATCAGTGTTTCACCAAACCATTAAGTCAATGACTTCCTGATAACACACAAAGCGTAGACTAAAATAGCTTTTATTACACTACTGAAATCTCTCGCAAATTATTTATTTTTAACACGTCAAAAGTACTTTCCATTTATTTAGATATAAAAGTTTATTTTAGTGGACAAAATGCATCTCCTTTTATCATAGGACTTCCATCATAGAACATCTGCTGGTGGAGGAGTGGTTTACTCGGCAGTGGGATCAGACACCGTTTTAATAAATCAATCTAGAATAAAAGAGCATACGGCTAGGTGAACTCATGAATATACACAAGTATATTTGCATTCAAAGGTGCAGAGCTGAATTTGACACCCAAGTGTTAAAATCCACACTATTCCAGCTGATGGCGTGATGGTGGGCTGCTGTCTTTTACCCTGGCTGCCATAGTTAGCACTGGCGGAACCTTATATCAACTCTTATCATATCAATATGTGCCTCACTCTCTAATACGTACTAATGTGTTTCCCTTTCCATTTTTCTGCAGTACCTTATCAGGCACTTACAAGACTACCCAAACATTATGGATCAACTACACAACTAATCTTTCTGTCAGTACTAGGTTTGGGAAAAATAACATGTTAATTTAGGTGATATTTCCTGTTTAATAATAATAAAAAAAAATTAACAGTTTTTTTTTTTTTTTTTTTTTAAATAATTCTAGGAGTAAGTAATTTCCCCCGATATCCTTTGGCTAATGTTATAGTATCTTAAAATATTTAAATTAAGTTACTTAAAGCTGTTATAATATTTTCAATGTTCTGTAATTCTAAATAAATTGTAAACAAAAACAATCAGACCATTTGCAATTTAGTCCTGGCTTTTAATTATACTTTGCTTATTTAATGGTTTATAATTACTCCTTTTATTCCCAAAAATTTAAATATCAATAACAATAAAAATAATGAGTAATACTTTACATTAGGGAGTACTTTTCATGAGTTTATTGATTGAAAACTCTTAGTTAATAGTAAAATGTGTTCCATAATCTATGTTGTTACCTAATTTTGTATTGGAATTGGTGATAGTGGCTTAGTACTTAGTAAAAAAAAAAAAAAAAAAAAAAAAGGAAAAAAAGAAAGAAAAGAAAAGTCTTTAAACAAATATGTGACCCTGGACCACAAAACCAGTCATAATGGACAGTTTTTTTTAAAAAACTGAATAAGTAAGCTTTCCATTGATGTATAGTTTGTTAGGATAGAACAATCTTTTGCAGAGATGCAACTATTTGAAAATCTAGAATTTGAGGGTGCAAAAAAATCAAAATATTAGGAAAATCACCTTTAAATTTGTCCAAATGAAGTTAATAGCAATGCATATTACTAATCAAAAATTAGGTTTTTATATATTTACGGTAGGCAATTTACAAAAATCTATCTTCATGGAACATGAGCTTTACTTAATATCCTAATGATTTTTAGCATAAAAGAAAAAATTTGACCCATACAATGTATTATACCTGTGCTACTTACAACTGGTTTTGTGGTCCAGGGTCACATATGTAAAATATTAAATATGTACAATCTTTGCTGTTGTTTTTGTTCATGTTTTTTTTTATGTTGTTTCCACAACAACTGAATTATTACAAATGACATGTTACGAAAAAGTGTGCAAATAAATAATTATTTTTTAATCAATCTAAAGCCCTAGTCAATACTGAAACTAATTTTGGGTGAACTAACACCCAAATAACAGACTGTTTAACAACTGTTTTGACCAATTAAGGTGAGCTGAGAAGGATGTGCCTGGTTCCTCTCAAGGTGTTTTCTTTACTCTACAGAATTCTGTCTGTCTGTTGATTGCCTGTAAAGTTTTCTTACGGAAAACCAATCTTACACAAGCCAAAGAAAGAAAAAAAGCAACAGAACTCTCAAATGAACACAAACTACACACACAGTCATGTTCCACACACTACTGTGATTTTCATCACCTAATCAGACAAAAGGATCAAATCTGGACACTCCACCTCTAGCCAATTAAAGAGGGTGATCACACTACAGGGCAGCAGGGGGCAGCGTGCAGGGGCACTCAACCTGCTGCCCTTTCACCACTCCATTAATAATGCAAGATTTTGAGTTGAACAAACAAACAGTCATATATGCGCATGAGCAAACACACACACACACACACACACACACACACACACACACACACACACACACACATACACGCAAAGTGTCATTGCAGCAGGGTGTGTTTTGGAAAGAGAGATGGAATGGACACTATGGCGATCATCTTGACCTCTTATTCCACTCAAGAGTCTTAATCAAATCTCAGATGGGCTTGGCATTTCCAACTGCACAGTCTAACTGGAGCCAACACACGGCACTGTGCATGTACATGTGAAAACAAACTGATGTAAGTATGAGCATTATTAAGGCTCCACACATCACTATACAAGTATGTCCAGACAATTTTTAGACTCCAGGGACTAAATTGACAAAAATATTATTGGGAGGAAATAAAGAAAATTTTAGAAACTAAATGAAAAGAATAAACAAATAAATAGTTAATGATTAATAATATTTCAATACATAGTTTTAAAAATGTAAATATTATAGTATATAAACAATGTCCCTAAGTGACATTTAATACAACAAATTCAACACTGTTAAATATTAACACTAATTGTTTTCAACTATTCAACTAATTAACCTTTCTGGCTCTCTTTCCTACAGTCCATAGAATTTCCATCTGGAACACAAACATCAAATAAGCCTACAAGTATGCTAGATTGTGTGCATTATATGTATTTAGTATGATAAAGCTGTAATGACTAATATTTTTAAATAAACATTGACATTAATAAATCAGTAAGTCATTCTTTGTTTGCTCATGTTAGTTCAATGCATTAACTTAAATTAACAAACACAACTTGTGATTTTAAAGGAACACTCCACTTTTTTTGGAAATAGGCTCATTCTCCAACTCCCCCCCGAGTTAATGAGTTGATTTTTACCGTTTTGAAATCCATTCAGCCGTTCTCCTGTTCTGGCGATATCACTTTTAGCATAGCTTAGCATAGATCATTGAATCCTATTAGATCAATAGCATCACATTCAAAAATGACCAACGAGTTTCGATATTTGTCCTATTTAAAACTTGACTCTTCTGTAGTTATATCGTGTACTAAGAGAGGTGGAAATGCAAAGCTGCGAGTTTTTTATGGCCGAAGCAGGCGGAATATTATCAGAAATGAGTTCCCAGCTAGTTTAGCATTTGCACATGTGCTGCGTGGTATTACTACTCCTGCTTCAGTTTTATTACAGCAGCAAACTTCCTTGACTATTACGCCGGAATGGGAGTGTAGTTCCTAATCTTATCAGCCTAGAAAATTGAGGCTTTGCATTTCCACCGGTCTTAGTACACGATATAACTACAGAAGAGTCAAGTTTTAAATAGGACAAATATCGAAACTTGTTGGTCATTATTGAACGTGATGCTATTGGTCTAATAGGATTCAATGATCTATGCTAAGCTATGCTAAAATTGATATCGCCAGAACAGGAGAACGGCTGAATGGATTTCAAAACGGTAAAACTCAACTTATTAACTCGGGGGGAGTTGGAGAAAGAGCCTATTTCCAAAAAAAGTGGAGTGTTCCTTTAATAATGCATTAGTAAATGCTGAAATTAACATTAACTAAGATAAATAAATGCTGTTAAAGTATTGTTCATTCTTAGTTCATGTTAACTTATGTAGATAACTAATGTTAACTAATGAACCTTATTGTAAAGTGTTACCAATAAATTATTACCTAAAAGCTGTGCACCTTAAAGCATTAGGTTTAAAGTCATAAATTAAACCGTAACTTAAAGTTATCTTTTCCACCCCCAAAAAACTGAATTCTTATTTTCTGAGAACAATATTAATAAAAGATTCCTACACAAACTCTGGGAGTGAATAAAGTGTTTGTGGAGTGGCTCTGGTCCCGCAGTACCTTTGAAAGCTGCTTGCTGGCATTGAGTTGCTGGAGAAGGGAGTCTAACTGCACTTGAGTTTGCACTTGTCTGTGGTTCTGCTCTGCTGCGAGCTGCTGTGCCGCTTGTTTGTCTGTCTGTAGAGCTGTGACTTGCTGCTGGAGGGACAGAAGACGCTGTTGCAAAACAGCATGGGACTTTGAAATTCTTTTCTTTCTGATCTTCTGCAGGGAGGCACCTGAGGGTGGTGAAGAGGACACAATACTACTTGTAAGTCTCTTCCAATCTGACAGTGGATACTAGGGTTGTAACAACACTTTAATTATACCTTACAGTACAAAATCAACATAACAACAATATTATATCCACTGCTTTATTTTGAAAAAAAAAAAAAAAGTTATTGTTACTGTTGTAGCTATAATATCATTTTGGTGAATAATATTATTATTATACAAAATAATATATTTTACTCTATTATTTAGAGGTTATTTTAATATCTCAAATTCTTTTCATGCAGAATTGCGTTCTGGTTAAACCCCTGAGTCTTCATTTCACAAAAAAACTAAAGGAAGATTTTGCTTCAGCAAAACGTTAATCTGAAGTTATGTCTTCAATAACAAAATAATAAACAATACAATATAGAGGACCACAGATTTTGTAATTGTGCAGTTTTCCCATGCCCAACATACTACAAAACGGACATCATGGCACGTTAATGTGCTTTTGCTGCTTAAAACAATTCTAATTAAATTTGCTTGCTTTGTGCTTTCCGTTAGTATTAGTCTACCATTCAAATGTTTGGAGTAGTCTCTTTCAATGCTCACCAAGGCTGCATTTATTTAATCAAACAGCGAAAACAGTAAAAATATGAAATATTATTAAAAGTGATTAAAACAAATTTTTAAATGTTATGTTAATATATTTAAAAATGTAATGCATTCCTGTAATGACAAGCTAAATTTGGAATGCTAAATTTGGAATGTTTTAGAAATAAGTCTTTTATTCACTGCAATTATTTGATTAAAAATACAGTGAAACAAATTTGTTAACTGTTTTAATACATTTATATATTTCAGCAGCCATTACTCCAGTCTTCAATGTCACATGCTTTCTCTCTCTATACAGTAGTAACATGTAGAAGTCGTCACTTTTAATCAATGTAATGCATCCTTGTTGAATAAAAGCATTATAAAAAGTATTAATAATAAGCATTCAAAAAAGAGGATCAGGAGTAGGATTTTGATTGTGTAACTAAAATTGAATCAAATTTTTGACAAAATTATTTATTTTCTACTTTTTTATAGATAACTACAACTACATAAACAATTTATTTATTTTACTTAATGAAACAATGTGACGCATCCAGTGTCAATTTCTGACAGAATTGCATGAACTGATACATAGGAGCGGGGCAGAAGAGACAGCAAGAATTTTTGTGCAACTTTTTTTGTAAACAATAATATCTTAACAACTACAAATTGCATACTTTGCTTGAAGAATGAAACTGAAGAGAAACTTCTAGATTTATAGTAGGTTCAGTTTTCCATTCGGTTTTTTAAGAATTTATAGGATAAGGCTTGTACAAGCAATCAAGAGCGAACAATCACTCATTATGTAAGCGCTTGAGCACAGTTGCGTCAACCAGGTTACCTTGGAATTGGATGTTTCGGGTTTGAGATTCCTCTCCAGGCCTGTCTGCAGGGCAGATCAGCATGTACCTGACGCCCTGCAAGCAGGGAAGAGGTGGAAACACAACATATGACACAAAAAGCTGGGGTAACAGTTTAACATAACGTAACATGGCGGCTCACGGCAGAGTGACACAGAGGAAGCGTTTGTAGTCACATCAAAGAGGCTTTGGCTTTTCCCCTCGTTTGTATCGAACACTATTTAAAAAGGTTTTGATCAGTCTCTCTCTTCCTCTCTGTGGGTTTGATCACGGATTTATTCAGAAGCTCTTTAGTGTGACACGGGCGGCGCAGTGCTCTGCTCCACTGTCACGCCGATGTGAGCCAGCACGGTTGACGAGTACACAGAGGCATTCAGGCAGGATCTAAGAGAGGGCTGACAGCTGTAGAGCTGAGAGGAAGCGAAAAGAGGAGAAGATATGGAGCTTCCATGTTCCCTGAGGGGATGGGGGAGAGCCAGTGGAGCCCTGAGAGTCTGTCGAGAAGAGATCGCACTTTACAGGAACAGACACCTCTGATACACATCTCCCAATCGACACAGCTGCTTAAAGTCAAGAAGAAAATGTTTTTTTGAACTCTTCACTTCGCAAATGAAAAGAGGCAATTTCAAGGTGAAGAGCGTAATTTTTTTAACTATAAATAAGCTATTTGTAGATTGATTCTGTTCAAAAGTGTTTAAACGTAGGCTCTGAGGACAACATTGCCTCAAACAATTACATGCGGTTAGGCCCAATCTTTGAGTAGAAGTCACATAAAGACTTCATACCAAAGCTTTCTGCTTTGAATCACTTTAAGAATTATTCTTTCCAGCTGATGAACAATAAAACATTGACCAAAATTCATCCTGACTTTAAAAAGCTTAAGCATTTAAAGCGGCAGACAAATTGACCACAGTTTATATTGTTCGTGCTTACTGGTTAAGGGTGGGGTAATTTCATTATACTACATTTAAAATGGCACCTACCATAAAAAACCCACTAATCTTTTTAAGCCTAAGTGAATATCGAAGTACATATCCTCAAAACAATATACATACCTGCATATATGTACATGCATTTGCTTAAATAGGTGCTAGTCTAAGGTCTTTTAGGCATAGTTTTAGAAACATTTTAAGTAATTGTCATGCTCTGTTTTTGCTAATTTTTAAAAATTATTTCCACTCGTAAAATAATTAATCCCATTTCTTTTCCTTGTATCTCTTTACAGTCCCGTTATTAACACAGTAGCTTGTAAATATGATTTTGTTTCCGGATGACCAAAAAAAAAACCTCCTGTTCTTTAAGAAGCCTTGTAAAGCCAGCCAATCACATTAGATCTGACTAGATCGAGAAGCTAAATAGACTGAAACTTGGGCTGCATCTAAAATCTGAATAAATATTTTTAAGTAATTACTTAGCCACTTTTAAAGAACGGTTAGTTATACTACACAGGAAATAGGCTGTATGAATGTAATCCAGACGTACTACATTTGTCATGTTGTCATTGTCAAGTAACTTACCAGTGTCCGTTGCATCAATTTACTGCCATTTACAAATCCTCTTTCATGGTCTCATGTGACAGTAAAGTGTCCACTGAATGCACACTTAAGAGTTTTGCCGAAAACACTGGGTTATCCCATACTGTTTTTTTTGCCTACAGTATAGTAGGAAATTATGTGATTTCAGATACAGACTAGGTTGCAGGATGCAGTCTGTTTGGACGACCAATGGCAGGCAAAGGACATTTTCAGGAAATTTCAGTTATATTTTACTTCAAGCTGTCCTTGTTACAGTGTAATTATACAAATAAGAAGTGAGTACTATTAATTAACAAAATGTACCTACTATAGTATTAGGGTTGGAATTTGGTTTAGGGTGAGTTGCTTATAATTATGCATAGCCTACTGTTATTACTACAGTAAGTACATGTAACATATAGCAAGGACCACTAAATAAAGTGTTATTGAAACCTTTTTCCATTATTTTTGCAGTTTTGTTTCATGAAATTAGGTGTACAGAAATTACATAATGTAATATTACATATATATATACAACAGAAAAGAAGAGAATATAGCAAGGTCCTAAAAATAAACATTTTGTGTAACAAACCTTAGTTTTCCTATAAGCTTGGCGAGTCTGAGCAGAGTATCGACTTTCCAGGCTGTCAGAGAACTCTTCACTGTCACTGTGGAGATAAAGTTGACTTATTTACCAAGATAAAGAGATATTTGGGACTACTTTGAGAAATTCTATAGCATCCATATGAGACTGGTTAATTAGCTGAAAAGCAGACAACCCAGAAACTTAAACACCCATGTGTGGTGTGTAACTGAAACTGCTGAGGCACAGTTGGGACACTCTAAATGCTGCGGCATCTCATACAAGAGCCTCTTGGAGACAGATTTGGAAAGCTTCCAGCATGCTGTTCTGTTAGTAGTGGTGCATTTGGGTGAAATAAATCTGAACTGGTATCATTGGAAATCATCATACCATCCATCATGCCATAAACTCTGATGCAGGAGGTGACATAAAACTTTCATGAAATAATTACGGAAGATTTCAGAGGATGTTAAACAGCTTGTAGACATCTGGTAGAGAGCCGAACAGAGTCATTTAAAATTTATCCTGTTAAATTAGAGAAAATATAGAAAGAGGAGGAGAGAAGGGAGATGCTGGGACCATAGCTGAATAAGAGTGTCATAGGAAAACTCAGTTGATTGGCCAGGATTTGCCTGGGACTCCTCCTCTGTCAGGGATGAATATGCAAAGGAATCACAAATTAAATTAACCTGCCAAACTGTCAATTTCGGGGCTCATGACGTCGGGAAAATGGCATTGGGCAGAAAGTGAGGTGCTGCGGGCGGGTTCAGGTGCTTCCTGGCGCCGGTTCAACTCGGCTGCTCAGAGGTGGCTAATTCTACATGCAAATTTCAGTCAATAAGCTCCTAGCAAGACATCCCAGGATAATTCAAAGGATCTGATTTTTTTTCCCTCTTTCTGCCCCCCTCTTGCTCTTTTTTTCTCTTTTGAATACCAACTAGACAGAAGCTGGGATTCAATCACCCGTTTGCTTGTGTTTTTGCATATGCGTGCTGTCCCTACAGTCAGAAAAATAATGAGAGTGTGAGAGATGGAAAGCGAGAAAGAGACAGGGATAGTGAAAGGTGGGGGAAGTACCTGTCTGCGCTCATGTCCTCCCAGTCGTCCTTGGCGGGACTGTCCATCCTGTTCAGTGTCGAGCGCATGCGTGTTCTGCTGGAGGCGTCGACCCAGGGTGTTTTGGACCTGATCTTGTTGTTTGTCAGCGTGGCGGCTTTCGCCCTGCATTTAGCTGCGGACCGATGGAAATCTCTCTCTGCTCGAAGGACTCCCAGTTCCTGGCGGAGCTTAAGTAGTCTGTGTCTGGCCTGGGCGGCAGCTTTGATGGCCTCCTTTGCCTGTCTCTCAAAGCTCTGCATCTGGGCAAGCAGTCGGTCCTGTTCTTCTTTGGCCTGTGCCTCTGCCGCCTCTTTATGTTCATGCAGAAGTTGAACTCTGGCCTGCAGATCACCTCGCTCTCCAACCAGCGCTCTGTTCGCTTCCTGTAGCACCCGGTTGTCTTCTCGCAAGCGCATGATCTCGCTCTCCAGAAAGACCATTTGACTTTGTAACTGCTCTATCTGTGGAAGTACACAGAGGCACGTGCACAGCAAATTATCACCTCATCTTTTCGAGACGTTTACGCTTTAAACTCTCATTTGGCCTTTATGGAGAGGGTCCGTTCTGGGGCAGGCATGCAGGCACTCTGTGATTCCCCCCAAATTTGTTACTCATGGCTAAACATAAAAGAGGGCCATTTAGGCAGCTTGTCAAATCCTGGTGGAGGGTGTGAAAGAGAGGAGGGGATGCCTGCTGGGTGTATACCCCCAGGCAAATCGCTGCCTTTTATTTAGCACTCTCGCAGCCGTACTGCCGCAGCACACCACCTTTCAAACAACATTAGGCCCCTTTACGGCTGGCTGACAACGACTCACCCCCCCCCCCCCTCCCACAACTCCATCAAAAATTATTTCATTTATAATGCGTTTGCAGGAGCACATAAACAGCAGTCTGCCCCTGTGGGTTATTAAGTTTAACATGGTGCTTGTCATTCGGTAATAAAGGCGATGACAGCCCCCATTACACGACCATATGGCAGCTGCTGGCACCGCTCACAATGCCATCATCTGCTCCGAATTATTCCACAAACCATTTCATTCCTCTGCTCAGAATGTTCCCCAAGTCCTTACCAGCCCCTCCAGCAAGAACCAAGCTAAATGTTGCTTTAGGGGAAGTCAAGTGCTTTTGAATAGAGTGTGAGCTTGATTTGCTCAAGCTAAATACTAATGACAAATGATTTGCCTGTGTTAAATGAGTGAAGGGCCCGATGTCAAACACCAGCAGAGTCAGCGAATGCAAACAGAGCAGTTTAGTTTCATTCAAATGAGTCTTAAGGGTGTTTTCTGTGCTGTTGAGGGCTTAAATGAGCGATCCGTACTACAGGAAGACAGGTGGCTTTTACCGCTGCTTTACTTTAGCACATTAGGGTTTTTTTTTCCCTGAGCACACCCATTGTTATAAACTTTTACTTTGCATGACCTCCATCTAGTTTTAGACCACTGAGCTCTGCATGTGACCTACTTGCATTAGTTTTGAATAGTTATGTACCAAAATAAAATTCTTGCCTAAAATCAGAACCAATAATACAGGACACACCGAAAACGAAATTAGAATTTAAAATCTCTAAATAATTCTAAATATTACTTTTTTGTTTGTTTGTTTGATTGCACTTGTTCCTCCTTCAGGTGGCATTACTACCAACACTCTACAGATGTATAAATTCACTTTTGGCCAATATACTGTACACACATATTTTTCTTGTAAAGTGCTTAGGAAAACACAAAGGACATGTGTGTACACTTTATAATATAGTTTAATTTGTCAACAATCCGCTTCTCCTTTTTCATTGAAGACCACTATCTATACTTAACTATTATATTACTACAGTGAGGGAAAAAATAATTTAATACCCTGCTAATTTTGTACGTTTGCCCACTGACAAAGAAATTATTAGTCTATAATTTTAATGGTAGGTTTATTTTAACAGTGAGAGACAGAATAATAACAAAAAAAAAATCTGGAAAAACGCATTTCAAAAAAGTTATAAACTGATTTGCATTTTAATGAGTGAAATAAGTATAATAGATATAGAGAAGTCCCCTATCAATTAACAAGATTTCTGGCTCCCAAGGTGTCTTTTATACAGGTAACGAGCTGAGATTAAAAGCACTCTTCTAAAGGGAGTGCTTCTAATCTCAGCTTGTTACCTGTATAAAAGACACCTGTCCACAGAAGCAATCAATCGATCAGATTCCAAACTCCCCACTATGGCCAAGACCAAAGAGCTGCCCAAGGATGTCAGGGACAAGATTGTAGACCTACACAAGGCTGGAATGGGCTACAAGACCATCACCAAGCAGCTTGGTGAGAAGGGGACAACAGTTGGTGTGATTATTCGCAAATGGAAGAAACACAAAATAACTGTCAATCTCCCTCGGTCTGGGGCTTGATGCAAGACCTCACCTCATGGAGTTTCAGTGATCATGAGAACGATGAGGAATCAGCTCAGAACTACACAGGAGGATCTTATCAATGATCTCAAGGCAGCTGGCACAATAGTCACCAAGAAAACAATTGGTAACACACTACGCCGTGAAGGATTGAAATCCTGCAGCACCTGCAACGTCCCCCTGCTCAAGAAAGTATGTACATGCCCGTCTGAAGTTTGCCAATGAACATCTGAATGATTCAGAGGAGAACTGGGTGAAAGTGTTGTGGTCAGATGGGACCAAAATTTTGCTCTTTGGCATCAACCCATCTCGCCATGTTTGCAGGAGGAGGATGCTACTTATGACCCCAAGAACACCATCCCCAAAATCAAACATGGAGGTGGGAACATTATGCTTTGGGGGTGTTTTTCTGCTCCACATTAAAGGGATGACGGACGGGACCATGTACCATCAAATCTTGGGTGAGTACCTCTTTCCCTCAGCCAGGGCATTGAAAATAGATCATGGATGGGTATTCCAACATGACAATGACCCAAAACACACAGCCAAGGCAACAAAGGAGTGGCTCAAGAAGAAGAACATTAAGGTCCTGGAGTGGCCTATCCAGTTTCCAGACCTTAATCCCATAGAAAATATATGGGGGGAGCTGAAGGTTTGAGTTGCCAAACATCAGCCCCAAGACCTTAATGACTTGGAGAGGATCTGCAAAGAGGAGTGGGACAAAATCCCTCCTGAGATGTGTGCAAACCTGGTGGCCAACTACAAAAAATATCTCACCTCTGTGATTGCCAACAAGGGTTTTGGCACCAAGTACTAAGTCATGTTTTGCAAAGGGGTCAAATACTTATTTAACTAATTAAAATGCAAATTAATTTATAACTTTTTTGAAATGCTTTTTTTTCTGGATTTTTCTTTTTAGTATTCTGTCTCTCACTGTTCAAATAAACCTACCATTACAATTATAGACTGATAATTTCTTTGTCAGTGGGCAAATGAACAAAATCAGTAGGGGATCAAATTTTTCCCTCACTGTGTACTAACAGCAGTTTATGAGCACAGTTATTTATATAACACATTTAAGATTTTAAAAACACACTTCTACACACTTCTATTCTCCAGGCTCATGGAATCCTGACACCAAAATTTTAACGATTCATAAAAGATGCATCACTTTCTGGCAATCAGAAATTTCTGTATGAAGACAAGGGTCATTTTGTAGTATTACAGTGCACAATAAGTATACACTAATCAGGCATAACATTATGACCATTTACAGGTGAAGCGAATGACACTGACTATCTCTTCATCATGGCACCTGTTTAATGGGTGGGATATATTAGGCAGCAAGTGAACATTTTGTCCTCAAAGTTGTGTTATAAGCAGGAAAAATGAGCACACATAAGGATTTGAGCATGTTTGACAACAGCCAAATTGTGATGGGTAGACGACTGGGTTTGAGCATCTCCAACACTGTAGCTCTTGTGGGGTGTTCCCGGTCCGCAGTGGTGAGTATCTATAAAAAGTGGTCCAAGGAAGGAAAACTGGTAAACCGTCAACAGGGTCATGGACAGCCAAGACTCATTAAAGCATATGTGTATCGAAGTCTGGCCTGTGTTGACCGATCCAACAGGCAAGCTACAGTAGCTCAAATTGCTTAAGATATTAATGTTGGTTCTGATAGAAAGGTATCAGAATACACAGAGCATCACAAATTGTTGCATATGAGGCTGCATAGCCCCATGCTTGTCCACCGCCGAAAGCGCCAACAGTGTGCATGTAAGCATCAGAACTGGACCACAGAGCAATGGAAGAAGACTACAATCCGGCAGAGACAGTGTGATGCTTTGGGCAAGGTGGGAAACCTTGGGTCCTGCAATCCATGTGGATGTTACTTTGACATGTACAATCTACCTAAGCATCGTTTCAGACCATGTACACCCTTTCATGGAAACACTATTTCCTGGTGGCTGTGGCCTCTTTCAGCAGGATAATGCGCCCTGGTTCAGGAATTGTTTGAAGAGCACAACAAGGAGTTTGAGGTGTTGACCTGGCCTCCAAATTTCCCAGATCTCAATTCAATCGATCATCTGTGGGATGTGCTGAACAAACAAGTCCGATCTATGGAGGCCCCACCTTGCAACTTACAGGACTTAAAGGGAACCCTGGGTATTAAGACTTGTATGGCTTAATATAATGTAAATGATGCCTCTTACTGAAATATGTAGTAGAAAACCCATGAAAGATTTACGTTATTTAAAAAATCCACATCGTTGTATACATATTTTGGACTATGAAGGGCGCCAATATTTTGATTAGTAGAACGGTTGTACTCAGTGAGCTGCTGACACTGAGCAATGCTATTTCTACTACAACACAACTCAGAAAATAAAATACTGATACGATGACCACAGCTACTGAATAAGCTTACTGGTGGCGATTGGTGGAAGGCAAAAACCACTTAAAGTAAATACCATCATTTTTTCCCACAAAGAGTCTAAACGCACCTGGATATCGAGTGAGATCTGGGCTGAGAAACTCTTCAGGGGCTGTGGCGTCATGACAGGAGTCGGCATGTTTACATTATTTGTAAGCATGTTCAGTAGCTGTGCTTCAGTAGCTAATTTTCAGTCAAAGGGCAAAGTTTTAAGTCTTAATACGCAGGGTTCCCTTTAAAGGATCTGCTGCTAACATCTTGGTGCCAGATACCACATCACACCTTCAGGGGTCTAGTGTAGTCCATGCCTCGATGGGTCAGGGCTGTTTTGGCAGTAAAACAACCAACACAATATTAGAAAGGGGGTCATAATGTTATGCCTGATCGGTGTATATTAGCATAGTTTGTTATAGCATTTGCGTTATGTCAGACTGGATCTTTAGCAACCAGATTGTTTATGCAGTAATCCCTATGAACTAACAGTATGTTTACAGAATTTTATATATGTTAATGTTAATTTATACATATTGGGGGTGTAACGATACATATATTCGTATTGAACCATTCGGTACGAGGCTTTTAGTTCGGTACGCATTACAAACTCTTGCCAGCCCCAAAGAAAAACACACTACTCTAGTATGGTTGTGACGTGAGTTAGTTCATTAAAGTTTTCCCTCTTTTCCTCACTTTTATTCGCTTTTAAATAGCTTGTGAATGCATTTTATTTTAACTTTTACGATTTAGTGTCAATTCGGTGTCAATTGATTGAATTGACAACAAACAGCCTACACCATGCTATAGGCCTGATATAAAATAAATAACTTAGACAAAGTTTAAATATAAAACACTGAAAATTGGTGGAACCTAATAAATAAGAAATAAATGTTTCCAAATAATCATCTTAGATAAATGGCAAAAGTCAAAAGACCTTCCAAGGACTAAAATATTTTTAAAGCAGGCGGTTTTGTATTTTGTTTCAAAACTAAATCCTTCACCAACTTCTTGTCTTTCTCACCTTACTCGTCAGCTCGACTCACTCTCCTCACGTGATAAATGAAATCCAACTACTGCCACTGATCTAAGATGTTTATGATGTAAGTTTTAATTTAAAAAATGGAAAAGAATTAAAGGAAAAACTTCTCTGGCATTTCTTTCTTTTTGCTGTATCGAACCGAACCGAACCGAACCGAACCGTGAATTTTGTGAACCGTTATGCCCCTATTACATATGCTAACTGATTTTTAGCAGTTCAAATTGTATACATTTATACTAGTAAATGTATCATAAACAAACATGAATTAACAATAAACATAGATAACTGAGTTGCTTATATGTATAGCTATAATTGAGTAGGGTTTTATGTAGTCGATAAAACCTGTCCAAGTATATGACATGCCTGTCCAAGTATATGACATGTATATAATGTATATTTTGAACATTTGAAAGATTAATTAGACATCACACATCACATCTGCCTTTCAGAGGTCAAATGCTTACTTTAGTTAAAATTACTGTTAAAAATGTTTAAATTAGTATTCATGATGCTTATGTATTGATTAACGTTAGCAAACTGATTTTTTTTGTTAGAAACTGTTACCACTGATTTTTTTTTTAATACATTTTATGTCTGGCAATAGTCTGTGGCTCTGCGCATGATGCAAGGAACTGTGACCTTAGATCATTATTCTTCACAAAATTGGTTGAACAGCCAATGACTGGTACCTTCTTAAAAGTCTGTTCCACTCTTCTGGCAGTTGTCTTGATGGGGGTGCTGCTCCTTCTGACCTCGTCCTCCGGCACTTCCCGAAACAGAAGCTCTGGTGAAAGAATAAAAACCCATACTGTCACTTGACAGCCACTTTCCCTATTCAAATCAATTATCATTAATGACACATAATTTCTTGTCTTTTCAAAAGGTCTATTCAACAGATTGAGCTCATAAAGAGGCCTTTAATGGACAGACTTAGAAAAGGGACTCGTAACCACAAATCAAAACCTTCTGACCTGAAGCAATCTTGCAGGTTATTGTAGAGTAATACAAATTAATTTTAAGTGTAATTGTCAATGTATGATGGAGTTTGTGTTTTTGACTTCATGGCAAGAACTTTGTTACTATGCTTGTTTAAAGAGGGGAAAATAAACACATTTGGAGAGCAGAACTTTCTGCCGCCTCGGGTTAATAAAAGTTTCATGGTGAATGTGGATTCTCATTTGTCGAATGAAAATGTTGTGAAATATTTACAGTCATTTTTTTTCTGAGCTGACCTTTGGACAGAAGCAAGGCTGAAATTCTAGTGAGTCACAGACCTGTCTTTCTCTGTAGCCTCATGCACACCCTTGCAAAAAAAACAACAACAACAACAACAACAACAACTATTCACCTATTCACATGTGCATGCATGCACGCACACACACACACACACACACACACACACACACACACACACACACACACACACACACACACACACACACACACACACACACTTATTTGAGCATGGTCATACCAGTAGGACATTTTAAGAAACCAATACCTGTTATTGCTAATATCAGAAATAACATAGAAAAATATATAATTTAATAAAATATATTTTATTATTATTATTATATTTTTAATAGTGTAGTGCTGTGTTCCAAAACTAAAGCTTAACATAGGTCTCACTATTTTCACTGCCAGTCTAGAAGGACTCATAAAATTATACAGTGTGTGGAAATACAAAAATACAATCAATTAGAGCTGCAAAATGATTAGTCGCGATTAATCGATTCAAAAAGTTTATGTTTGCATACTAAATGTGTGTGTACTGTGTAGATTTATTATGTATATATAAATACACACACATATTACTCATCATTTATTTACATTTTAACAAAAAGCGGCAATTATTCATACCCTTCTCAATATTCAATAGAAAAGCCTTTATTGGCTATTAAAGCAAATAAATGCTTCCTATAATTGCAGACCAGCTTTTTGCATGTCTCCACTGGTATTTTTGACCATTCATCTTTAGCAATGAGCTCCAACTCTTTCAGGTTGGAGGGTCTCCTTGCCATCACCCTGATCTTTAGGTCCCACCACAGATTCTCAATTGGATTTAAGTCAGGACTCCGTCTGGGCCACTGCAAAACGTTAATGTTTTTGTCTGCTAACCATTTCTTCACCACTTTTGCTGTGTGTTTTGAGTCGTTGTCGTACTGAAATGTCCACTGGTGCCCAAGGCCAAGTTTCTCTGCAGACTGCCAGATGTTGTTGTTGAGAATTTTGATGTATTGCTCCATTTCATGGTGCCGTTTACTGTGATTAGGTTCCCTGATCCACCGGCTGAAAAACACCCTCAAAAAACATTAGGTTCCCACCACCATGTTTGACAGTGGGGACATCATTGTGGCCAAACAATTCAATTTTTGTTTCATCTGACCATAAAACAGAAGACCAGAAGTCGTCTTCTTTTTCCATATGAGCATTTGCAAAGGCCAAGCGAGCTTTTGTGTGCCTTATCTGGAGAAGTGGTGTTCTCCTTGGTCTGCGTCCGTGGAACCCAGTGGTGTGCAGTGTCCATTGGATTGTCTGCCTTGAGATGTTGCCACCAGCAGAGCCCAGATTCATCAGGATGGCATTGGTGGCTTCCGACCACGTCCTCTGAGATTTTTCGCAGTGCGGAACGTCTTGTATTTTTTAATAATACTTTGCACTGTAGCCACTGGAACTTTTTCAAAACGTTTAGATATGGTCTTGTGAGCAGCCACAATGCGCAGCCGCAGGTCCTCAGTGTGCTCTTTTGTCTTAGCCATGACTGTCCACAAACCAACGGCAGAGAGCTTCTGTTTTTCACCTGTTGAGTTGTTTAAAACAGCTGTTCCCAATGAAGCAGGGTAATTAGGATGCTTTTGAACAGCTTTGACTATTTGGAATGGTATAGAACTTTTGATTTTCCCATAGACTGTGACAATTTGCAAAGGGTATGAATAATTTTGTTCAAATGTAAATAAAAGCTGAGAAATATTTTTTTCCACAATGATGCCTCTTGTACATAATCTTATTATCTTTGTGGGAGAAGCCTGTGTTCTTTTCAGTCAAAAAAAAAAAAAAAAAAAAAAAAAAACTTGCTGGTTGAATAAAAGTAACTTTAAGTCAGAATATGCCAGGGGTATGAATAATTTCGGGCTTGACTGTATGTATGTATTTAAAAAATATTTGTACTGTATGTATTGTATGTATTTGTATGTAAACACTTTATATATTATATATAAATTATATATTAATATTTTACATATAAATCTAACATATTTTTCTTTTAAAGGGGTCATATGATGCGTTTTCTTGTTTTCCTTTGTCTTTGGAGTGTTACAAGCTGTTTGTGCATAGATAAGATTTGTAACGTTGCATTATTACAATGGATTTCTTACCAGGCTGGCACAAATGGCTCGATTAGTTCCGGGTTCCACCTTCCGAAAAACCAAATATATTGTGATTGGTTAGCAGTCCCACTGCGTTGCAATTGGCGAACAGCTTCAGTACTACCACGCCCCTTATCAAAAAAGCAAGCTAGATCACAGTGATTCTTACGTTTTAAATATGGATATTAAATATTTTTCTTACAAAAACACATCGGATCGCTAAAGGAGGCTTTTACTGACCCCCCGGAGCCATTTTATGGATCCATATTATGGATCGACTTTTTTTGGACTGATGGAGAGAAACACTTGTCTATTCAATCTGTCATTCAATCTGCCCTTGTAAAGTTGGGAGTGCCAGGATTATTTTTAAAATAACTCCGATTGCATTCGTCTGAAAGCAGGAAGTCATATACACCTAGGATGTATGAAGGGTGAGTAAATAAAACGCTACAGTATTGTTGGTCCTATGGTCAGCTTGCGAGATCGCCGATACATGATATTATCATTATTGTGCTAATGTATTTACAGATGTAGATGCCCGAAACCACAAGGCTAGTGAAGCTATCTACACTGTATGATGAATAAATCTCTTACCACACACTGCACGTCTACAGCGCGTTGCCACGTCCACGTATGATCGTCAATCTAGTCAATGTTCGTGTTTACAGTAGCCGCGGCTCTGCATGTGTTTCATCCCTCTACACCGCACACGTGGGCGGCGCAGCTCCAGCACAGATTCCGGAGCAGTTCAGTTAAAGCTCAAGTTTATACGAGCCGACCTGCGGCTCATTATGGGCATCCCAGAAGTGGCTGTCCATAATACAAAGCTAAAGTTAGGTGAATCCCCCACCTGCCAATGATTCAAATTTCCGTAGGCGGGATTTACGTTGTGACATAATAGCATCTGGAAAACAAACGCCGTAGTCCAAACGAGCAGTTTGTTGTAATTTTTGAAAAGGGACTTTTTAAAATTGAAATATCTCCCTTAGGAGTGGACTTTGAGATTTGTAACTTTATAGATGTTTTTTATGCCCAAACATACACACCACACACTAGCTAAAGTTCAAAAAGTGAAAAAGCATAATAGGACCCCTTTAAAAGAGATATTTATTATAAAAATTTGACTCAGTCATACCTCCTTAAAACGGCTCGTTTAAACACCCCCCCACTTGTCCACATCACGGGGTGAGTAAATTAGCATAACACCGCTCATATATATATGGAAAGAAAGAAGGCGTAACTTTTAATGGCTGTAGTAGTGTTGCAGCCGCCATGTTGTGGAGACGTGTGTTTCATTGCGAAAGCAAATGCCTTGTCGAAGGCTTGGTTGGCTTTCCAAATGAGGACACAACTAGAAATCAGTGGTTAAGTTATATTTACACCACTGTTTCGGAACAGTACAACACAAATATTTGCGTGATGCGCATTTCATGGGGGACTGTTTCCTGAACCTGGAAGAGCAGCTTACAATTCCAGCTATACACCAAGGGTTAAGGCTATAAAGTGGGGCAATTCCAATGTTGCAAGCACAGTCTGCGCTTCTGACTGATGGCCTGTAAGTACGTTTTCATATTTAAAAAATTCAGTACTGACTATTCAAACGCACCCAGCCGGCACATGACCGACCTTCAACGTTGAAATTTGGTTGAAATAAGGTCAGTTGTTGTTTCAACAGTGAAACAACGTTGATGTGACGTTGAATGCTCAATGGTTGAAGATCAGTCAACACATGACCGAAATTCAACGTTGAAATTTGTTTGAAATTAGGTCGGTTGTTGTTTCAACGGTAAAACAACTTTAATAAAACTTTGAATGCTAAACGGTTATATATGCCTTCAAAAGCAATTGATTATGATTATGATTATGGACATTATTATTTCATGAAACTTGTTTTACCTTACTGCTTTGATCATGATTGGTTCATCTGGCTGTCATTCAGGAAACTGACAGGTGAAACTGCGCGCGCCTTTGAAATTTAAAAAAATTGACCGTTACCGCATTTTCTTGTGAGGCTGTGAGCTGCGTAGACTGTATGAGAGCTGCTGCTTACAGAAATTATTCAGTTGGTCCCGAATTATTTTATATTTTCCTGTTATATTTTTATTTTGAGTAGTAAGGTTGTTTTACCTTACTGCTTTGATCATGATTGGTTCATCTGGCTGTCATTCAGGAAACTGACAGGTAAAACTGCGCGCGCCTTTGAAATTTAAAAAAATTTGACCGTTACCGCATTTTCTTGTGAGGCTGTGAGCTGCGTAGACTGTATGAGAGCTGCTGCCTACAGAAATTATTCAGTTGGTCCCGAATTATTTTATATTTTCCTGTTATATTTTTATTTTGAGCGTATTTGATTTGTGAGATGCCAACGGAGAACAAAAACCGGAACACAGAGGAAATAGACGTGATCTGCGACTCTCTGAAAACATACAGCACTGGCTAAATCAGGTAAGACAATAAGTATTTATTATAACCTTTTAAAAAATAGTACAAGAGTTTACAAATTGGTAAAGGACATGAAAACTACAGAAGTTAAATACTTGAGTGTGTGTTTGTGCTGCTTTATTATCACAGACAGCAAAAGTTAGAAACTAATCGCATTTAGAGCGCTAGCAATATTAGCTCATCTGGTCGTATATATATCTGGTGTTGTTGTGTGTTGCTAGTATTTGTTAATGTCTGTTTTTTAGAGATTCACATTTTCTATAACAGTCCTAAAGAGGACATACTTTATCTTTCTTTTCTGAATATCATATAATGGCAAATATCTTTAATTAAAATTAATTAAGATTGTTTAAAGGAATGGTTTAAAACGAAAAACTGCTTTTTAAGAAAATTTCAGTAAACCATTTATTCTTTCTCCTTGTAGAATCATTAAGGATCCAGCTTATTGGCAGTTTGGTAAGGAATACTTCATCTGCTACTTTGCACTGTCACTTCTGGTAGAGATTCATTGATCTTTTGTTATAAGTTTATTTAATGTAATACAAATGTACTCAATGTGATTTTACTTGTTTCACTAAGTACACTGTTTTGTTAGAATTGTGATTAAAACCATGTTGTTTTAAATTTTAATCTGAATACGTCAAAATGTGTTTAATGAAGTGTTGTGCACTTTGTTTCCAACTCCACTGTTATTGGACTGTAAAGTAAAACTATTGTACAAGATTTGTTTTGAATTGAGTGTTTTCAGTTAAAGATATTCAACAGTATCAAAGTTGGTATTTTATGAAATTTTATTTTTGGTGCTTTTGTTTATGCGGGACAGCACAGAAAGCACACAAGTGGGGAAGAGAGGAGAGGACAGCATCAGAAAGGACCCAGAGCTGGAACTCTTTCAAAGATCACCCGAAGCACAACCATGATATATGGACAAGGCTGTTGTTTTTATCAGAATTTGAAGAAACATTTTGGCTTAAAATAATAAATACATTTCATTTAAGGTATTTCCTGCATAAAGAATTTTAAGGCGATTGCTTTTTGATCC
This sequence comes from Garra rufa, assembly GCF_049309525.1. Taxonomy (NCBI): domain Eukaryota; kingdom Metazoa; phylum Chordata; class Actinopteri; order Cypriniformes; family Cyprinidae; genus Garra; species Garra rufa. Next base: position 31,893,410 of record NC_133366.1, on the reverse strand, counting down.
CTTCACCACTGACATGGTTTCTGTTGCAGGCTCCATTCTCAAAGTCTTTTACCCATTTGCACTGCACAAATGTACACATCTCTTATAATGAGACACATTTGTAAACCTGTTTTCACAAAACCATAGTTAACCACCAAATAAGAGATCAAGTGGTTTTAGTCAAAAAAGGTTTCTCTTGTGCAGCGCAAAATATGCATGTTATTTCTCAAAAACTTTTGAGTCTTTAACCTTCTGGGGTCTAGGAATTTGGAGAAGTTTAAACTCTGACATCTGTGTTTTTTTTTTTTTTTTTCTCCAGTATCTGAAAAAAATACACTATGAGTCAAAAGTTTTTGAACAGTAAGTTTTTTTTTTATTATTATTAAATAATTTCCTTCTGCTTTATAATATTTGTATTATTTAAAATAATATTTAATATTATTTAAAATATTTTAAAATGTAATTTATTCCTGCTACTCCAGTCATCAGTGTCACATGAACTTTTAGAAATCATCCTAATATGCTGTTCAAGAAACATTTATTATTATCAATATTTAAGCAGTAGATTTTTTTTTCAGGATTCTTTGATGAATAGTAAGATCCAAAGATTAGCATTTACTTGAAATAAAAAATCATTTGTAAAATTATATACCATACTTCAAAACTTTTATTTAGCAAGGATGCTTTACATTGATCAAAAGTGATAATAAAGACATTTATAATATTACAATAGATTTCTATATCAGATAAATTGTTTTATTTTCAGTTCATCAAATCAAACTGAAAGAATTCTACTGAGATGTTTCCAACATATTTTTTTTGAGCAGCAAATCAGAATATTAGAATGATTTCTGAAGGTTAATGTGACTTGATCATGAGTAATGATACAAATTCTGCTTTGACATCACAGGATTAAATTACTTTTTCAAATATCTTCAAATGAAAAACATTTTAAATAGTACAAATATATTTTATTTTATTTTTCTGTACTTTGGATTGGTGAGCAGAAGAGACTTTAAGAAACATTTGTTTTAATTTTACTGTGAGAAACTTCTGAGTGGTAATGTCTAAAGTCTGATTACTTTGTATTCATCACAAACTGGGCTACAATAACATGTGAGCAGAATTAATGTGTTTGTATTGTTTTTGGAAAATGTTTTCGACAGGTTTTTATTTTGATTTATACAGTGTATGTTTCCAAAATAAAACTTGTTTTATAATATTGATCATGTGTTAGTTTATTGAAGTTGACAGTAAACCCATTGCTGCTAGCCATTTGTTTTTTAATATGTACAGTGTTGATCTAAATGCAAACTGGTTGTAATTGAACGTACAGTTGTGTATTTACCGTTGCTGGAAGGTAAGAGACGGTGAAACTAAGTCGCTATTTCAACGGTGAATCAACGTCATAATATCAACGTTGAAATTTTTTGCAAATCCGAAAGGTTATTCACCGTTGATTCAAGTCGACGGATGACCATAACCCGAAAGGTAAGAGAGTGAAACAGAGCGCAATTTCAACGGTGAATCAACGCTGTTACTTCCACGTTGAAAAGACGTCACAATATCAACGTTGAAAATTTTTGCAAAACCGAAAGGTTTTTCACCGTTGATCCAACCATGGTACCTGACGGTGAATCAACGTTGAAATGCCGGCTGGGCAAGTTTTTAGCAGTGTAGACTAGTGCATGTTGTTACTCGTTCTACGATCGCAAATGCAGACATGGTGTTATGTTTACGCGGCGGTATTCAGCCAATCACAACGCACTGGATAGCTGACCAATCAGAGAACAGAGAACACCATCAATGATGAGTTTTGTAAAAATCGAAGCATTTCAGAAAGGCGGGACAGAGGAGCAACAATGATGTACAGTATGTGGAATATAATATGTTTTTTGAACCTCAAACTGCATAAACATTGCATTACAACAAATACACAAAATAATGGTTTTTTTTTTTTTTGCGACATCATATGACACCTTTAAACAAAGATTTGACATGACTTTTGTAGTTGTGATTTATTGGATTTTTAAAAGCATTTTTTTTTTAACCATTATACCCGATATAATATTTTAGAGCCTGGCATAAAAAGCAAAATAAAACATTCATTATTAAAATGCCCATGGTGTTATGTTATTTTATTAATTTATATGACTTTATTATTATTATTATTATTATTATTTTTACAGATTCAGAAATTACACTTTGAAAACAAAGGCCTGATATACCTCAAGCAAAATCAAAAAACAAACTGGTGTGTTATAATTTTGAACAAAATCAGGCCAAAACAAAGTGCGTTTGGAGTTTGTTCCGGGAGTTTAAAACAGCTGTTTTTAAAAGTTTACTCTGACTAGTAAACAACTTTGAACTACCATTGGCGATTAGATAATAGGTAGGTGTGCTCTGTGGCTCTGCCTTGTTTGATGTGGAAATCTTTTACAGATCATTTCTTCTCTTCAGTATGTCAAGTCAGACTAACTTTTACATGTTGTTTGAACATTAATGTGTGTTGGCAGTTTGTGTACACAACCACCCTACAATGATAACAATCCACCCAGTGGTATTTTTTTTAATCTTTAAAAGTATTATTCCCTTTTTAAAATCAGGTCATTCTCAGCTTCTTGTCGGTGTGAAGGCACACCGACAAAGGCCGCTTCCACGATAGTTGATTGACATGAGCGCCTTACCTCACCGAGCTGAAACAGTCGGACTCCGAATGCCATTGTGTCTACTCAGGTGCAGGGGAAGACAAGAATGTCTCTGATTGATCGACTGAGGTGTTCTGTTGTTGGGTGTAATAATGAACATAGCAGTAGTCATTTACTACCGACATCCGAGCTGCTGAAGATGCAGGGGATAACGTTACTTTCGTTTTTAAAAGGAAAGCGCTGATCTCAATCTACATATGCGTCTATGTGCGTGCTTATCGTTCCTGATGCAGCTTCACCCACAGCAGAAGTGAGTATAAGGGTTTTTTATGCATCTTTGCAACTGGCCTTTCTTAATGTGCTTTTTAGCAAGTTTCGCCGCTGAACGCGGCTAAAGTAAACATTACGGTTCATCATTCCAGGCAGAGAGAGGTGGGGCGAGTAGAGCTTTTTTTCATTTAAAGGACCATGCAATAAAATGAGTTGATTTTTTTCAGAGGAGATTTTGACAAGGTAAAAGGGTTTTTTACACTACTATTGAGAATTTTTAACCAAAGTATATTATAGACTTTTCATTAAGACCCTAAAGAATCATATGAACTTGGGCATTCGATGACCGCTTTACAGCAATCTGTTCTATAAAGCACCATATAAATAAATGTGACCCTGGACCACAAAACCAGTCTGAAGTAGCACAGGTATATTTGTAGCAATAGCTAAAAATACATTGTATTGGTCAAAATTATTGATTTTTCTTTTATGCAAAAATCATTTCTTAAAAATTTTCATTTTCTAAAAGAAGAAAAGAAAATGTATATACTTTTTAACCTCAAATTTTGTCTAGATCGGCCATGCGCATGCATACTCTGTGTAATCTGGGTCAATACAGGTTATGTCGAAAAACTCCAATCTCATTTTCTTCTCCAACTTCAAAATCGCCATACATCGCTGTTTTATCTTTTTTTTGTAAAAGCTGTTTGACCTTCTTTGCAAAACAATACACTGGGTTGGTACTTCTGCAGCGATGTAGGGCGATTTTGAAGTTAGAGAAGAAAACGAGATGGGATTTTTTTGACATACCCTAACTGTATTGACCCGGATTACACATAGTACACATGCACATGGAAGAGCTAGACAGGACAAGCATTTGAAGTTAAAAAAGTATATAAATAGTTTTTTTTTTTTTTTTTTTTTAGAAAATGACACTAGATAATTTTTGTTATGTGTTTATTTTGCTTGTGTGGGACTCTATAAGTTTTAGGGGCAGTGCAGCCACGCATGGAAGGCCTCAACTACAGCTATGTCTTTACTTTCCACCTGGGAGAAAACTCTCTTGACTGCCACCGAGTTAGAACAACATCTTTGGAGTTTGTCACCACTTCAACCCCAAAGAATTTGATTGCAACTTCAACACCATCAAACCAGCAAGCCTTTCATCTAAGACTTTATCCGGACACTTACTTATAGGCCAAGGCAATGCAAGTATCACACATTTAACTAAACAAAACAGGTTTATTATAAGCTGTATACCCTGCTGTAAAATGGTGCTGATGGTTTCTGCCGTTTCTCTTCCTGTATTATTACCATTCCGAAACTGGTTTAATCTGTTTTCTCCGTTCACAGAAGCGCTGCAGGTGCGTGATGTGAATCCGTGTTCTACAATATATCAAATGTTTTATTTTTGCTGGTTTCAAACACAAAAAAGCTGCATATTACCTGTTATTCATTTTTACTTAAATGTAGACCTAATGCTTGGCGGTTTGTAACATATCCTCAGATAAACTAACAATGGGGCATTGTCATTGTGACTTACCTATGATGAATTTACAGCTGAGCATGGGCATTTCACTCAATGACACTGCCGTACTATGCCATCTGACAAACTTTATTTAATACAGATTTTTTTTTTTTTTTTTGGCAAGCATTTAATTATTTTTGGATTATGCAACAGACATGCAACTAATTAATCCATGCAGTTAATTAATAAACCATCGATATCTGCCCGTTTCATGCTATTCCCGATATGCTGGTGGCTTTAAAATAATAAAAAAATCGGCTGATAAATTTCGGTGGCTGATAATTCGGTGCATCCCTAGTTGATATGAAATTACTAGGGCTGCAACAACGAATCGATAAAATCGATAAAAATCGATTACTAAAAGCGTTGGCAACGAATTTCATAATCGATTCGTTGTGTCGCGCGACGCAGAGACATTTGGTTGTTATTATATATATTTAAAAAAAAAAAAATGAGCGCAGAGCGGAGTGGACACTTTCGGTCTCTCTCCCGCACTGATGCCAGCAGAGTTCGGCACCTCATAAGCTGTGTTTCCATCCAAATATGCGATTTTAACTTGTGCGCAAAACTGGAACATTTGAGCATAAAGCACCGTTTCTACATTATATATATATGCTGCCCCGATTTATATCAAACATGTTTGATATTTAAGCCTACTTTGGCTAGCGTACTTTCACAGCAGCCAATGCTCGATCGCAAAACAGCTGCTGTACGGGTCGTTGGATAGTGGAGATGGAGAAAACTACTTCTATAGTTTTTGTAACACTGTCTGTCTGTATAATGTGTCAAAAACATACCACAACCGTAAGGAGAAAGAGGAGCTCTGCTGAGGTGAAATCGTCTCAGTTTTGAATAGGGCTGTGACGGTGGCACGTTCTTTTTTTATATATAGCCTACACTTCAGTCAGCTAACAAGCAGCCTAAAAACGCTAAAATAAATCAAAGAAATAATATATTTAATTAAGAAAGTAGCCTAAGAATATTATATAGGTTATTAAACAAACATTCCTTGTAAAAATGTCCGACAGCTCATCATTTTTGGCCGACTGAATTTCCAGTCCGACTGTCTTTTTTTCTCTTTCTCTTCCTCATTACACAGCTGCTGATTTTAATAGCAAAGTGATTACATTTATTTTCGTTCCTTTAATTTATAAAGTTAATTTAGAGATATATTTGGAACACTTTTTGTTTGTAAAATTCAAGTTTTTGTTTTTTAAAGTTATACCTAGCAAACACCGGCAGACAGATCAAAAGCCTGCTTAATTCATCGCGATTTAAATTAAAATCCATTGATATAAAAAACTTAAAACATATCACAATATTAGTTTAATCATTCAATCAATATAAATCCAAAGTTTGTGCGGAGAGAAGCGCGCTTTGCAGCGCATGGAGACGCCAGTGCAATGTGGAATTTCTTTTTTGCTCATAAAGGTAAGAGTATTTACCACCCGGGCCGGAACTGTAAAGGGTCTACCTTAGTTTGTGTGTACTAACAGTATCAACAAAATGTGCTCTTAAAGAAAACAAACAGAATACGCTTGATATCTTTGGTTTAAACAGGAGCGCTTCACAATAATTAACCGAAACCCAGGTAATTGCCTCACAAACACAATATCTATAGAAAGCTTTAAATTAATTATTTTACTATAAAACGAAATAATTAAAATCGAAAACAAAACTCTTTCATTAGCTAATCCATAAAGATGCATTAGGCATTAATGGGCAGATGGCAGGATCGTCAATTTCATCTTTGCAACACTGAATCAGAGTTTATTAATAAGTAATTCGAATATTTTCTTATTTTTTGCCTTGACACATTCATGGTAATTACTTTTGCTGGGGCTTTGAGGCCAGTTTTGCGTGCATTTGAATGCGGAACTCTTCCAGCTGGTCGCTGCTGATGGCAGGACACTAAACACCGCCATGGCAGAATGAATGTAGCAGAAAGTTAGTCAAGTTATCCCGTTCCAGCGTGCAAAGTCACATGACTTTTTTAATGCGCACTGAGGAATTTAATTTGAGAGGCTTCTTGATGGGAAATGCAGCATGTACACCACAGCAAGCCACTGTCTTGACAGATAGTAATTTTAGTTTATTTAGTCTATATATTTGGCAGATGTAAAGCATACATGTGTATGTTTTTTGTGTTAGTCCATTTTTATTTTATTATTATTATTATAACAGTTCAAGGAGCAACATGTTCGTGCACTTTCTAAAGATTTTAGTTCTGTTTTTGAATAAAGGGTTGTAAATCCCTTGTTTTTTATCCGATTCATCGATTAATCGAAAAAATAATCGACAGATTAATCGATTATTAAAATAATCGTTAGTTGCAGCCCTAGAAATTACACTGGAATATTCACTGGATGAACAGAACAGTTGATTGTTACATTAATATCGCTACAGTTACTTCTGCCAGCTGATATAAATAATTGCAAGTTAATGTCTAAGTATATTACACACACACACACACACACACACACACACACACACAATAATATTTTTGTAACATATACATTTTTTTTTTGAATACTATTAATTTATTACATCAAAACCCATGGTTTATGATGAGACAGTTAGCTGTGACTTAAAATGGCTAATTAAAAGAATTTGTTCAGCGCATCTTATGGACAATGCAAACTATGGAATAGCCATGTTAGAAAACAATAATAAAACTATAATTATACAACTATAAACTTAGAACTACAACTATAAACTTAATTATACAACTATATACAGCAACTATAATTAAATAACAATTCCTCATGGCATAGGTGACTTGTGGTAACTAACTGAAACAAAACAACTTTAAAATAAGTTTTTAAAATAAGGGATAGTTTACTCAAAAATTAAAGTTCTGTAATTATTTACCAAACCTGTATGACTTTCTTACTTCTGCAGAAAACAACATTTTGTAGAATGGTGCTAACCAAGTCTTTCTGTTTACCATTGACTACTATTGTTTGGGGGAAAAACAAAATGTTTTTCAAAATGTCTTCTTTTAAGTTCCACAAAAGAAATAAAGTCACAGCAGTTTGGAACAATATGAGGGTAAGTAAACCATGACAGAATTTTCATTTAAAATGTGTATTTAAGTTGAAGTACTTAAATGACTAAAACTAAACCTGACATAAAAAGCTAAATAAAGATATAAAGAAATATGTGATGTGTTTATGGTTGTATCCAGCAGGCACAATGCAAAATAAAAATACAAAATAGCCAATGTTGTGATAATAAAATTAGTCATTAAAATACCTTACAACACTTCCTCACAACGCTGATTTAGGTAGGAATGTTACCAACTTTCTGCCAACTTTTAGAAATGTCCCTACCAAGATTTGGCCAATTTTCCCCAAAGAAGGGTGTCTATACACTAGAGATCGCTCTGATGGAGCGTTTGACGGATAGGAATGTACAAGCTCCTTTCTGAGGGCGTGCAAAGAGCCATGTGAGTTTGAAATCAATTGGGAATACAGCAAATTGGATTTCCGAAAGCACATCTGGACCCACCTCTCTCAAATTCTCAAGGGTTAATGGTCATGTCATAATTTTATTTCGTGATTTCACTGGAACAGGAAGCGGATGAAAGATGAAAGCGTCTGTCTGTGGCAGCTGCGTGTGGGGAAGCGCTGCATACTGAATACTGCTGCCCTGTGTCACCTATGACCTGATTTTGCCACTGACCAGAGGGAAAGATAATACTTAATGTTTTTAAACGGTAAAATGAGGATTTAGAGTGAAATAGTCGGCAGTGTAGACAGCAGCATTGTTACTGTTAATTAAAACTTTTTTTTTTTGTTTATTGAAAACAAAAGCTAAAATTAAACATAATTATTAGATTAAAAAAAAAAACTGTTTTTGTGTGACCCTGGACCATTTTTTTTTTCAAATTGAGAATTATACATCACAATATACATTTTTAGGATAGGACAATAATTTTGTCGAAAAACAACTATTTGAAAATCAAGTTGCATATAATATGCAATGCATATTACTAATCAAAAGTTTTTATATATTTATGGTAGGGCATTTACATAATATTTTCATTGAACATTATCTTTACTTGATATCCTAATGATTTTTGGCATAAAATAATAATCTATAATTTTGACCCATACAATGTATTTTTGGCTATAGCTACAAATATACCTGCGCTACTTATGACTGGTTTTGTGGTCCAGGGTCACATATATCAAAATATTTAAAATGAAAATTAGACATGCTTTTGTGGCAATTCATTGAAATAAAACACGTTTAGAAAGAAAAAAATGAAAAATCTGTTATTATCTACTTTCCCTCATTTTTACATGTAAGTAGGGATGTAACGGTATTGTAAATACCGTCGTACCGCAATAGCAAATTTTTTCGATACTACCGTGGTCGCATGACTCGATAAAACGATAGGTCTTCTGAGAAAAGTTTGCTCAGGCGAATGGAGCGAAAGGGAGGTAGCGGGAACTACAATTCCCATCAGCCCAGGCGTGGCCATCATCCTTTGCGGTCTGTTGTCGCTACAGATCAGAGTATGTGAGCGGAGTGGAGCGGTGTGATTCTGAATGGAGGGAGGAGCGGATGTTTGAAAAGTCGGAGCGTCATGGTTTTAACTCGCTCCAAGACCACTCCACCACCGCTCCATCATGAGAACAATTCATGCCAACGGTCCATAATATAACTGCATATTAAGCAGGAATTCACATGCTAAACATATTTCGCTTGATAGAGATGGATCACTCAAATCAGAAATAATGTGAAGGCTATGATGACGGCAATGGACAGCATATGAGCGGTAAATTATAGTTCACAAGTTTGTTCTTTCTAGATACTTAATATTTTCAGGTGAAAGCATCATTTAAACAGGTACAGCACTTATTCACACGCAATCACTCTGTTAATGCATTAAAACAAATGTAATGGTATCCGATTTCGAATGAGCAGAAATCTGTAAGAAATGCAGCGATCCATAAGTAAAATAACTGACGAAATTTTTACTTTCATTACAAACTTTGCACTGCATATAGCATTAATTATACTCTTTTAATGCTGATGTTATTAGCTTGAAAGCTGGAGCGGAGCGATTATTAAATGCACAGAGCGCGGAGGGGAAATTGTTGCTGCTCCATTTCGCTCACATACTCTGATCCCAAGTGAGAGGTTTTTTTTTTTTGTTGCAGGGGATATTGTAAATGCCCAGAGATCCCAGCTTTTACCAGATAATGTTAATATGCTATTTTTTTTACCTGTCTCTGTCTGAATAAGTGAGTGTGTGAGTGCATGAGGTGATTGTTCTCAAATACTCATTCAGCACATGGGCCAGCTGCAATAAGTAGGCTGCTATTTTTATTTTTTCTGAGTTTTCAAGAATACTAAATTGAAACTTTAATTTTTTTTTTTTTTTTACATGGTTTAATAATTTTTTGTTATTAAAATTGAAGTTCCTGTTTCAAAGTGATAGATGGCTAATTTGTATGCCATTGATATGTTCAGTGTTCATGTAAAAAGTTTAATAAGCACTTCTGGCACTTTTTTCGAGTCTCTTCATTAGTTTTGTTTTTCCTGTAAATGATTCAATAAATACCGTACCGTGACATTCATATCGAGGTATTACCGTACCGTGAAGTTTTGATACCGTTACATCCCTACATGTAAGACTTTTATTTCTTATACAGAACACAAAATGAACTATTTTATATAATGTTGGTAACCAGAGGAAAGAAAAAAAGGGCTGTGACAACATGATGGTGAGTAATTGATAAGAGAAACTAAAATTACTAACCTACTAAACTATTATTAAACCTGAAAAAAGAAAAAAAAAAACCACAAAACTAATAAAAATGACAAAAGCATAAGCAAAAAGGCTAATTCAAAATATTATTAAATACTATAATAGTATACTAATAATATAATGTTGGTCAACAGTCATATCTAATATGATGGGTCAGAGAGAAAAGAATACCGGAAACGTCTAGGTTACGAAGGTAACCCTCGTTCCCTGAAGGAGGGAACGGAGACGTTACATGGGAATCGCCTGAGAGTCCAATCGTCTCTGAGCCTTATTCAAAAGGCCAATGAAAATTGGCGAGTGGCATTTGCATGCCAAGCCACGACCCGTACATACGGGTATATAAGATGGCGGCATTCACTACGACGTTACGTGGGAACAGACCCTATGGAACAGGCCACGAACCTGACGCGCGTTACGCACAACCCCACGTGCTGACAAGCGGACGTGTCAGCAGATGGAGACTGTAACGTAACCTTCCCAACGCCCTGGGGGCCAGTAGAGGGGGCCCCACAAGGATGCCAGATGTACTGAAGCATGGGTTGGGGGGCGGAGCACATGAGATTTTACATGTGGAAATAAGAATAATTCAATATATCCATCAAGGCTTTTAGGGATACACGAGGGAAACAGCGGTCTCCTCCGCTGGAATATTGAAAAAATAAGCCACAACCTGCGGGGCGAAGGAGACCCAGGCAGGATCACAGTCAGGGACTACTCCGCATCTAGGCCTGACTGCGGGGCACGGAGGACCCAGGGTTCGCCGGAGGGAACATTCTGGGAAATAGCGCACGGATCCACATGGGAATGGCGCAGCAAGCCGACAGCAGCCATCCTCCCGTTCACCTGAAGTCTTAAGTTAAGACACGGAAGGATACGGCCTCTACGCGGAGGTTGTAGAACCTAGCGAAGGTATTAGGTGTCGCCCAGCCCGCAGCCCTACAGATGTCTGCTAGTGAGGCGCCATGAGCCAACGCATGGGATGAGGCAACACTCCTAGTGGAGTGGGCATGAACACCTAAGGGGCATGGCTCTCCCTGATATAAGTAGGACAGGGAGATGGCTTCTACCACCCAATGGGCCAACCTCTGTTTGGAGACAGCATTCCCTTTCTGCTGATCTCCGAAGCAGACAGGAGGGGCTGCCGCGAGGGAAATGAGTTCTGGAAACCAGGTCCGGGTGGGCCAATATGGCGCAACCAACAAGACCTTCTCCTCGTCCTCCCTGATCTTGCACAGGGTCTGTGCAAGGAGGCTCACTGGGGGAAAGGCGTACTTGAGCCCCGGAGGCCAGCTGTGTGCCAGGGCGTCTCTACCGAGGGAAGCCTGGGTCAGAGAGTAAAAGAGCTGGCAGTGGGAGGTTTCGGGGGAGGCGAACAGATCTATCTGAGCCTGGCCGAAACGACTCCAAATCAGCTGGACTGTCTCGGGGTGGAGTCGCCATTCTCCAGGGTGGGTGGACTGCCGTGAGAGCTGATCCGCTGCACGGTTGAGTTCCCCTGGAATAAGAACGGCACATAGCGATTTCAGCCAGGTTTGACTCCAAAGGAGCAGACGGTGGGCGAGTTGTGACATGCGAGGCGAGCGAAGGCCGCCCTGGCGATTGATATACGCCAGTCGCGGTGCTGTCGGTGCGAACAAGCACGTGCTTCTGATGCAGCGTCGATCGGAAGCGACGAAGGGCCAGAAGCACAGCCAACAACTCGAGGCAATTGATGTGCAACTGCAGCTGAGGTCCTGTCCAGGAGCCCGAGGCTGCTTGCCCATTGCATACAGCACCCCAACCCATGGTGGAGGCATCCGTGTACACCACAACATGCCTGGAGACCTGCCCCAAGGGAATTCCGGCCCGAAGGAAGACAAGGTCTGACCACGGGCTGAAAAGGCGGCGACACTGCGGGGAAACACCAATCCGAAGTGTGCCACGGTGCCATGCCCGTCTCGGGACTCGATCGTGTAACCAGCGCTGAAGGGGTCTCATATGAAGCAAGCCCAGCGGTGTAACCGCGGCCGCAGCTGCCATATGCCCCAGGAGCCTCTGAAACATTTTTGAGAGGGACCGCTGTCTTGTGTCTGAATAAGTCCAGACATCTCAGCACTGACTGCACGCACTCGTTTGTGAGGCGGGCTGTCATATTGATCGAGTCCAGCTCCACACCGAGAAAAGAGATCCTCTGCACTGGGGAGAGTTTGCTCTTCTCTCGGGTTGACCTGAAGGCCCAGATGGCTGAGGTGCCGAAGCACCAGGTCCCTCTGTTCGCACAACAGCTCTCGAGAGTGAGCTACGAGAAGCCAGTCGTCGAGATAGTTGCAGGACAGCGGCATGCGCGTCCGAGTGGACAGTAGTGAAAAGAACGCCTCTGTACCTGGGCGGACGCCTGGCGAATTGAATCGCATAGCCGAGACGTACCGTCCGTATCAACCACCGCGAAGGGCTGGGAAGCTGAAGCCAAGCCTCCAGCCGCCTCGCCAGCGGTATCAAGGGAACGTTGACCGACATGACCGCGGTGGGGAAGCCTAGAGGGGGACAGGGAAGGGGACTGGCCCCAGAAAGGGAAAGGTTCTGGGGGGGAGTCTGACTGCGAAAGGCAGCGCTTACCTTCTTCCCTGGATCCCGCGCTGGCGATATCAGGTTCCGAGTCCGGTTCCGAGGAGTGTAAGTGCTGCTCGAAAGGGGAACTCGGGACCGAGGCCCCAGAGGTGAGGAAATCAGCTCTTTTTGTGAAAAAGTGGCGATGTTAGAGTACACAGCAGCTCCCGGCCCTCCACCGGGAGTGGGGACGTTGGTATGACTGTCCCCCGAAGAGCGATTTCCATCACCTCTGGGTTGCCCGCGTCAGGGACGTTTCGCAGCTCTCTTGCGAGTATTTTTGGCCGGTCCCTGAGACGCGGGCGGCGCCGCTCTCCTGCGGCCAGCTCTGCGCTGGGCTGCCAGCCTGGCTTCATGTACCTCGGCGGGAGTTGGAGCTGGGGTTGTTTTCGGAGCCGCAGGCTGGGCCACCGGCGGCGGGATGGTAGCTTCGCGGCGGGGCAGAATGTGCTTAATAGCCTCCGTCTTCTTCAGGACTGCCGAGAATTGCTGGGCGAAATCCTCGACAGTGTCACCGAAAAGGCCGCTCTGGGAGATGGGAGCGTTGAGAAAGCGAGCTTTGTCGGCGTCTGCCATCTGCGCCAGAGCCACAGATGTCGCTCCTGGACCACAGCCGTGGACATCACCTGACCCAGGGACCGCGCCGTGACCTTCGTCGCACGAAGGGCGAAGTCGGTGGCGCCGCGGAGTTCCTGCATAACATCCTGGTCAGGACCACCCTCGTGCAGTTGTTTGAGCGCCTGGGCTTGATAGACTTGCAGGGTAGCCATGGCGTGCAGGGCTGAGGCGGCCTGTCCAGCGGTGCGATAAACGCGGCCCGCAAGAGCGGACGAGCGTTCACATGCCCTGGAGGGTAGATGCGGCCGATCCCGCCAGGTGGCAGCGCCGCGCGGACATAAATGAACCGCAACAGCGCGCTCGACCTGGGGGATCGACTCGTATCCCCGGGCTGCCCCGCCATCGAGGGTGGTGAGGGGAGAGGAGCTGGAGCGCGGGCGGGATGAAAAGGGCGCCCGCCTTGTTTTAATCAGCTCCTCGTGCACCTCCAGGAAGAATGGGACCGGGGAGGGCACGGCGGCGCCGTGGGAGCCCTCCCCAGGAACCAATCATCCAGCCTAGAAGGATCGACCGAAGGCGCCAGAGGCACCTCCAACCCGATCCCCCTGGCGGCCCGGAGAAGCATAGCCGAGAGTTTAGCATCAACCTCGGACGGAGCAGCGACCACAGCGGGGCGCTGGCCGGCCGAGATGTCAACCTCACCCTCAGACTCTCCCTCTGACGCAGCGACAGACATCTCTTCCTCCTGTGGAGCGCCAAAGGAGATGCTCAGCCCGGCTGGCGGGGAAGCGTACTGCTCTGGCAGCTCAACGGGGCCACGCTGAGGTGCAGAAGGCTGCGGGGCTTTGGGGGCTGGCGGCACGTTCTGCACAGTAACCCGTAGGTCTCCCTCGTGTCTCGCCACGGCGGCCGAAAAGCATTGACGGCTTAACGACGCGAAGGAGCGGCGATTCTTCAACGTGACCATGGTCCTGCCTCAGCATGCTCTCGGCCCAGGCATGTTCATGTCCGTCTTGGGAGGTGAGGAAACTGCCACATCCAGAAGCGCACGGCCGGAAAACCATTCTGAAAAGAACGTTCTACACGGCCGTGAGAAATCACTCTTTTAGTCCCGGTCTGCCCAGGGAGGAACCGCGGCACTCCTGTGCACTGGGGAGGGGATCGCTCGCTGGAGAGCAGGAGGCTTTGTTTTGGCCGTGAAAACGGCCGCCCGCAGGATCCCGCTGACGGCTGCCAAAACACTCTTTTAGATTTATAAGCTCTTTCAGATAGGCAGCTCGTCAGCGGGGAAGAGTGAGCAGGAACGTCGTTTTTTTTCTTTTCTGTTGTCGGCTTGAGCAGAATGGCTCTGAAGCAAATATCTGAATGACTGGCTGCATGCCGCCATCTTATATACCCGTATGTACGGGGCGTGGCTTGGCATGCAAATGCCACTCGCCAATTTTCATTGGCCTTTTGAATAAGGCTCAGAGACGATTGGACTCTCAGGCGATTCCCATGTAACGTCGTAGTGAAACGACTGAAGGGGAATGAGACTTGCGATATTGAAGAAAAAATGTGCCTACATTTTGCCTGAGTTATTTTGACGCAGTAGCATTTTCTTTAAAACAAAAAAAAAGCCATGTAATTATTGCTTTAAGTGAATACATTTTAGTTGGACTTTAAAAATTATAATCTTAAAGCTGTCTCCAGGCCAAAGTTGCCACCAGAGCACACGTGTTATATTTTCTTCACATTTGCTACTATTTTAGTCCCAGACTGGAGACTCGAGTCCCTTATTGAAATACATTCCATTCCATTTGTGCAGAATATGGGCCTAGGACTAAATAATAAACCAATTAATTTACTTGGTATTGGTATTAGATGAGGTGGAAAGGATCAGTTGTACTCTCCCAAAGGAAAGGATTCAGCATGTTTATAACAGTTTACACAATGAAACAGTTTAACACTCATCAGTTACATTACAGTACATTAAGTAGTGTAAGTGATGCCTTTGATGTGTGCGTTGGATTGGACAGTGTGTGATACCTTGCGTTTCCTCCTGCCGACGCTCTTGTAGGTCCTGTGCTGCAACTCTGTCGAGGGCTGCATTTAGTTCCTCCTCCAGATTAGCTCTAAACATATCCAACAGCATCCAAATTAGATGATGGAATTATCACAGTGCCAAGTAATTGTATTTAGATTAATTATGTTATCAATACAACAAGAATATCAATACCACTTTTGAAATCTACACAATAGATTAGCCTTACATGTATACAGCAAATTAAATTCATAACAGTACAGTACGTACATCTCAGGTATGTATTGATTTAAAGAACAAGCTATTGAAGTGTAGGGTACAACGATGCTAAAGGCACACATTAAAAAAAGTGCTTTTTACTGTGTACAAAGTATATGATTTCAGAAAAATATTTTGTTTGTATTGAACATTTATGGAGCAACAGATTTTGTGTGAAAATAAATCATACAAGTAGTTTATTTTGTTTAAAAATCCTATAAATGTATGAGGTGGCAAGGGGGGCCTTTTACCCCACACACGGGGTAAAGGCTCACCAGCATGGGATAAAACAGCATGGGCACACAGTATTGATACAAATACTTTAGCTAAAATAATATTTTTTTTAATAATGTCTGAGTTAACACTTGTTCAAAACAATCACTCTAGCAAAGGTTGTACTATTTTCTGCTTACTTTGAGAAATACAAGAATTAGTTTTTGTTCAATAAATATACTGTCATTAAAATCTGTTAAAATAAAACATATTTTAAAATACAGAAACAAAATCATTTTAAAATGTAAAAAGTCTGAAAGCACTGAAGGTGATCCCATAGTAATTTAATATAGATTTACAATAGTAACAACAAATTATATTATGATTAACAGCATGTAAATATGATGGTTTTATTCTAAAATGATTTATTATCTTTAAGATGGACACCCAACATAATATATGATATTTACCATCTGAATCTAACAATATCATGTCAAATAGACAAATAGAAAAGCCTGCCTTCTATTAAATATCATGTTAATTATTGTGCCTTTTAGCCCCAACAGCAGGGGTGTTTTTAACCCCAAATACCAAGATATATTCAAGAATTGTAGCGATTCTCATTTGCTACTTAAATCTGCAACATTTTTAAAACATCAAATATTAGATCAAGTAAGCACAGAATCGACTTTGAGCTGCTGCCTGAGTTCGCGCCAAGCGTCAGCCAAAATCGCACATGTATCTTGAAAAGCGGATCTTTTGGAAAGTGCTACGTCACGTTTTTCTGCCATCTAGTGGTTTAGAGGAAAATAATATCAAAGGTGCCTTTTACCCTGGGGCACCTTTAGCCTCGTCATATCCTACAGTTTATTCACTGACTACAAACTAAAGAATAATGGAGATCAATCAGTATTTTCTCACAAGCCCCCTTACAGAAGGAATAAACATGCATAATCGGATTATGATAGAATTACTCTTGATCAAAAGACAAATTATGATGAGATCACTAGACCACATGCAATAAAAATGTAAATGTAAACGCCGTTTCCCCCGTTTTTCTCCCCAAAGACAGTGCTACAAAACTTTTTATGAACTTTTCCTTACCAACAGAATAAGAATTGACAGAAAAATATTACATGAATCCATAAATGTTTTTAAAATTTGGAACAGCAGCAATGTTTTAGTTAATGCAGACTCATGTAATATAAAGTAGCGATTTGCTTGGGCTCTATCTGATCATGCTGGAGATTAGATTCATGAGGATGTAAATGCGATCCATTCTAGATACTACCCAAATACAAAACCAATGTTAATGCCAGGTGTAAAGGACACCATAATGTCAAAATGTTATAATGTCACAATGTTAGTGTACATGAATTTACTCATTCCATTAATTTTGATTCG